>NC_057386.1:22328803-22628803 GCF_019320065.1 Cervus canadensis
TGTCCTAGCCTGGCGATGGGAGTGAAGAGATGGGATGTAAGTCAGGCTGAATTTCCACATGGGGGCAAGGGGGAGGGGTAGGTGAGATGATTTCTGGAGCAGAGAAGCTCAGTTTCCAAAGGGTTTCTCCGAGATTGCCCATGCTGAACACATTCTCCTTGTTTCCTCTTGGGGATAATGGACCTGACCTGTCTACCTGGGTCTTAGCCAGAGACTGCACAGTCACCACGCTGGATGGCTTCTTCCCTTCCCACTCTGAGGGCAAACCTTCTAAGCTTAGAACTTCCCTGTGACTCAGATGGTAAAGAATCTGTCTGCAGTGCAGGAGACCCAGGTTCGATCCCTGGGTCAGGAAGATCCCTTGGAGTAGGAAATGGCAACCCACTTCAGTATTCTTGCCGGAATAATCCCTATGCACAGAGAAGCCTGGCAGGCTACAGTCCATGAGGTTGCAAAGAGTCGGACACTGAGCGACTAACACCTGCACTTACTTGCTTCTAAGCTTGGGCCAGAGAGCCCTGAAAGCCAGGAGGGTCAGTGAGACCCCAGGATGGGAGACCCTCTGCCATAGAGGCTGTGTTCAGCTCCCCCCAGCCCTCTCTCCCACCACCCACCTTTCCTCTCCTGACCTTCAGCAGGAAAGCTATTCCTCTCTTCCTACCTCTGATTCCAGGAAGGGCAGAGCCAAGCACAGGCTCCTCACATTCCTGGCAAACCTGCCGCCCAGGCTGCATCCTCCCCGCCTGGGAGTCTTCGAACAGACTGTTCCCTCCTCTGGGAAACACCCTGCACCCTCTGCAGCTTTCGTCTGTTCCTTCCTGAGCCCCTCCGGTGCCGGACACAAGCCCATCCCTTCCTTGCCTGTCCCCACCCTGAGACTCCCCAGGGCCTGCAACCTGAGACCTTCCGTCTCTCCCCTCGGTCCTGGGTGAGTGTCCAGCTTCCCCCATCAGCCTTCGAAGCTGCGACCTGTGTCTTACTACTGATCCCCCTGGAGCATGCAGGTCATCCCTCTGGGTCTCAGCCATGATAACCCTTTTTTCCCATTCTTCAGGCTCCCTATTTTTGATCCAGGAAAACGGCATAGTCACTGGGCTGCCTGCCACCTCTGACTGCACCTGGGGGCTTGGCAGACAGACAGCCACCTGTCTCAGGAGGCTCAGGTGGATGCCGGCAGGCAGTGGAGGCCAGGGGCTCCCCATCAAGGACCCCCCAGAAGCCCCTCCAGCACTGGAAGCTGCCGCAACAGATCACCCAGTGACAGGGTCAGGACCCAGCTAGGCTGCAGCAAGAGAGGGAAACCCCTCACCCAACTGTTGCCCTGCTCAGAACTTTCTCTGCCCCCTCCCCATCCCCTGCCGCTGGTCTGCATCTGCTGTCTCTTGGGGTTGGGGGGGATGCTTATGGGTAGGGGGTGGAGTGGGAGCAACGCTGCTAGCCCCTGGAGGGGCAGCTGAGATTTATGGGACTGGATTTTTACAGGCTGGGGAGAGGCCCCAGGCAGGAGCTGTGGAGCCTGACTGAGGAGCAAATGCATAAAACCTCCAAACATGAAAGTCTCAGCTGCAGCCTCCCCCCACCCCCCAGGCCTGTGGGTGGTGAGAGATTTACAGCTCTTGCACAAGGCCTGGAGGGGACCTGGGGAAGTTGCGAGGACACTTCAGAGCCAGAGTAACTCCCCACCAAAGCCTTCACCTTTCTCCTCTAGGAAAAAAAAATTACTCACCACGAGAACAGGTTGGAGCTGCCAGAAAGATGGATATCACTGTGGGGACCCCGCCCCACCAGGTGACTCCCAACTTCCTCCCCTACCCTGGACTCTTCTCTGCCCGCAGGTCAGGGAGAAGTGCCTGGGGCTATGTGGCGGGGGGGGGGGAGGAAGAGGGGACCACCTCCAGGAGGGCCTCCCTCTGGGGCGGTGGGGCTCATGCTCCCAGGGTCGCGAAAGGGCAACAGTGGCCTGGAAGTGGGGGCAGGAGTGTGGGTGGGTTCCCAACAATTCTGGGAGAAACTCAACATTTAGGGAGAGCTTTCAGAGTGTGTACGTGGGGTAGGAGTCTTACCTGAAGGGAGATAAGGATGGCCCAATAAGGACACAGAAACAACGAAAACTCCAGAGTTCAGTGGCCATCTCGCAGATCAGCCAATGAGCCAAAAAGCTGAGCTGGGACTCTCAGGAGTGGAAGGCACTTGACTCAGCCCCACACCCTCAGTTCTTGCCCACTCAACTCAGCTGCCAGTTTTCCCCTGGGCCAAACCTCTGGCTCCTTCCCCACCCATGGCAAGATTATCTGTGTCTAGGGCTCCACACTGGGGGCAAACTGGGGGCAGACCAGTCGGTTCAAGGGTGTATTTCGGTCTCCTCCCTGACTCTGGACTCGGCACCCCATCATCCTGGTCCCCCACATCCCCTGCACCTGTATGGAGAAGCCCTAAATTTCAGCTGGGTGGGGGAGGGGTGCACTGCAAACCACTTGAAAGGGACCCAGCGAGCATCGTGGGACAGGTGGGGATCCAGAGCCTTTGAACTGGGAGGGGGCGGGGCTGCTGCCAGAAGATGGAAAACCTGGGCCAGGCTGGCAGCACCACGGGGAGAGGGACGGGAGGAAGCACCGTAAAAAGGCCGACCCACCCTCTCTCCAGCCTAGCCTTCCGCTCCCCGCCCCTTAGTCCAGCCTCCCAAGACCGGAGCTGGCCCTGAGACAGCCAACTGAGTAATGTCTCGGGTGCCCAGCCAGATGGACAGAGACGCACTCACTGCCAGGCCCCACCCTGAGTGGTGGGTCAGCACCCCCAGGGCCAGGCCGGGGCACGGTGGGGAGGAGACGGAGGCACTGCCAGTGCAAGCAGGGCACCTGTGAATCCAGCCCACCAGGGAAGAGGTTGGGGTGGGGAGCCACATGTTCACTGGGGAGAAGGTGGGGTGCAGCTGTACTGATCTCTTGGCCTTTCTCTGGCTGGCGGGCAGGCAGGCAGGGCAGGGAAGGAGGACAAACTCAAGGTCAGCGCTCCAGAAGGGAGGGGGCCGTCAAAGGGGAGAGAGGGCTTTCTGCTCCCTTGGTCCCCAGCCCCCTTCAGATGACAGGCCCAAGGAGGAGTGGGTCGGGCTGGTCAGGACCTGCCTCCAGCCTGCCTTCCTTGCCAGCAGGTCGGCAAAATTGCTCTCCTGGTACTGCTTTTTTTTTTTTTTAATTTTTTGAAGCCAGATCAAAGGTGGGATCCAGCTGGGCGCTCTAGTAAAATCTCAGCAATGCGGAGCCTCGGTTTCAGTCGGGGAAACCAGGAGCTGGGGGAGGCACTGTCCCTGAGGGCTCCGGGATGAGAAGAGAGAGAGTCAGGAGTGGAGCTGGTGGGTGGGGGTCCCGTCAGGAAGTATCAGTGACTGGAAGGATCCAGGCCAGGCCGCGGTCACCCTTGTCTCCACTGCTCTTCTCTCCAAGGAGGGACCCACCCACGTGTGACTCTCCCAGTCCCAGCATCCAAGCCAACTGGAACCTGTGTTCACATTGGCCACAAGTCACTGCTCTCATCCTTGTCACTGGCTCCAGGGCACTACTTTGTAAACCAGGAAGCTCTTAGATTAGATAAACTTACTCCCTCCTGCTGCAAAAGAGAGACATTCCCCCTTTCCATTCTGAGTTCAGACTAGAAAAACACATCTTCTTATTTCTTTGGACTCTCCTGGTGAAGCTGAGATTCAGTCAGCCGTGCCGGCAGCAGCTCTCGCCTCCCTCCTTGCTGCTGACCACAGTGTCTTCCTATGTAGGCCAAATCACTGCCATTCTTGTTTGGGAGACCTTTTCCCTCCCCCCAAGGACTACCACATCTCTTCTTCTTCCTGGAGCCACACTGCCATCCTTAATATTGTGGCTGGACGGGATTAATGGAATCCTGCATCCATACTGGTTTTCCGGGTGAACACGTCCTTGGCGCTGTCACTGGAGGACATCTTGTGCAAACAGCCCACCCTTCTTTCCTCACGAGTCCTGAAGTCTGGAGAGGCCTGGTAGTGACTGGCATGCCGCTAGACATGAGGTGCGTCCAACAGGACAGAGACAGATTTCCCCAGAACCTTGGCCAACCCTGAGACACCCTCCTTGGTCATGACAAGGTTGGCCTTCCTTGTTGCCCTAGGCAACAATCCTTTACTCGGATTCCGGCTTCTCCCAGACGCTGAGGTCCCTGGCAAGGCCGATTTGGGATGGACAGTGAGAATGAGTGTGTGTGTGTTCCTGGGCACACATGCTTAGGTGGGTCTTGATGGAAAGGAAAGGAAGGCGAGAGTGCTACTTTCACAAATTCTGCCATCACTAATGCCCTGTGTAACCTCGGCCAACTCCTTCACCCTCTCAGGGCTTCAGTTTCTCCAACCATAAAATAGAGGGTTAATTGTCCCTCCTAGGGAAGCTAGCAGGGTTCGCTGGGCAATGGCTCTGAAGTGTCTAGGAAGAAGGAGATCTATAAATATAAGGGATCATTAGAGAGGATTTCACAGCCATTTTGTGGGCCCCAACATTATTATTAATATTATTATGGTTATTGTTATCACCACTTCCCGAGTCTCTGCCAGCTGGGTCAGAGCTCCCAAGTGAAGAAGTCATGATCTTGAGCCCAGTGTCCCAGATAATGGCCTCACTCAATGCCCACTCTCCACACTCAGGCGGTCTGGGGGACTCTCAGGAGGCTAATGACGGAGGAGGAGATGGAGTTTTGACAGAAGGGCGTTGGGGATCCAGAAGAGAAAGTGCCTGCCCAGGGAAATTCACAACCGCTCTGCGTTCCTAGGGATGTTTCCAGTCTGCTGTGGGGAGTCTGGGCTCTGAGAAGCAGCCATGGAGCTGTGTTCCCAAGGTCAGGAAGGGTGGGGAGGGGCTGAGCGCAGGCAAGAGGCCAAGGGGGAGAAAGGATGCTGTTACCACAGGCAGTCAGAGGAGCTGGTTGGTAGAAAATGACTCCTTGGAGAGGCAAATGGTTCTTTTCAAGGAGTGTTTGTAGAGGCTGGAACGTGCTCTGTGTTCAGGTGAATCAGGGCACAAACCTGGCAAACAGTGGGTACTCAATGAATGCTTGTGAAATTGAATTTTCAAGCTTGTCTTTCTGCTCCAATATTAAAAAAACAAACAAACAAACAAAAAAAAAAAACCCAGCATCCGCTTTTTGGAAATGCCTTGGACGCCCCCTGGTGGGAACACACAAAGGCTAAGGAGCCACCAGCGCCTTCCATCCTAAAAGGATCCTGTGGAGGCTGCCTTTTGGAGGAGGTTTCACAGATCTCATCCCAAGGGGAAGGGGAAGAACTCTGTGGGGAAGGATGAGTGGAATGTCCTCGCTGGAAGATTCCATGGCAGTTGGTGGAGGACAGCCATAGGTCTGGGCAGGGGAGCCAGGGGACAGAGGGAGTTGATGAGTCAGTATTAGGATAGGAGTCTCTGGGTCGTGGAGGAGGAGGGGTTGCTGTGTGTGCACCTGGGGTGAGGATGGGGTAGCTGCCAAAGTAAAATCCGGGAGATACGTTTTACAGCCTCTGTTAAATTTTTCATGCTCAGAAAAGACTTAAGGAAATCTGGATAATTGAAACCCTAGATGGACCTGGGAGAAAAAAAACAATGTTCATTTAAACTAGGTCTGTGTCCCATCAAATCTTCCTCTTGGCATGTAAGAGTGTCAGGAATGGTTTGAAAAGTCTGCAACTTTGATTTTTCTGTAGGTGGAAAGAGGAGAGATGAGAATGTAGAAAACCAGAGGAGGAAGAGAGAAGCAGAGGCTACTGGGGAAATCCTTAAGGCAGAACGAGCAGCCTGTAGAAGGCTGAGTTGGCTGTGACTCTTCAAAAACAACAAGAAAACTTGGGTTGTAGCAATGAGTGAGGATCAACAGATAGTCGAATGCTGGGAGATTGATATTCTTCTAATTTCTGATCATCCAACAGCAGCTGCGCCAGGTGGTTCCTTTCATAAGAGGTCCCAGAAGGAATGTGGAGCTTCTTGAGGGCAAAGACTGTGGTTCTGCAGTGGTTCCTCCCTCCCTCTGGTGCCCTCGGCATCCTCAGGGATAGAAGCTCACTCTCTGGTACTGATGAATCAGACGGGGGCAACCACATGCAGAAAAGAAAAGGAAAATGTCAGGAAGCAGGAAAAACATGGGAAAATGAAGAGGGAAAGGGGTTAAGAGACAGAGAGGGAAGAAGTGAAGTGGAGGTGGAGGAAGCCGGGACTGGAAGAGAGAGATAAGTACATGAAAAATTTTAAAAGGATGCTGTAAGGTATAGTTCGGGCCGAGGCAGAAAAGGAGAGATGACCTGAACAGAGGTAGGTTACCTTTATTCAGGCAAGGAGGGGTGGCCTGATGACCAGGCTGAGCGTGAGAGGGATCAGGGAGGCTCTCTATTTAAAGGGAGGTTTGTGGAAGCGATAAGGGAAATGTTATCAGGTGGGACGTTTTGGGTAATCTTTAGTTGAGACGGCATTTGTAGTTGCACAGAGGGTGGGAGGTTTTGGGCAGGGGGTGATAAGTCCCCTGGGCAGGGGGTCGATAAGTCCCGGGCAGATGTAGGGGGTAGGAGGTTTCTGGGCAGGGGGTGATAAGTCCCAGGTAGATGCAACTGGCCCGGAGCACCAAGGTGGGACTTAAAGTTTGGTTTTGTTTGCTCTGCAGTTAGATGATTCAGCAAGGGCCTTTGAGACCGTTGTTTTCTTTTCTAGGCCCAAGGACTCATTCCAGACCTTGAAATAATAAGAAATGGGGAAAAGGGTGCTGTATCTCTCTGGCTACTTCCTGCTGGATAGAGGCGACGGTTCTGGGTCTGGAAGGGAGGATCATCCTAGGGCCCAGGGTCTCCTTTTCCTGAGGTCGGGGTGAGGCTCTCAAGAAGAATGCTCTTGATCTGGCCTCGAGAGATGACCCGAATCCGTTCTTAGAGAAACCTTTCAAAGAGACTGAAGAGACAGGGTCTAAATAAGAGGAATAAAACGATAAGTACCAACAGTCCCAAGAAAGGGAGCAACCAAGGGAGGATCTGTTGGAACAGGTTTTGGGGAGTGTAAAGGTTTTGTAAGTCTTTTCTACGGCGTTCAGTTCTGTCTCTAAGTTCTTTGACTGTGCCCTGGACTATGCCCATTTCATTAACAAAATAGCAGCAGTCCTCTCCTAGGAAAAGGGAGGTCCCTCCCTTTTCCATGGTAAGAAGGTCCTGGGCTCGCCTATTTTGTAGGGCCACAGAACCTAATGAGTTAATTTGTCTTTGGACTGAAACGAAGGACTCCTCTACCTGCTCCATATCCTCATTAAGTTCTTGGGACAGCTTGTAATACAAATGGGCAGAGGTCGAGATGCCTCCAATCCCGGTGCCTAGGGCTGCTGCTATGCCGGTTCCAATCAGGTGGGGGGCTATGACAGCTTGTCTTTTCCTGTGGAAAAGTTCCCCTTGGGGGTAGACTATTTGTTCTATCTCTTCTTCTTTGAGGAATGTTAGACCCGGGGTCAGGAAGACCAAGATGCAAGGTCCAGGGGGTCAAGGGGAAAACATGAATATGTGTAGGTCCCGCAGAGAATGAAGAGTCCCAGGTTGGTGCAATTATTTGTGCTGTTCCAGAGAACCCAAGTGGAACAGAAAGAGGGAGCGGAGTTTGTAAGACCAGTGTAGTTGGGACTAGAGTCGCTGATACAGGTTAGGTTTGAAGAGGCTGAGAGAAGGACCTTGTCAGAGACTGGCCCAGAGTTGTGTAGTTTTTTGTCGGGGAGGGGAGGTATAGTTGCCCTGTGACAACCAGGTTGAGGGCAAGGGAATTGCTATGTGTGGTGAGAGAGACAGTGACACACATATCCAACACTGGGATGTGTGTTGTGTGTGCTGGAAGAATTGGAAAGAAGAGCTGAGAAGGCGGGTAACGTGTTGGTTGTCAGAGGGAGGTTTTAGGAAACGCTGTAATTGGGAAAGGAGGTCTAGGCGTTTATAAGGCTCAGGGGTTGCCTGTAACTGGGAAATTATGTTCTTTATGACTTGTTCTTGTTTCTTTTCCCGATATTAATCTAGTACCCCACTCCCGTTGGAGAAGGCAATGGCACCCCACTCCAGTGTTCTTGCCTGGAGGATCCCAGGGACGGGGGAGCCTGGTGGGCTGCCGTCTATGGGGTCGCGCAGAGTCGGACACGACTGAAGCGATTTAGCAGCAGCAGCAGCAGCCACTCCCGTCTGAGTATCCCCAGTGGGTAATGGGATAGAAACATATGTTTCTTCCATTTGGTTTATGGCAGGTGCTCACGAAACTCCCTCTCTTCTGTACTTTAACAGTGAGTAGGGATTTGGACTTCCGCCCTCCCCGAGGTTCATGGTGCATGGTATTGGAGCCATATTATAACATGAGGAATGAACATAGGAATAAATGTCTGAGCAGGGGCAGGGACTAGCCAGAAGGCAGGGGAGTGCAGCAAGGATAAGGAACGGGAGAGTCATGGGTCTGTTAGTTAGGCAGTGTGGAGGAAATAGCACCCCAGGAGTAGAACACAGCTAACAATGTAGGCGATACCGACGAAGAGACGAAGGATAGGTGACCAACCCTGAGTGGAGACAGCTACTGGGCCTATAGCAAGGACTAAGATTAAGAGTGCAGTTATAGTTAGAGAGACAGGGAGAGGCCAGTCAGGGTGAGGGGAGGAAGGCCCCAAGTTGGTGGTTGCTTGAATCTGAGGAGGAACAGTGTTCACGTATGAGAGTAAAGAAATCAATTTCTTCTGGACTTAGGTTGTAGAAGGTCCCCTGAAGCCATGGATGAGACACCGGCGTGGTCAGATCTTCGAAGGAGGTTCCGGTCGGGGTGCTGGTCCAGAGGTCTTGTAGCAGTTGGATTGGGAACAGTTGTGGGTTAAGGAGTGTCCAGGTCATTCAGTGTCCTCTCGGATGGTTGACATGGGTTGTCGCTGGGTGATTTTTAAGGAGGTGGGTCCTGTGAGGGAGACCTGATAGGGGTCAGTTAGGGAGGGCAGCACAGGATCGGAGGTGACCTGTTTCAGGCAAGAGAGGTGTACCCAGGAGGTGACCTTCTTGAGTTTAGCTGCAGTCGGGTTAAGGAGGATGATTTTGAATGGTCCCTGCCACTTTGGGGTTAGGTCATCCTGGGGATTATCAGACAGGTAGACCATGTCCCCAACTTATAAAGGGGGCAAGGGGGCTTGGGAGTCAGAGGTGGTCAAGTTGTGGTTGACATATTTCCAGAGGGCATGGCGGAGTTCCATCAGCAGAGGGGAGTGTAGGAAGCTTGGTATGGAAGGGGGTTCAGGGGGAGTCCAGGAGGGAGCATGGGCCTTCCGTACATCACCTCAAAGGGGCTCAGCCCCAGGGGCTTTCTGGGCAAAGCCCGTACTTTGAGGAGAACAATCAGCAAAAGTTTAGTCCAATCCAGATGTACCTCAAGGGATATTTTGGTAAGAGTTTCTTTGATTATTCTATTCATCCTTTCTACCTTTCCCGAGGACTGGGGACAATATGGAATGTGAAATTTCCAGGGTATCTGTAAGAATTGGACAAGTTGTTGGGTGACCTTGGACATAAATTCCGGGCCATTATCAGACTGTAGGGATGAAGGTAGGCCAAACCTTGGGGATAATTTCTGTGAGGAGGATTTGGGCCATGGTGTGGGCTCTTTTATTTGTGGTAGGAAATGCTTCTACCCATCTCGAAAAGGTGTCCACAAGGGCCAGGAGGTATCTGACTCTCCGACCTGGGGGGCATATGAGTAAAGTCTGTCTGCCAATCCTGTGCTGGGAGGCTGCCTCGCATTTGATGGGTTGGAAAGGATATAGGTTTAAGGTTGGAATTGGGATTAGTACATTGACATGTCTGACAGAAGCAGGTAAGTTTATCTAAATATTGTTGGTCAGCAGTTGATACGGGGAAGTGGTTACGGAGGAACTGTTGGACTGTCTTGGACAAGGGATGAAAGAGTGAGTGTAGATAAGAGAGGATTTCTCTGGTGGTGGGAGGGTTGGGTGGAGTCGGGGCTAAGATGACAGGGGACTGGAGGGAAGGATGAGACAGTGCTATCTCCTTTGCCTTCTGGTCTGCGGCATTGTTGTAGGCTGATATGAGACTTCCCTTTTGATGTCCCCTACAATGGAGGATGGCGGCTTTGTTTGGTAAAAGTGCTGCCTCTAGAAGTTTGTGGATCAGGCTGAATTAATGATGGGGGGATCCCTTTGGGGTTAGGAAACCTCTTTCTCTCCATATAAGGATGTTTGAGTGAAGTATGTTATAGGCATATTTGGAGTCTGTGTGGATGTTAACCCTTAGATTTTTAGCCAGAGTCAAAGCTCTGGTGAGAGCTATCAGTTCTGCCTGTTGGGAGGTAGTGTGAGGTGGCAGAGGTGAAGCTTCAATTGTCTGGGTCCCGTGATTGTGACGAAGGTCCCCCTGGATGATGGCATATCCTGCTGCGAAAGGTGGGGATTTTTGAGAGCTGTCATCAATGAACCAGTGTGGGGTGTCTGGGTCTAGGATAGGCTGATCTGTTAAATGTTGGAAGGGGTTTTGGGTAAGATCTACTGTTAGGCTGCACTATGTAGGAGGGGGTCTGTTGTAGAGGACATGGGTAATAAGCTGGCAGGGTTAAGGGGAGAGCAGGGGGAGAATGAGAGCTGAGGGTCGAGGAGAAAGGCATGTAGGACCTGAACCCTGGAAGGGGGAAGGGAGAGGAAAGCCTGATGTGATAGTAATTCTTGGAAGGTGTGTATAGAACAGACTGTTTTTTTGTTTTTTCATTTATTTATATTAGTTGGAGGCTAATTACTTTACAATATTGTAGTGGTTTTTGCCATACATTGATATGAATCAGCCATGGATTTACATGTGTTCCCCATCCTGAACTCCCCTCCAACCTCCCTCCCCATCCCATCCCTCTGGGTCATCCTAGTGCACCAGCCTTGAGCATTTGTCTCATGCATCCAACCTGGACTGGCGATCTGTTTCACAATTGATAATATACATGTTTCGATGCTATTCTCTCAGATCATCCCACCCTCGCCTTCTCCCACAGAGTCCAAAAGTCTGTTCTATACATCTGTGACTCTTTTTCTGTCTTGCATATAGGGTTATCGTTACCATCTTTCTAAATTCCATATATATGCGTTAGTATACTATATTGGTGTTTTTCTTTCTGGCTTACTTCACTCTGTATAATAGGCTCCAGTTTCATCCACCTCATTAGAACTGATTCAAATGTATTTTTTTTTTTAAATGTATTCTTTTTAATGGCTGGTAATATTCCATTGTGTATATGTATCACAGCTTTCTTATCCATTTGTCTGCTGATGGGCATCTAGGTTGCTTCCATGTCCTGGCTATTGTAAACAGTGCTGCGATGAACATTGGGGTACACGTGTCTCTTTCAGTTCTGGTTTCCTCGGTGTGTATGACCAGGAGTGGGATTGTTGGGTCATATGGCAGTCCTATTTCCAGTTTTTCAAGGAATCTCCACACTGGAGGACAGACTGTTAAAGGGGCATGCCTAGAGAGTTTATTTGCTTCGGGTACGAGCACTGCAACAGCTGTCATGAACTATATACAGGGAGGCCATCCCTGGGTCACCATGTCAAGCTGTTTTGATAGATAGGCTACGGGAGCCCAGGTGTCTCCAGCCCGCTGACATAGAAGTCCCAGGGCCTGTCCTTGGTTGGAATGGGCAAAGAGAAAGAATGGTCTGGTGTGATCTGGCAGGTGGAGAGTTGGCACTCGGAGGAGGCTCTTGGTGAGCTGGCAAATAGGATTGGCCAGCGAGGAGGGGTTAAAGAGGGGCTCATCCAGACATCCTTTAGTTGCTTCATAGAGCAGCTTTGCAAGGAGGGAGAAGTTAGGGATCCAGATACAGAAAAAGTTTAGGAGGCCGAGGGTAGACAGGAGTTCCCTTTTTGTTTTTGGAAGTGGACAATTAATTAAGGCCTGGATTCTGTCTGGGGGAATAGTTCTTTGTTGGTGGGATATGGAGAGCCCCAGGTAGGTAACGTTTATCTGTACAACTTGGGCCTTGGATTGGGACACCCGATAACCCCAGGATCCCAGGGCCCCAAGAAGTCTGGCAGTATGTTGGAGGCAGAGTTTTCCGGTTGGGTTATAAAGGAGGAGGTCATCTACATATTGGAGGAGATGACTGGGGGCTAGGTTGAGTGTATGTCCTTTTGTAAACACTGTCCAAAAAAGTGGGGGCTGTCTCTGAACCCCTGGGGGAGAACTGTCCATGTTAGTTGTTGGGAAACATGAGTCTCGGGGTCTTGCCAGGTGAAGGCAAAAAAGGGTTGGGAGAGGGGGTGGAGGGGGATGGTGAAAAAGGCGTCTTTGAGATCTAATACCGTGAAGTGGGTTGCAGCATGGCAGGTACAGTGAGTGGGTTAGGTATGGCGGACAAAAGGGCGTAAGGGTTAGGGACTACTGGGAATGTCGGCGTGACAGCCTCATTGATTTTTCGCAGATCCTGGACCAGTCTCTAAGAGTTTGGTCCCTTCCTTACTGCTAGAATAGGGGTGTTGTGTGGTGAATAGGTAGGAATTAAGATGGAGACTTGAAGAAGATGGTCTATGATAGGCTTAAGTCCCTTGTGAGCCTCCAGGGTGACAGAGTACTATTGTTGGGTAATTATAGTTGAGGAGTCTTTTAGGGTAATGTGAACTGGGGGGTGATGTTTGGCTACAGATGGGTGATCAGTGTCCCAGACTTGGGGGTCTAAGGCGGGTAGATCCGAGGGAAGGTCAGGAGTGAGGGATAGGGACAGTCCAGGTGCCATCTGCATGCAGAATATAGAGACTGTATCGAGGGGGAGTATGGTAATAAAGACCCCCAATTTGGATAACAAATCTCTCCCTAGGAGTGCCATCGGGCACTGAGGCATTATGAGGAATGAATGTATGAGGGTCGATTTTCCAAACTGACAGAGTAACGGAGGGCTGATTTTTGGCCTTAAGGGAACTCCAGAGACACCCCCGCCCCCTGCCCCGATTGTGAGTTCTGAGTCTTGAGTTCGGCCAGAGTAGGAAGTTAAGAGAGAAAAAGCGGCTCCAGTGTCTACTATAAAGGAGGTCTTTTCCCCGGCCACTACCCCATCTTACCCTAAGTTCCAAGCTTGTATTCGGGACATGGGCTGGGGGGCTGGAACCCGGGTGCCATCATTGGAACAACTCTCATAGGGTTGGGCTGGGGTTCCAGGGAGAAGTGGGGATCTCTCCAGGGGCACCAGGGCATCCCTGTGGACATTCCACTCTCCAGGTCTGGGAGGTGGGGACCTCCCCAAGAGTGCCAGGGTGTCCCTGGGGACAGTCCATTTTCCAGTGTCCCCATCGACCACAGTTTGGGCATGCTTTTGTGGGGGGCCATGGGTTTTGGCATGCCTTTGCCCAGTGTCCTGACCGGTTGCATAAGAAGCAGGGTCCGGGGAGGGGGCAGGTCTTAAGCCCCGTTCTGGGATGACTTGGGCCGGGCTGATCTCTTCCCTTAATTGCTGCTGTCAATAAGGCATATTTAGCTTTTCTCTCACGTCTTTTTCTCTCTTAGCCTCCTCTTCTCTATTATTGAACACCTTGAAGGCTACTTCTAGAAGGTCTCTTTGGGGGGGGGGGTTTCAGGGCCCTTCTCTAGTTGTCAAACCTTGCGTCTAACGTCAGGGGTGGACTGGCTGATGAATTGAACATGAAGGTAGAGTAACCCAGCAGGGGTGGTGATATCTAGGTTGGTATACTTCTGAACTGCCTCTGTGAGGCATGACAAGAGTAAGGCAGGATTTTTGTCCACCCCTTGGGTGACTTCCCTGACTTTATCATAACTGACATGGATATGAGTATTTTTCTGCATTCCTTCTAGAAGGCAGGTAATCATATGATTGAGTCTCCTGATACCTGGGTCACCGGGCTGGTATGTCCAGCGGGGATCTAATTGAGGCACTGCCTCATGAGCAACTGGGCTATCCAGGTCTTGGTTATGTAAGTGATTCAGCATGGGCTTTCACTGCTTGCCAGATATGGTCTTTTTCATCTGGGGTGAGAGTGGCATTTAAGATATAATATATGTCACTCCATGTGAGGTTATAGGTCTGGGAGAGTCTCAGGGATTCTTTTCTGTATCTGGTAGGATTTTTCAGATACATTTTCAGAAAATGATCCTAACTTTTCTTCTATCTGGCTTATGTCTGACAATGAAAATGGCATGTGGACTCGGGTGGGGCCCTCTGGCCCTGCCACCTCTCTCAGAGGAATCATGTACTGACCCTGTGGGTACTGACCCTGTGGCAGAGGGGGAGAAAAGGGGGGAGGAGCCTGGGAGATGGGGTAGTGGGGTTGAGGGAGAGTCGAGAGGTTTCGGAGTCAGTAGGTGAGTTGGATGAGGGGGAAGGAGAGGGTCGGAGGTGTGGCTGGTAGGGAGGGGGCTCGTCAGTGGAGTCAAACTCCAGGGGTGTGGAAAGTCACCATCGGCAGTTAATTGAAGAAGAGCCCTTTTGTTTGGGAGGCAAGGTGCATAGAAGGACCTCATGGGTAGAGCAGGCCTTGCATAGGGAGGGCCTGCTCCGAAGGGCCCAAAAGGCTTGGGCATATGGGACCTCCGACCATTTGCCATTCCATTTAAGGAAGTTGGTGAGATTTTGAAGAATGTTAAAGTCAAATGTGCCAAATTCAGGTCAGCGGTTCTTGACTGTCCAATTGGTATTGACGCCAGACCTGTATACAGAGTTAAGTGGTTAGCTTTGAGTTCAGTGAGTAAGAGTGGTTTGAGATTTTTGAAAACACAGGCCAGAGGGTAATCTTTTGGGACAGACTGGCCAGACCCCGTAATTGAAAGGCAAGCAGAGGCTCCTAGTGGGAGTTCGAGTCGTCACCCACAACAATAGGAGTTATGAGAAAAGAGCTCTGTGTCGAGGTGGAGCGTCCCCCACGGTTGCTTACAGAGTGGCCTTAGGCCGTGGGTCCCCGGGACCCGGAGAAGACTGGGTTCTAGGGTGCCTCTAGAACACTGTCCAGATCTTACCTTAATCTAGGGGCTGGCTTGGGTGGAGTGTTGCATGTAGAGCAGTTGAATGGCAAGAGTTCCCTATTCCGGAGGTCATCAGAGAAAGAGAGAGAGAAAAGAGGACAGAGCCGGAGGCCTGCGGGTACATAAAGCACCATTAAAGCTTTAGGACAAGGCCTGCACCACTTACAAAGGCACTAGCTGTCCCTGAGGGGAACTTATGAGCCCTGGCAGAAAGTGAGTTCACGTTCCCAGATTCCAGGAAAAGGGGAAACAATGAGAGGGAGAGAGAGTGAGAGTGAGAAAGAGAGAGAGAGACGAGTGCCTCGCCCTCTTCTGGGTTTCAGCACTGAGAATGTAAGGTATAGTGCGGGCAGAGGCAGAAAAGGAGAGATGACCTGCACATAGGTAGGTTACCTTTATTCAGGCAAGGAGGGGCGACAGTCAGCCTAATGACCAGGCTGAGTGTGAGAGGGATCTGGGAGGCTTCCTATTAAAGGGAGGTTTGTGGAAGCAATAAGGGAAACGTTAGTCAGGCGGGATATTTTGGGTAATTTTTGGTTGAGATGGCATTTGTAGGTGGGAGGTTTTGGGCAGGGGGCGATTAAGTCCCAGGTAGATGCAACTGGCCTGGAGCATCAGGGCAGAACTTAAAGTTCACTTTGTTTTCCCCGAAGTTAGATGATTCAGCAAAGGCCTTTGAGACCATTGTGTTCTTTTCTAGGCCCAAGGACTCCTTCAGATGCAGTCATTCTCTCAGCATGTACCATGTACCTACTATATATCAAGCAATGTGCGGGGAGTGGAAGGTGCTGTGGTGGACAAGACAAATACAGGGACTTTGCGGTGGAGAACAGGTTAACTTTACAAATTAGAAACGGGGAGAAAGTGACAACTTAGAGCATGAAGAGGCTGAAAGTGGTTGGAAACAAGGCAGGTATCACTGAAGGAGAAGCTATGCCCAGATGCACCCATGGAAGAGAGTCTTCTAGTTGATGCTGAGACCTGCAGCTGGAACCACCTGTCCGCCCTGGCTCCGTGGAGATCGAAGCAGGTAGGATGGGCAGGGGAGAAACTCAGGAAGAGGAGGGACAGGAACGGGTAGAGGTGGAGGTTATAGACTATTCATAGTGGTTTACCTGAGGACCCCCACCAGAAAACATCTTTGGGCTGACAAGCAGTTCTCTAATTTGGCTGCCTGTTGGAACAACCTGAAGAACTTAATATCCTCACCAGGGTTGCACCCCCAGAGATACTGATTTTCTTGGCCATGGTTTAGAATTTAATAAACAATCTCTAGTGAATCTAAAGAGCAGCCAGGGGAAAGCAGGCATTAGGAGCTGGCAACCTTGCCTGTCCTCTCTGTAGAGTCTGGGGGCCATCTGCGGGAAGCAATCTGTGGGAAGAGAAACTGTGTGACGGCTTTAGTGTGTTGTAAGTGAGGCTCAAAGACTCCAAGGGTCCCGACAAAAGTACAAGCGGGTCCTCTCCTTAGCAGGTGCCCCCTTCCTCAGCTGTACCTCTAGTGGAAACAAGAAACATGGTGGTCTTTAAAGGGAAGAACCATTTAAACCACTCAAAACTGCTGCCAAATTCTTTTAAGTTTTTGCACCCTGCCCCCTGCCCACACATGCAAATCCCTCCCGCTTCTGCTTCTGCTGGCTTCATGACAGGGCTTCTGGGGTGGAAGAAGCACAGCCGTCCCAGCTTTCATCTCACAAGAGGTCTGGCAGCAGCCCAGCAGGAAATTCAACCCCACCTTGCCCCTCAAATCCCTGCACCCTAAAATAGCTGACTCATGGAACCCGGGTGGAGTCCTTGGCTCAACAGTGAAGCAATCTTACCTTGAATAAGGGCATGGGAACAGAATGGACGGTCTACATAAACAAGTCATATGTAGATGTAATTGTATGCAAATATTCATTCTTTAGCTCAGCGTGCAATTCCTGCCAGTTTCTAGTACTGGCCTCAAACCTTCCACTGCAGCCCACAGTCCAGGAGAGAAGTCAGAAGAATGAAAGTGGGCACTGCAGTGTGAGACAGTGAAGCCCTTTGCCTGTGCCAAGAACAGCCCAGAGAAGGAAAAGGATCTGGCTTAGCAGCAGATCAAACTTTGAGCAAGTTCTTGAAGGATGCATAGGAGTTTACCAGGAAAAAGGAAGACAGGAAATAGATGAGCATGTGTTTAGAAACTGTGGAACCTCTTCTTGAGGCAAAAAGGTAGGATTATGGAAAGAGAATAGGATGGCAGAGGGAGATGAAACATGAAAGGTACACAAAGAGTGTGAAGGCCATTGTTTGCCTGGAAAGGAGTATGGACTTTTTATCTAGAAGGGCGAAGGGAGCCAATGAAATATCTTAACTGAAAAAGTGAATTCTTTTGAAATCCTATTTTTTCAAAGGGGTAGCCTGGAAGAGACTAGTAACAATTATTCAACAATTACAATATGCTGGGCGTTCTGCTCTGTATTTTATTATATCAACCTTTCATGATAATGTTACTCAAACTGCCAGTCATGATCAAGAAAAGAAAGGGATAAAGGATAAAATAGCAGGAGGTTGGGATTAACATATACACATAGGGCTTCCCTGGTGGCTCAGATGGTAATGCATCTGCCTGCAATGCAGGAGACCTGGGTATGATCCCTGGGTTGGGAAGATCACTTGGAGAAGGGAATGGCTACCCACTCCAGTATTCTTGCCTGGAGAATTCCATGGACAGAGGATCCCCCACAGGAATTGGACATGACTCAGCAACTAACACTTTCACTACTATATATAAAATAACAACTTCCCTGGTGGTACAGTGGTAAAGAATCCGCCTGCCAATGCAGTAGATGTGGGTTTGATCCCTGGTTTGAGAAGATCCCATAGAGAAGGAAATGGCAACCCACTCCAGTATTCTTGCCTGGAGAATCCCACAGATAGAGGAGCCTGGCAGGCTATAGTCAATGGGGTCGCAGAGTCATGCACACCTCAGCGACTGAACATGCATGCATATATAAAATAGATAACCAAAAAGGACCTACTGTATAGCATAGGGAACTATACTCAGTATTTTGTAGTAACCTATGAGGGAAAAGAATCTGAAAAGGAGTACACACACACACACACACACACACACACACATATCTGAATCACTGTGCTATACACCTGAAACTAACACAATACTGTAAATCAACTAGACTTCAATATTAAAAAAAAAAAAAAAGGAAAGGAGGAAGGGAGGGAGGGAAAAAAGAAGATAGGACAGGACAGAAAACATCAGTGGATCATGGTTAGGAAAGGTAAGTATTGTTTTTGTAAAATTTTATCATACACTCACAGGAGTATAAGTGTACCGGGTGAGGATGCAAATGTATTTCTCACTGTGGGGTTATGATTTTAAAAAAAAAGGAAAGTCACTGCTCTAAGGTGTAGGTGTGAGCAGTCTCATTTCACAGATGAGGACGTAAGATGCACAGAGTTTCGGTACCCTGCCTCTCTTGTAAGTAGGCCGTGCGAGTTTCGAACCCAGGCTGGTCTGACACCAGAGTGGATTCCTTCTCACTAACGCGTTCCAAAGTCACACATCTTATAGGGAAGATAAACCTACCCAGGTTGCGCCTGCCAAGTCTCACAGCGCTTCATTAAAAGAGGTAAGTGGGGGCAGAGGCCAATTCTGTCCACCAGAGGCGCTCGTTAGAATGCATATTTCTGTCGTGCGCCGGACACGAGAGGCAGTCCCAGAATCTTTTAGAGAGCTTCAGGTGATTCTGATGCCCACGTTGGCAGGTTGATGCAATAACCAGGTGAGGATTATGGGGGATTTGAACTGAGATGGTGGAAGTACTTTGAGAGGTGTCACGCAGCCCCGACTCCCGCTATTGTGCCTGCCGCCAATGTCTCACTGACAAAGTCGCCTGGAGGCTCACTTCCCTCTTCAGAAGCGATGAAAGGTAAAAAATTGAATAAAAGACTGGTGGCTTTCAACTCACCAGGAAACGGGTTGAAATGGCCGAAGAGCGAGACGCCCCTACCACACCAGGGCGACGCTGGAGGCTCAAAGTAGATGCTATTTATAGGGCATTTGTCGGCCTCACCCTGAGGACTTTTGATTGGCTTTAGGGCAGATCTATCACTCATCTTCTGGATTAGAGGTGGGTGGAAGGTCAACCACGACCAATACAAAACCACTCCTTAGCTAAGCCCCGCCCCATCTAGCTTCCTGTTGCTGTCCATCAACCACCTGGTAGGTGGGACTTTGCCTCCCTTCAGTTGGCTAGCGAACATGTCGTTCACTCTTCAGTAAGCTTCCGGTTGGTGCCCTCTACCGTCCATCAGTGACATTTCACAGGTCTATTGGCCAAGCCAACGTCGCTCTAGATGCCTCTCTTTGATTGGTTGATAGTGCTGTCGGTCCCCAATGTACCGAGCTCTTATTGGTGAACGCTGCCGTCGCTCGGGCGGTGGCGGGCTCCGGGATTGGCGGGTGCTAGGCGGGCGGTGTCAGGCTCTCGGTGGCGGCGGAGGCGGCGGAGGCCAGGGAGGAAGATGTCGTAATGAGCGGTGGGTCCTGACCGCTGCCGGCGGGGTCTTCCCGGCTCTCAAGGGTCGGGAAGACGGGCAGAGGCCGCAGGGAGAGGGAGCCGGGACTGGGGGTTCCCCCCTGGGGCCGGACCTGGCGCCGGGGCCCGGCTCCGGTAGGGGCGGGGAGGGAGGATTCCCGCCCGGAGGAGGAGCGGGGCTGGCCAGCCAGGCGGAGGCACCCGGAAGGGGGCGTTCGACTCCCCGCCCCCTCGGAGCCCGCTAGGCGGGAGGGAGGCGCTTCCGGGGGCTGGCGAGAGGAGCGGGCACCCAGGGCAAACCTGGCACCTCGTCTGCCTGGTCGCCGACCCACCTGAGTGTTTCCCGGCCCGGGGACGTTGCCTGGGTCTGCTCTGAGGAGGCGGTCGGCTCCCTGTGCGCTTGTCCTGTGTTCCGGGACCCTCTTGCATTCTGACTCTAGGTGCCCACCAGCGATTCAGTGTTCTCCCGACTGCAGAGAGGGGCTGGGGAATACTTGAAATTCCGACGGCTCCAACACATGGACACTGATGGGCGTGGAAGCCAACTTAGTTCTCTGGGTAGACAGTCGAGAGGTAGTGTCAGGACACGAGGGCGCTCCCTAAGTAGATGACCTCTCGCCTTGGACTGAGGAGTGGGCACAAACCTTTTAATATTTTCACTTGCATCTTTGAGCTTCCAGCTAGATATCTGCCAGCGCTTAGCAGAATTTTGAGACTTTTAAGAACTTGTGGACAGAGCTCCCAGCCTGTTACCTGACATCCTATGGGAGTGGGGAGGGTGGAACTGCCGAATCCCAAAGGCCGTGATGATGAATGACAGAAGAAGTAAAACAAAATGGATATTTACTTTCTTCCTCCACCCCACCTCCATTCCCATTGCTAACTTACGATTCTCAGCCTCCTTCCTACCCATGCTTCTTGGCTTATGTTCCGAGTGGCTTTCTAATTTTAGATGAAAAGGAATTGTGTCTTCTCCTCTGGGCAATTGAGAAACCTGTCCTCAAGGCATTCCTTGGTTTTGATTCCAAGATACTGTCATGTTTAATTGTTTCTTAATTAACTTGATCCAGGGGGACTCAGTCTGGCTTTTCTCAGTGCATATTGTCCCGAAGTTTGTTTCTTCTTCTGAGACTACTTCTTGCTCACTTATTTGTTGCTTTCTTAGAGAAAGGGAGGGGGGAGCTGGTAAATCTGCTTTAAACAGTGAATTGACCCATGGTCACCCATTACACGGGTTTCATTGCAGATAGAAGAGTGATGACTGTTGGGCAGTACACTGGCATGCACTAAACTTGCATGCTGTACCTCAGAAGGCATTAAGTATGATAGTGGAGGACTAAGTGTTGAGTTGGTATTTGGATAAGATTTTTCAGGCTAGAACATTTAGGGTATTGGCCAGCTCATAGAGAGGCTTTGAAGGGAATGATGGTAGAATCCGCACCATAGGAGTAATTTAGATAAAGAAACGTCTTGTCTGCAATAATGAATATAACTGCAGTGTCTTGTTTTGTTTTAAATTCTTGTGTGCGATGAAGGGGGCGAATCTGTCAGACAACCTATCAATTGGGCTGATGATGTCAGTGTTCCAGTGGCTTCTAACAGGCCTTAATACCTGTTGGAAATGGATTCTCATTGGCTGGGGCGATTGGTAAGTTTTCTAATTCTGGTTCTTCCACTAGGTTGTACAGAGGCTTAACCTCTTTGTTTAAAAGCAGCAACAATGAGAAAAAAAAAAAAAAACTGGTCTGACATAATTATGAACCCCCTGGACTAGGCTTGTAAAGACATGGTCTCTTTGCCAAGGAGACCCAAGTAGAGTTAGTTCATCATTGGAATGTCACTTCACAGCTCTGCAGGGAGAACTGATGCCAAGAGAAAGAGTTTGGCCTCACTATTTGGCTTCTTATAGACCAATGGGCTCTTTTCTCTCAGATTCTATTAAGTTTGGGCCTCTGCAGGCCTGTCAAAGGAGAGAAGAAGCGTTAAGAAGATTCTGGCAAATGTCTGGGTAAAGGAACCTCCTGGTGTAACAGCAGAGAGGACAATTCATTTTGATATCTTTGACCTTGAAATTGCGTTCTTCTGTTGGTGAAGAGTAGCCTTTTGGAGAAGTTGTACAGTCTCTTGTAGCCTAAACACTTGCTTTCGCTATAGGTATGTGATCATTCACAAGCTTGCTTTACGCAAGGATTGCCTAACCAAGGCCTTTTTGAAAACATTTAAGTTGCAGCTAACCAGTAGACCCTAGTGTTGGCTTGGGTTTAGCAATCTTATAGACCTTGCTCACCCCCATTTCTATGATGAAGTGTAACATTCTTCTAAGATGTAACGAAACCTCCTTTGTTCTCTGTCAACACACAAATTGGAAGCTTTATGTACAGAGATTGAAAAATTTAGGAATTATTTTGCAGGAGATAGACAGTGGCCACAGAATGAAAGGTGCAGAGAACTGCTTTAAAGGGTGCATAGAGTATCAGAAAATGTAGAGATGTGAGCACTTCTGAGTTTAAATGATTACATTGTCCAATCTGAAAATTTGTGAGCTGCAGACTTACAGCAAAATCTATTTGGAGGCGCTCTAGTATTTTCTTATTAGTGTATTGGGTGTTATATCTGGAGTTTCCCTTTGAGCAGCTTAACTGGATTTGTGAATGTCTTCCCAGCAAGTTCTAAACCAGCTGGGCTGGAAGCCAAGATGGGCTGAGAAGTGGACATCATTATGGAATGCATTTGTTGATGCTTTTTTGTTTTTGATTTGCTTTTGTTTTGAATTCACATGCATCTCCTCGAGTGACTTCCTTCTATTGAAGGAAGGGAAAAGAACTTTTTCTTTATTCCTTTCTACACAGAGTCAACACTTAGATCTTTGTATTTCTGAAACATAGTTCAAAGTCACTTTTCTTTGTTAAGAACTATTTCCTCAGTTATCAGGTCTTTCCTTGGCTAGCAGCATTCTCTTGGAGACCTCAGGGTGGGGAGGTCTCACTTTGCTGTCAGTTTGTCAGTTGTCTGTTGAAGCTGGGTGGAAAGATGAATGAAGAAGGTAAAAACTTGGGGCAGTACTAATTCAAAGGCACTATCTGTTTGAGTAGGAAAGAGGTTAGAGATTGCCCTTGTGGAGATGCTCCCACTGGTGGATTTGTTCCAGTTGACAGGATTCTGAAATGGAAAACGGGTTTTTGTATTGCCTCACTCAAGGTGAGAAGAGAGCCCAGAAGCAAGCTGAATCAGCTCTGGCAGCTTGGGGACACTGCCACTTCCATTGCTCATCTAGTTTACACTCTTCCTGGATATTCTGAGGCCCCCACTGGCCTGGGGGGTTGCTTCTCATCAGCTTGACCTTCAAGCTGGCCTGCTCTTGGGAGATGAGTGCTGCTCAGGAGCCGAGGAGTACAAAGAACAAAGTACTCAGTTTTGCTGCTTCTCAGTTTACCCTCTGTGAGCAACTCCAAGCAACGTTGAGATGTCAGAGCTGTTTACCACAGGAAGAAGGTGTTTGCAAACCCAACTGAATGTTCCCTTTGCCCGTCTCATTTCCCTGAGCTACAGTTTGTTTCAGCATCAGCACTGCATGCTGTCTTTAGCCAGAAGCCCCACCTCACTGGATGCATCTGTCCCCAAACCATGATTGAAGCTGTTAGGTGGTCTCTTCATCTCAGCCATGCAGTGAAAACGGCTCAGGGAGCAGCAGGCACTGGCCCACACACTCCCAAATGTCCTCTTTCTAGAGCTTCCTCTGTGGGGTGTTTGTTGTCTCTCCTAGGGGATTCGGTGGAACCACAAAGCCGCCTTTCAGAGGGTGTAAATAGGGAGGAAGAGACGGCAGGCAGGGCTGTGTGGATGTGGAATATTTCTGCCCCCAGCCAGTGTCTAACTGGAAGTCTTCTCAGACTAGCCTCAGAACAGACCAAAACATTTCTCAGCCATCAGAAGAATAAATGGTGAGCCTCTCGTCCCAGGGGAAATGAAGTCACCACTCACTTTAACCAGTTGTGTCCCAGATGAATGTGCAGAGTGACTCACAAATGTGTCAAAACAGAGAAAGCATGTACATAAAGTTTGTACATAATGATACTCTTTAGAGGGGAAAAAGTGTGTCTTGCTGTCTTCTTTTCTGTTTTTGGCAGAGTTCTGAGGCCCAGTATTTTGTACCATTTCCTGGGACTGTTTCTCACCATCCCCTGCTGGCTGTCCCGTGTCCCCACTCACTTCTCTAGGGTCCCTTCCAGTCTGATAGGATATGAACTAGCCAGTGATAACACGGTCACGTTTTCAGGAGAGAGATGCAGGGTGGAGACAGATAAGAGGTATTCAGACAACAGGGACCTGCATCGTCTTAACTCACTTGGGAAAGAATTTCTCCCCAGTACCTGTTCATTGAAAGAGGCATTGAGATGCAGCACCTGGTGTGTGGTGATGAGGTGCGTGTCTGAGGTTTCTGTCCAGGAGAAAGACTCGACTGTGCTGGTCTACACACAGACTCTTGTCCCCATGTGAGGTGACCGGCAGGGTTGAGTTCCTTCTGGGATTGGATCGGCTGAGCTGACCTGGTGAGTGGATGCCAGCACCTAGTGCCAGGATATGCAGATCTGCGGGTTTTCTCCTTTGGTTCTAAAATGCTACTCACGCTGTCCTGCTCCGCAGCCTCCAGGATTCATTCATTCATCCACTCAACAAATATACATATGAAGCATCTACTGTGTGCCAGTAGGTAAGGAAAGTACATCTGGTAGAAGACATTAAGTTACTAGTAGATATCAGACAATAAGAAGTGCTAAGGGGAAAACTGAATGGAGGACAGGAGAACATTGAGGGGTATGGTTTACATAGGGTTGTCAGAGAAGGGAGTTTGAGAAAACCCTGAAGGAGGGAGGGGAGGGATTGAGCCAGGCTTAATCTGGGGAGTCCATGGGGTCGTCAAGAGTCGGACATGACCTAGCGACTAAACAGCCACAGTCTGGGGAGGGGAGATGGGGGTGGGGGTGAGAACTCAAGCAGAGAGAACAGTGAGTACAAAGGGCCTGGGACATGACCTAGCGACTAAACAGCAACAATCTGGGGAGGGGAGATGGGGGTGGGGGTGAGAACTCAAGCAGAGAGAACAGTGAGTACAAAGGGCCTGAAGAGGGGCCCTAGCTGGCATGTACTGGAATAGCAGGGAGGCCAGCATGGCCTAAGCGGTGAGTGAGGGAGAGTGACCGCTAAGTCAGAGAGGTCACATAGACCCCTTATGTGTCATGGTGTGGACTTTGACTCTTAATTTGACTGGGACATAGGATGTATTAGGGACTCTGAGCAGAGGAGTAACAGGATTGCATTGATGGATCTCTGGATGCTGGTTTGAGAATAAAACCAGCAGGGACAAAGTCAGAAGCCCAGCTAGGAGACTTTCACAGTTATTCAAGCGAGAGATGATGGGGACCTGAACCTGGGTGATAAAAAGAAGTGGTTGTGAATGCAGTCAGATTCTGTATATATTTTGAAGATAGAGCTCAAGTGTTTCTTGACAAGTGGGCTTGTCAAGAGTGGGCTTCCCTAGTGACTAAGACAGTAAAGAATCTGCCTGCAATGCAGAGACCCGGTTCAGTCCCTGGGTCAGGAAGATCCCCTAGAGAAGGGAATGGCTACCCATTCCAGTATTCTTGCCTGGAAAATTCCATGGACAGAGAAGCCTGGCAGGCTATAGTCCATGGGGACACAAAAGAGTCCAACAGGGCTGAGCAACTAACACAGAGTGAAAAAAAGAAGGATCAAGGATGCCTCCCAAGGTTTTAGGGCTGAATAGCTGAAAAGGTGGAGTTCCATTCACTGCCCTGGGGAAGTTTGAAGGAGACACAGAATTAGGGAGATAACAGCAGCCCTCTTTGGGGCTAGAGCAGGTTTGAGTTGCTTACCAGTAGTACATCCAAGTGGAGATAACATTAGGCAGTCAAGATATACAAGTCTGAAGATATGGTTAGGAGTCATCATGACTGTGGTGGTTTAGTCACTAAGTTGTGTCTGACTCTTGGCAATCCCGTGGACTGTAGCCCATCAGATTCCTCTGTCCATGGGATTTTCCGGCAAGAATACTGGAGTGGGTTGCCATATTCTTCTCCAAGGGATCTTTCCAACTCAATGATCGAACCTGTGTCTCCTGCATTCCAGGCAGATTCTTTAGCACTGGGCCACCAGGGAAGCCCGGACTAGGTCTGTATGAATCTATATATATTATTGGTTTCTAAAGCTAGGAGACTAGATGAAATCCCCCCACAAACAGGTGTAGACAGGAAAAAAAAACAAAAAAACAGGACCTAAGACTGAGCCCTGGAGCAGACATTTAGAATTTGAGAGACAGACCCAGCAAAGGAGTCTTAGAAGCAGCAGCCAGAGGGGTAAAAGGCCACCCTGCAAGCCAAGTGATGATGGTATTTCAAAGAGGAAGAGGGGCCATCTGTCAGATAACACAAGCCTAAATCTAAGAACCATCCAACTTGGCAATGTGGAGGTCCCTGGTGGTGGGGGTGATTTTTGTGGTGTGGATGGGAGGGGGCAACCTGGCTGGAACAGGTTCAAGAAAGACTGGAAGGAGAGCAATGAGGGACAGCAAGTATGAGTGGTTCTTGCAAGGAGTTTTATTCGATAAGGAGAGAAATAATGGATCTTGGCTGATAAAGGGAATCTTCTGATGAAATTGTGGCTGAGGCTGAGGTCAAAATTGGAAGAAGACTAGAGGGCTCAATAAGTGGGTGGAGACAGGATCTGCAGTCTACTTTCCTCTGGCATTAGCCACACCTGGAACTATTCTCTTTTCATGAAAATCAGTGAAATTCCTTCTACTGTTATGGATCTCTTTTATATGATTATTCTAATTGTTGGATTTTTGCTCAGAGTATTTTAGAGTCTTTCTTGATCCTTTCTCTGTCTCAGTCCATTGTCAGTTCCCTTTGAGGTCCAACTTAGTTTCCTAAAACCAGCTATGGTTTAGTCTTTCCCTTACCAGCTCTGAATTCTTCCAGGCTAGGCAACTGGAAAAGACTGGGCTTAGGAACTGTTGTGCTGGCTTCAGGCCCAGCTGAGCTGACCAAAATAGCCAACAGAAGAACTGTTTGCGCAGAGTGAAATTCCTCTAGGGGAAACAGCATAGCAGACAGCCAAGAAAGCCATAGTTAGGGTGGTAAGACCCCATGACACAATAAAATCCAAGTACCCCCAAGGCCTGGCTGTGGAGTTTGAGCCAAGTTCTTTCTCAGTTGTGGTGTTTCTTTGTTTCCCTTCTCTCTCATCCCCTGGCTCAAGAGTAGTATTCTCAAGTGAAAGACTAGTGGAACAACCCCCGAGTCTGATGGCCAGGGCTCCAGGGTCCCGTCTGCAGCCTCTTCCTGTTACGTGGTGCTCCCTGAGTCAGCCTATGGAAAGAGCGAGCTGCGCTCCCTGCCCTGTTGTCGGGGGAGAGTTCTGTGAAGGGTGCCATGGTGCATATACACTGGCACAGAGCAATGGCACTTGCCCCAGACATCAGGAGAGTTACAGATGAGCTCTGAAGAAGGACTGGAGTTGGCCAGACAAATGGGAGAGTGTGTGCTTAGCCTCCAAGTGAGAGGATGTGTTGTAGTTCCTGAAATGGAAAAAAACTGAAATGTTTGTGGAGAGAGTTGAAAGGGCAAGAGATAAAGTAGGAAAGTTTGGGGGGGGGTGGCTGGTCAGGGAGGGGTAGCTTGTTTTGCCCTAAACTGTTGAAGGATTTAATCTGGGAGAGTAGTTGAGTGAATTTACATTTTAAAAGATTCTTCTGACAAGATTGTGGAGGCTGGATGAGAGGTGGCTAGGCCAGAGGTTAGGGAGCCATCATGCAGGCTTTGGGCTGTATTTCGGGCTGAGCTGAAGGTGGTTAACTCTAGCATAAGGCAGATGGAGAGAGGTTCGTATTTAGGAGACAGACCCAGGAGGACTTGATGATTGGGTGGTGATGAGGATGTAGCTCCGGTTTCGTTGTGATTGGAAGTACCAGAAGAGGGGCTGGTTTAATCAGAAATATTTATTATTCATTCAGCCTTCAGGCGCTGGTGTTACTGTACTGTGTAATAGGCTTGATGTAGTGGCTCAGCAGTGAAAACAGACCTGAGCCCCCTGACTTCTGTGTGTGGAAGAGAGACATTAAGCCCATGATGATTTAATGCGTGGTTAGTTACCAGAGGAGTTAACCTCATCTCAAGGCTCCTGGAAGGCCTCTCCGAGGAAATAACATGCCTTTTACATAGTGGGCTCTTGGGTAGGTGGGTGGGGGGAACAGCCTGAGACCTGAAGGGTGAGTCGTGTTAGCTAGTGAAGAGAAAAGAAAGAGTTCTGAGCAAGGACAGGGCAGGGATGAGAACAGGGAAGAGATGGAGGCTCTTCAGGAATCTGGAAGGAGGCCCGTGGTGACTGGGGATGAGCAGGCCGGGGAGAGAACTGGCCCAGGTAACAGCTTGGCATTGGCAGTTCTGTGGCCAACCCAGGTGAACAGCCCACAGAGGGCTGGAGGTACTAGTCCTCCACTCAGAGGGGAGATGTGTAGGCCATTCATAGACCTGGGACTCATCAGCCCGGGGAAGGTACTTGAAGCCATGTGAGTGGGCACAGTCACTCCTGGAATGGGTGTTGGGTGGGAAAGATGATAGTGAAGAACATCCGTATCGAAGGAGTGGCAAAAGGAGCCCACAAAGGGAAGAGGTGGCTGGAGAGGTAGAAAATCTGGGGGGATCAAAAGGAGGGAATGGTCAAAGGGTCGGGGGTCCTTTGGATTTAACAATGAGGAGGGCCCTTGTGACCTGGCAAGTGCAGTATCAGCAGAGACCTGGGGTGAAAGTCCAAGTGAGCAGGTGAGAGGGGAGGGGGACAGCAGGATGCTGGCAGCTTTTCCACTAAGTTTGGCCAAAGAGTGAGGAAGCTACAGCTGGAGGGATGGAGGTGGAGATGAACCATCATTTGTTCATCCAGATCTGGGACACTCCCAGTTTTAAATTGGAATTAAGTTGGTTTCCAGTATAGGGAAAAGGAAAATCAAGGGTGGACTGGTCAGGCACTGAACACCCCCCAACCCCTGCCTGGAAGCCTTGTGTGACAGCCTTGGAAATTTTCCTTGAGGCCTAAAAGAACTGCAATTGCTGGTATAGCAAATCACCAGAAAACTTCATGAGCCAGGGAGCTGGTGGGAAAGTTTTAGCCAACCCAAGTTAATGAAAGTCTGAATGATAGCACTCTGAAGAAAATGCAGCCTTTTCTTCCAAGAATATGCAACAGTGTCACTTACCAATGTTGCTAAAGTAGGTTTCAGTGAACAGCTATAAACTGCTGTTTAAAGCAAATGGTGCAATTAAAAGTGGCAGTGGTGTGAAACAGTTCCCTAACGGTGCCTTAAGAGTCCCTTTGCAGGCTTCATACACTAGTTAGCCTAGCTTTCAAAGTATGAAGGGAAAGTTAAGTACAATTTATGTCCAGATTACACATTTTAAACATAAGGTTCCAAATTAATGAGGTTCTAAAGTACCTTTGACTCTAGTCCTGCAGTTATGCATCTGTATCACTTCTTAACCACTGTTCATTTCCAAACACCAGCTGGAAATGTGTCTTTCCCCTTTCATGGGTAATCCCAGGATGTCATTCTGCAGTGGCAGGGAGATGAGTCTCCAGTTTGGTTGCCCAGCTCCACAGCCCGGGAGCCACAAAGCTCTGCGAGACTCTAGGAGAGAAGCCAGTGGTTTGAGATCTAGAGGAATATTTCAGGGGCTGGCCAGGGAGGAAAATGAAACCAACCAAGATGGTGCAGGGGGAACACCCTCAGCCTGCGCTGGCATCAGGACTCTGCTATAACTTCCTAACTGAAAAGCCACTCAGCCCAGCCAAATCTCTAGACACTTTGAGTCCAGGGTGCTAATAACCGCAGAGGGAGAGAGATGGGAAAGGGAGGTGAATAAGCACTGGGCCAGTTGTCATTTTGTTTGCACTCTATCCTTTTCTGGTGTTCTCCTGTTTCATAACAGGGGATGTCAGAGGGAGAGTCACTCACCATTTTTAGCTAAGTGAACCTGAGCCCAGGGGAGCCTCCTGGAAGAGCCCCTGCCTGCCCTTCCCAGCCCTGCCAGCAACTAACTTATCCTGTGTTTTTATCGGCAGTGAGTTTTGAGGATTATAAAAAAATTTAAATTCTCAGATCAGATCATTTCATCCACCTTCCCACCCCACCAGAGGGACACACACCCCACCTCTGGCTAAATGACTCCAGAGAAGGGAGAACATTTCCTCAGGAGGCAACTGATCCCATCATTTGAAAGTTCTCCCTTCTAGTAAACTGAAATTTCCACCCCACAGTCTTGGTTCTTCTCATGCAGTACACATGTGGAATAAATGTCCTGGTGGATATTGCTGCTCTGGTGTCCTGGTCACCACCACAGCTGCCCTCAAGCTCCACTTGAAAGTCCTTCTTTCAAAACATCCCTCAGGACGGAACCTGACACTCCAGGCGGGGCCCCGTACAGAGCAGACGAGCACTATTATTTTCTTCTATGACTGAACTTTTGGAAATGCAGTCCAAGATTGCAGTAGCTTTTTTGGCAACCACATCTAGGTTCTATTGCTTCCCATTTAACTTTGAGTCAAAACCACTGGGGCTTTTTCACATGAGAAACACAATTAAGCTCTGTCTTCCCGTCCTATATGCATGTGATTTTTTTTTTTTTTCTTCTTAACTCAAATGCAGTGTTTACTCAGCTTCTAAGTTTAAACCACCATTTATTGATTACCCACTCTAGGCTCAATATTGTTCATTACTGATGCCTCCTAGAATCGTGTCAGGATGACATTACCTCTGTTTTACAGGTGGTATGCTGAGGCTAGGAGAGGAATGCCCCAGCTGTCCCACAGTATGAATGCTCATTTTGGTCTGGAGCCTCATGCTCTTAAGCACTGCACATACTGGGTTCTTTAAGTTCTCTTTGAACCCTAGTACAGACACCCATTGTGTTTACAATCCTCAGTTTTGTGACATTCATAAAGTTAAAATGCCTTCTAGGTCTTTGCATGGTTTCCCTAACTTGGGTGGTGGATAGACTGCTTTGAAGCCATGTTTCCAGCCTGTAGGGCACAAAACCAATTTAGTGAGTCACAACTGGCATTAAAAAAAATGAAATAGGGTAGAAAAATATCAAAGCGGATCACATGTAGCAAGGGCAAATTTTATTTCAGGAAATTCTTCTTGCATGAGCACGGGACAGGGAAGTATGTGGGGGTGTATGTGCATATACTGGCTCTTGATGTAAATTGTTTTTATGATTGTGGTTCATGGTCTAAATAGTTTGAACACTGCTCTAAAGGGAAGATGTTTTTTTCAGTCAACTTAGGTTGTTTTCACTGTAAGACTGCAACTTAATTATGTATACACCTCAATCTGTTTTATCAGTTCATAGATGTAGTTCCTATAAAATTAATTAACTAAAGAAAAGCCAATATAATCAACAGCCTCATTTGGTGGGGGGAAAAGTTGACTGAACCTAAATCGCTGCTATCAGTATACGTTCAGCACAGATTTGACACCCTGGCTCCTTGAGTTCTGCACACCCACCCTGCAGCGTCTATTGTCCAGCAGCGTGGTCCTCCCAGGCTTCTGAAGAGCCATCATCCCTCACTTTGCACAAATGTGCCATGAATTAAATGTGCAGAATTAAGTTGTCTTAAGCCCATGTAGTTAAGAGTGGTGCCACTTGGTACCAATACAGTTGTACACACTCACAGAGGCCCAGAAACGTGCAAATCTTGGTGAAGCAGCAGTTACTCAGTCATCTGTAGTTACATGTTCTTTTTTGGCTGCTTTACGAGTCAGTGTGTGATCCTAGCCCTGACTAGCGGTCAGACTCATGCCCTCTGCAGCGGAACTGCGAAATCTTAACCACTCTACCATCTGGGAAGTCCCAGTGTATGTTCATCTTTAAAAGATGATCATCGCAGTGAAAACACAAGAATAAAACATTCTGCTAGAGAAAGCATGAGCCTCCGAGGGGAACCCTGCTGACTCTGTCGGGAGACCCACCTCTAGCAGGAGACCCTGGTTGACCTCACAGCAGCACCCTGCTCAGGACAGACTGGATCTCAGCACTTAGGTGGAGGCATGTTCAGCTTAGCCCCCAAACTAGACTATCATCCTGCGTGTGGTTCTTTCCCTTCTTGTTCATAAGAATACTATGACCATTTCAGTCAAATGCCCTGTTGATACACAGGGAGCTTTTGTATACTGTTCTCTCAGTGTAGCCATCCAAAGCCCCATAAAAAAGAAATAGGTTTGTTCAGCATGACTCGGTTTTAGCAACCCCATGCTTATTCCTTGAGATCACTGCCTTCCTTACCTGAGTAATTGTAGCGCTGTTCAGCTATTTGTTTCAGGGTTTTGCTGAGGATCAGTGTCTGTGATATTTCAGGATCCACCTGTGCGATCTGCCCAGAGCTGCCTTCTGGCTCCTCACACAGTTTGCTGCAAAGTCTCTGCCTACTGTGGAGTGCGGCTCACGTGGCCTCGGGGTCCGGAAACCGTTTAAGGCATTGAGGAGCCTGCTTACTAACGTGTCCTGGGCTGCAGTTCCCACTTTACCTTTTCTTTACTTTTTCCCATTTAAGCATCATTCTCCCAAAGAGAAGCCAGAGACCAGCCAAACTATGAGTGGTTCCAGGGGCTCAAGGCCTGAGCCATTCTGCCTCTCCCCATCTCTGAGTGATACCCTTCTTGTTTCTGTACTTCCTGAAACCTGCTTTCCAAAGGTCTGAGGTATATACAAGTCTGACTCTGCATGGTGCTCTTTTCCTTGTGATCTATAAACTATAAGATGGCTTTGAGTCTCAAATTCCCCTGATTTCCACTTTACTTGTCTTCAGTTTCTTTTAGATCAGACCTAAGTTCAGAGTAGAGATTCCTTCATTACTTCCTCAACGTTCTTTATTTTCCTTTATTTAAAACGAAAGTATAGTAGAGTATGTTCATTGTGGGGAAAATGAGAATATACATAAAAATGGGAAAAATTCTTTAAGTGAAGCAAAAATCTACCACCAGGAGATAATGGCTTTTAACATTGTAGCCTTTTTTTTTTTAATAGATTTTTTTCCTGCTACATTCATATATAGAATTACATACACATTTAAGAAAAAGTAGGATTTATGATATTTCATTCTCATTACATTCAGTTATTAACTCTCCTAGTCTCGGTGATACTATGTGGCCATGCCTATCATCCTGTGTAAAACCATAAATTCATTTACAATAATTACTCATGTGCATGCACGCACGTGCTCTCTCTCTCTCTCTCTCTCTCTGTATATGTATATAGCTCGATACCTAGTCCATTGTGTTCATGTGTTAAAGGCTGAGCATAAAGCTATCTAGACTTTTACATGGAGTGGGTGTGTCCTCCTTGTCAGAGATCCCAGCTCAGCAATGCACCTCTCCCAGACTGGCTTGGCATCTGGTTACAGCAGGAGTGAGCAGAAGCCCTTGTCAGAGCTACAGGAATAGCTGGGAGCGGGGACGCCCATGCCAACCATGTAGGGGCTCCATTAGGTGGCACCGCTTAGTTACTGAAGCCCGTGTTTTCATGGTACCTTTACGTTATTCTAGACTTTTTGATGGTTGGAAGACAGCCCAGTGGAGGCCTGACCAGCTGTCCTCACAGCCTGGATGGCTAAGTCTGAGAAAGAGAGAAGGTCTCTGTAGGGTTGCTAACCTTGAGTAGGGTAGTGTGGGGAAAGGTCATCAACCTCTCATGGGGAAGCAACGGCCAGTAGAGGCAAAAAGAAAATCTGAGGCCACGGGACGTGGGTTCTTTTCAAGCATCATGGGTGTTACTCCATCGCTTTTCTTCCAACAGATCCACAGACCAGCATGGCTGCCACTGCCGCTGTCAGTCCCAGTGACTACCTGCAGCCTGCCGCCTCTACCACCCAGGCGAGTGGGCAGTGGGCTCTGGGGGTTGGGGGCTGCATCAGCCCGGAAGGACTTGCTGAAGCTGACATGAAACCACAACTGAAGCTCTGTGCTGGCTCACTGTAACTCCCCAAGGCTATGAGACCAGGGAGGGTTCAGGTTTTCACTTTTTCTGACGTAAGAAACCAAGGCAGCTCATCTAAGGTGCAACAATTGAGTCAGGGGAGAAAGCAGGATGCAACTCAAGGTCCTTCCACCAGACCCCACTGACCATACAAGGAAAACAGAGACTGTCCCTGCACCCCAGCAGCTCTTTCCTTGTAGCTTCGAAAGAGCAGCCCTCCTCCATTGAAAATGTCATGTCCCAAGCACTGGAAAACCCTTTTACAAAGGGTTTATTCCTCCTGCCCCACTCCGTTTGTCTTTCCCTCCTTCCCTTCCTCAGTTCTTCCTCACTTGATGACTCAAGGATCCTTTATCGCTGGGGTAGGGTTGAGGCTAACGGAGCTCCGTCTACAAACTGAGGGTGATTCCAGGTCCCCATTAGACACCATTAGGCCCAGGGAGTAAGAGGTCAGCTCATGTTGCTAATTCACCCTGCCAAGGGGTACTTCTGGGGAGTTCCTGAGAAGGATACTTCCTACCTTTTCTCCGCTAATTCCTCAGTGGAGAAACCACTGGGGATGGGGAAACGGGGACAACTCAGGGGAAGGATGCTGGCACCCCACTCGTCAGGTGGGGAGGAGCCTGCCAGGAGGAGAGGATCCTAAAGGGCGGGGTGGCTGGGCAGCAGGCCTCACGTCTCACTCTTGGTCTCCTCCTGGTGTTTTGCAGGACTCCCAGCCATCTCCCTTAGCGCTGCTTGCCGCGACATGTAGCAAAATCGGCCCTCCAGCTGTTGAAGCTGCGGTGACGCCTCCTGCTCCCCCACAGCCCACTCCACGGAAACTCGTCCCTATCAAACCCGCCCCTCTCCCTCTCAGCCCCGGCAAGAATAGTTTTGGAATCTTGTCCTCCAAGGGAAACATACTTCAGATTCAGGGGTCACAGCTGAGCACGTCCTACCCTGGGGGGCAGCTGGTGTTTGCTATACAGAACCCCACCGTGGTCAACAAAGGGACCCGATCGAACACCAGTATCCAGTACCAGGCGGTCCCTCAGATCCAGGCCAGCAGTCCTCAGACCATCCAGGTGCAGCCCAGTCTCGCCAACCAGATCCAGATCATCCCTGGCACCAACCAAGCCATCATCACCCCATCCCCGTCCAGTCACAAGCCTGTCCCCATCAAGCCAGCCCCTGTCCAGAAGTCGAGTACGACCACCACTCCGGCACAGAGTGGGGCCAATGTGGTGAAGCTGACAGGTGGCGGCGGCAATGTTACCCTTACTCTGCCTGTCAACAACCTCGTGAACACCAGCGACCCCGGGGCCACCACTCAGCTCCTCACGGAGAGCCCCCCTGCCCCGCTGTCTAAGACTAACAAGAAAGCCAGGAAGAAGAGTCTTCCTGCTGCCCAGCCCCCTGTGGCCGTGGCCGAACAGGTGGAGACGGTGCTGATTGAGACCACCGCGGACAACATCATCCAAGCTGGAAACAACCTGCTCATTGTTCAGAGCCCTGGCGGGGGCCAGCCAGCCGTGGTCCAGCAGGTCCAGGTGGTGCCCCCCAAGGCCGAGCAGCAGCAGGTGGTGCAGATTCCACAGCAGGCCCTGCGGGTGGTGCAGGCAGCGTCCGCCACACTCCCCACCGTCCCCCAGAAGCCCTCCCAGAACTTCCAGATCCAGGCTGCTGAGCCGTCACCTACTCAGGTACCACGCTCACCTTCCTGCAGCACTCCCCTCTCCTCGGCTTGAAACGGCTGATGCTCCGTTCCACTTGGCTCGCCTGCCTAGGTGATGCTGATGCATCTTCCCATCTGACCTCAGAGTTGGGAGTCAGGATCGTTTGGGATGGGTAGTAAGGGCCCATTTCTGCCAGATCGTAGGGCCACATACTGCTTGTCTTTAGAAATCAGGTACAACATGCATATATACCTATATTTTGAAAACTTCCTTTAGGGGAGTCTTTTGGTAGGGGGATGAGTAGGTGGCAGATAGGTAAAGTTCAGGGACTTCCCCCGGCAATCCAGTGGTTAGGACTCTGTTTCCGTTGCAGGGGGGCACAGGTCTAACGCCTGGTAGGGGAACTAAGATCCCACATGCTGCAAAAATTTTATTTTTTTTATTCTAGAACTATGTACTCAGAATGATAGTAAGAATGAAAAAATTCTAGTCAGAACCATAGAATTTGATAAAAAGTAAGAAAACTAATGAGAAAAATGCTAATCATTGTTAATGACAAAAGTTCAGAAGAGGCACCCCTCCCTAGCTTTATAGCAGGAACATTTAGGATAGATCCATCTGTGATGCTGACCTAAACAGGAACTTACTTTTGACATTTATTAGGGGGCTGTAATATTCAAATTTATGTGGCTCTGCAGGGCAGCATTTATACTTTGTGTAAATTTAGTAAAAGCCAGAGATTAGGCCCATGTTGCAGGTGGAGAACCTGAAACTCAGGGAAATTATTAATATCCAGATCTAATAGGGCAGAAATAACTGGATTCAACCCAAAGAGCCAGGATTCAACTCAGATTTCAGACCCACATTTTTTTTTCCCTTATTCCACCCTGGCTCACTGTGTGTTATGTGTGGCAGGGGCTACACTTAAAATTGTATAAGGATTTCTTTTTGAATATAAAAAACCAGCTCCTGCCACGGAGGAATTTATAATCCAGCTGTCTGTAGAGAGAAGCAGGGCATCAGGGTGAGAGATGACAGTAGGGAGTTGTGCAGGGGAGAAGCACCCCGGGGAGGGAATCTGAGGCCTGCCCTCAAGTGCCTCCTCCCTTCTGGTATATTGCACACTGCCAAGTGGCTTTCTATGAATCAGTGTAATTTGTTATAGCATGTGTGAGCCTCCCTTATCAGACCTACCTTGATGGTGAAGACCTGAGGCAATACTGCTCAGGTGCTGCAGCCTTCAGGTGCCTCCCTCTCTTCCCCAAGGTCCTGGGTCTTGAGACTGATGGAGGCAGGGCTTAAAATCGGGTTCTCCTAAGGAAGTAAGAATACATGTGCAGAATGATTTAGTGCTACAACGTTATGTTTTAATGATGGTACATTTCCTGAGGTACTGTCTGTTATCCAGCTAAAACCCAGCTATTAACTATGGATCTTCTAGGCTAATTTCAATCTTATCACTAAATTCCTAACAGTGGGTCAAAGGATAGGCATGTTTTTAAAAATGTACTGTACTCTCTATGAGAGAGGTTCTCAGTCCTCAGTCCTGAGGTCACATCTGGCCAATTTTTGTGGTTATTCACCGTTAAGACAGAGACCTCAAGACCTGCGTAGCCTAAAATATGTATTATCTTCCCTGTAGAGAAAAAGTGTGTTGGACTCTGCTCTATATTGTGAGAAAGAAAATGTTCTAGTAACAGAAATTTCAGATATGCAGAAAATAGCAATGATTTGCAAAAGGGGCAGGCACATACCAGAAAATTGAGGATGAGATGTATACTTAAATAATACATAACATGAGGTTTGTTTGCTTTTCACTGAGAAATATGGTCCTAAATAATTCAAGGATCAAAAAATAATCCCAATCAAAAAAAAATAATAACTCCAATCAAAATCATAGCAGAATTTTTTTTAACAAATCATTTGAGTATAAGTTATCATCTTGCCCCTGTTACTCCCGAATGTTTTATAGAAAGTGTATAATTCTCATACACAAGAAGGACATTCTATATAACAACAGCACAACCCTCAAGCATAGAAAACTAGCAAGGAAGCACACTAACTTTTAATTCAGAGACTCCATTCAGGTCTCACCACTTGCCCCAGAGATTCCTTTGTGGCAAAAGAATCTCCTAAAGGCTGTTTTCATTTGTTCAATGAGCATTCACAGTGTGTCTTTTGTGAGATCATCATTTAGCTGCCTTCTAATTCTTCAGTTCAGAGATTTGGCATTATATTTTTCTATGCTAAGTAAACTGTTTTGTTTCAAATCAGCAGATAACATCTGTCAGCTTAGTACAGGGATGCCATCAGCCCTGTTTGTTGGGCATCAGCAGCGGGCAAATGTAGGTCTGGGCTAGTTGGAGAAGGCTTGAGTGGACAAAGAGGTCCCCGTTTCTTCCTTGGGGCAGGGAGATGGCGTTGCATTGAAAGGTGGCAGGCGCCAGGACTCTCAGGGTGCACTGACTTTTTCTCTCTGGCCCCTCCCAGGTCTATATCCGTACGCCTTCTGGTGAGGTACAGACGGTCCTTGTCCAGGACAGCCCCCCGGCAACAGCTGCGACTGCCTCCACCACCACGTGTAGTAGCCCCGCGTCCCGTGCTGCCCATCTGAGTGGGACCAGCAAAAAGCACTCGGCGGCAATTCTCCGGAAAGAGCGACCCCTGCCAAAGATTGCTCCTGCGGGGAGCATCATCAGCCTGAACGCAGCACAGCTGGCAGCGGCCGCCCAGGCCATGCAGACCATCAACATCAACGGTGTCCAGGTCCAGGGCGTGCCCGTCACCATCACCAACACTGGCGGTGAGGGGAGTCCCCTGGGCCGGGGTGTGGGCAGCGTGCTTGTGCGTCCCACACATAGGCCTGACGTTTGCCTGGTCCGTTCCAGCTTAAAAGCATGTTCCCTTGGTCCTTAGAGCAGCTTTGTAAGATAGTTTAAGACACATATTGGCCCTTCCTGACAGCTAAAGACCTTGAATATGATGGAGAGCATAAGATACACTCAGGAAAACTTTCCAACTAACATATGCATACAAAATAGTTTGGTGCAGACCAAAGACATGTTCAAGGGAGGCTCTGGGTAAAGGTACTTGAAGGAAGGCTTCTTGATAAAGTCTTGACTTAAGGTTGATAGAAGAGAAGGGAACCTTTGGCAGCAAGACTGGCTTGTATGGCACTCAGTTCAGTGGCAAAATATTTAGTAATATCTTCAGTATGAAAACCACCTTGCAGATAATCAAACACTAGTTACCGAGCAAAAATGGTGCATTGCATTCCTTAGCTGGGTGAAGGGCACTTTTCAGAGTAGTGGAATCTGTCTGAATCTCCTCTCTTCATCCTTAAATGAATTTACGCCTTTGGTTTAGCAGCTGGGAGGAGTCCGCCTGCAGGCACTCCCCTGCTTTGATGGCTTTGTGCAGGTCCCAGGGGACTTGCTTTATTCCAGAGCGCAAAGCACTGTCTCTCCCTCTATGAATAATAATTCCTGGATGCTTTTCTGGGAGCAGAGTTGGTGTCTCACAAGGACCTAAAGCTGGAGGAGATTCCGGGAAAGCATTTCAAGATAAGACCCAGATGGGCAGTTGTCTGGAAGTGACTTTAGCCTGTGGAGCATAGTGGTTCTGGGCATTGACTCTGAAGTTGACGACCTGGGTTCAGATCCAAGTTCTACAGGTTCTGGCTGTGTGACTGTGAGCCTCAGTTTCTCCATCTGTAAAAGGGGGATGACAGTACCTATTTCATGGGCTTAGGAAGCTTAAATGCGTTAAATACATTTAAGATCTCTAAAATGGTATCTGGCACAAAGCAGGCTGAAAACTGTTAGCCACTATGATTCTCAACCTCACTCTGTGCAGGAGGGCAGACAGGGGTCAGGCTCCTTCCTCTGCCCCCTTGGGCTTCCTCACCCTGGACTCTGTCCGCGTCCTCCCCACAGGACAACAGCAGCTGACTGTGCAGAATGTTTCTGGGAACAACCTGACCATCAGTGGGCTGAGCCCCACCCAGATCCAGCTGCAGATGGAACAGGCCCTGGCTGGAGAGGCCCAGCCTGGGGAGAAGCGGCGCCGCATGGCCTGCACGTGTCCCAACTGCAAGGATGGGGACAAGAGGTAATTCGAGGCAACTGGCCAAGTGGCCAGCCCAGCATGTGCCCTGTTCCCCAAGCCCTCCCTGGGACACAGAGAGGGGATGGGGCAGCGGTTCCTGCCACCTGGCCTCCTCCCCTTCCTGTGCTGACCCCACGTCCTCTCTCCACCCTGTCCTGCCCCATCTCTACCTCCCGCTCTCTCTGCTTGTTCCTCTACCCTACCCTCAACCCACTTCCCAGGTCTGGAGAGCAGGGCAAGAAGAAGCACGTGTGCCACATCCCTGACTGCGGCAAGACTTTCCGTAAGACGTCCCTGCTGCGGGCTCACGTGCGCCTGCACACCGGCGAGCGGCCCTTTGTCTGCAACTGGTTCTTCTGTGGCAAGAGGTTCACACGGAGCGACGAGCTCCAGCGGCATGCCCGCACCCACACAGGTCTGCTTCCCTCCCCTGCAGCGCCCTCCAGCCCACCCCCATGTCAGCTTCCCACCAGCGACATGGAGATTCCTGGCCTGGCCACGGTACTGCCAGCCACACTGAGCGCAGGGCACAGACTGTCTTCTCCGGCGCAGGCCTACTGGGAGGTTCTCGAAAGCCTTTCCTTTTCTACAGTGTTTCCCACAGTGAGGACACTTGCACGACATGGCCTTGATGACTTCTGCCACAGCTGCACAGTTATTTAACAAGCACTGTGCCAAGCACGTTGTTGTTCAGTCTCTAAGGCATGTCCGACTCTTTGCAGCCCCATGGACTACAGCACACCAGGCTCCTCTGTCCTCCACTCTCTCCAGGAGTTTGCTCAGATTCATGTCCATTGAGTCGGTGATGCTATCTAACAATCCCATCCTCTATTGTCCTCTTCTCCTTTTGCCTTCTATTTTTCCCAACATCAGGGTCTTTTCCAATGAGCTGGCACTGCACGTCAGGTGGCCAAAATATTGGAGTTTCAGCATCAGTCCTTCCTGTATTCAGGGTTGATTTCCTTTAGGGCTGACTGATTTGATCTCCTTGCAGTCCAAGGGACTCTTAAGAGTCTTCTCCAGCACCACAATTTGAAAGCATCAATTTTTCGGCATTCAGCCTTCTTTATAGTCCAACTCTCTCATGACTTCTGGAAAAAGGATAGCTTTGACTAGATGGACGCTTGTTGGCAAAGTGATGTCTGTGCTTTTTAATATGCTGTCTAGGTTTCTTTCCAAGCAGCAAGTGTCTTAATTTCATGGCTGCAGTCACCGTTTGCAGTGACTTTAGAGCTCAAGAAAATAAAATCTGTCACTGCTTCCACTTTTTCCCCTTCTATTTGCCAAGAAGTGATGGGACCGGATGCCATGATCTTGGTGTTTTTTTAATGTTGAGTTTTAAGCCAGCTTTTTCACTCTCCTCTTTCACCCTCATCAAGAGGCTCTTTAGTTTCTCTTCACTTTCTGCCATTATAGTGGTATCATCTGCATATCTGATGTTGGTATTTCTCCTAGCAATCTTGATTCCAGTTTGTGATTCATCCAGCCCAGTATTTCATTTGATGTACTCTGCATGTAAGTTAAATAACTAGGATGGCAATATACAGCCTTGTTGTACTTCTTTCCCAATTTTGAACCCAGTCAGTTGTTCCATGTCTAGTTCTAATTGTTGCTTCTTGACCCACATACAGGTTTCTCAGGAGACAGGTGAGATGGTCTGGTATTATCTTTTTAAGAATTTTCCAGTTTGTTGTGATCCACACAGTCAAAGGAGTATAGTCAGTGAAGCAGAAATAGATTTTTTTTTTTTAATTCCCTTTCTCTATGATCCAGCAAAGGTTGGCAGTTTGATCTCTGATTCCTCTGCCTTTTCTAAACTCAGCTTGTACATCTAGAAGTTCTTAGTTCACATATTGTTGAAGGATTTTGAGCATAACCTTGCTAGCATGTGAAATAAGCCCAAGTGTACATAGTTTGAACATTCTTTGGCATTGCCCTTCTTTGGGATTGGAATGAAAACTGACTTTTTCCAGTCCTGTGGCCACTGCCTAGTTTTCCAAATTTACTGACGTATTGACTGCAGCACTTGAACAGCATTATTTTCTAAGATTTTAAATAACTCCTCAGACCTGGAATTCCATCATTTTCACTAGCTTTGTTTGTAGTCATGCTTTCTGAGGCCCATTTAATTTCAGACTCCAGGATATCTGGCTCTAGGTGAAAGATCAAACCATCATGGTTATCAGGGTCATTAAGATCTTTTTTGTATAGTTCTTCTGTGTATTCTTGCCACCTCTTCTTAATCTTGTCTGCTTCTGTTAGATCCTTACTGTTTCTGTCCTTTATCATGCCCATCCTTGCATGAAATGTTCCCTTGATATCTCTAATTTTCCTAAAGAGATCTCTAGTCTTTTCCATTCTGTTGTTTTCCTCTATTTCTTTGCATTGTTCCTTTAAGAAGGCCTTCTTATCTCTCCTTGCTATTCTCTACAACTCTGCATTAAGTTGGGTTTACCTTTCCCTTTCTCCCTTGCCTCTTGCTTCTCTTCTTTCCTCAGCTATTTGTAAAGCCTCCTCAGACAACCACTTTGCCTTCTTACATTTCTTTTTCTTGGGGATGGTTTTGGTCACCACCTCCTGTACAGTGTTACAAACCTCCATCCATAGTCCTTTAAGCACTCTGTCTACCAGATCTAACCCCTTGAATCTATTCATCACCTCTGCTGTATAATCACAAGGGATTTGATTTAGGTCATACTTGAATGGCTTAGTGGTTTACCCTACTTTCTTCAATTTAAGCCTGAATTTTGCAATAAGGAGCTCATGATCTGAGCCACAGGCAGCTCCAGGTCTTGTTTTTACTGACTGTATAGAGCTTTTCTATGTTTATTTACACAGAGAATATATAATCAATCTGATTTTGGTGTTGACCGTCTGGTGATGTCCATGTATAGAGTTGTCTCTTGGGTTGTTGGAAAAGGGTATTTTCCTATGACCAGTGTGTTCTCTTGACAAAACTCTGTTAGCCTTTGCCCTGCTTAATTTTGCACTGGAAGGCCAAACTTGCCTGTAGTCCGGGTCGCTCTTGACTTCCTACTTTTATATTCCACCCCTGTACTGAAAAGGAGATCTTTTTTTGGTGTTAGTTCTGGAAGGTGTTGTAGGTCTTTATAGAACTGGTCAGCTTCAGCTTCTTCAGAATCAGTGGTTGGGGCATAGACTGGATTACTGTGATGTTGAATGGTTTACCTTTGAAACAAACCGAGATCATTCTATTGTTTTTGAGGTTGCACCCAAGTACTGCATTTCGGCCTCTTTTGTAGACTATGAGGGCTGCTCTATTTCTTCTAAGGAATTGGTCATCTGAATTAAATTGGCCCATTCCCATCCATTTTAGTTCACTGATTCCTAAGATGTCGATGTTCAGTCTTGCAATCTCGTAGACATTTTACTCATTAACAATTTAATTTCCATACGACTCTGTGGGAACAGTACTATGATTATGCCCATTTTCTGAGGCATGGAGAGGGGGCAGGGTCACATAGCCAGTGACTGGCGGAGCTGGTTCAAACACAGGCCCTCTGGCTCCCAACTTTCCTACTGTTATTTAACAAATGGTTTTCCTTAAATCATTTCACTCTTTTTACTCTTTTATGTTCAGTGAAGGATTACTTTTCACATCACAGGCTTGAGACCACAGCTAAGTGTTTTAATGTACTGGCAAATAAATATAAAACTATAAGGTAGAAAAATGTTCATCCATCTATCACCTAAGATTGTGCTGGCTGCCTCCAGTGGTCCACAGCACATGCTTTGAGAACTGCTATTCTGGCAGATGCTCCCAGTGAGCAGACACGTGGCCTGGGCCTGGGACATGAGGCCAGTGTGAGGGGCAGGTCTCACCCACCCTTGTAGCCTCGGAGTAAATACTCAGAACAGTAGCTAACCCAGCCCCGGTGGGTGGGTGTGATTCGGGCTTAGTTCTCAGGCTGGCAGGTCAGAGGGGAGAGGGCTTCTGTGAGGGGGAGGACTTTGAGACGGGGTTCGGCAGAGGGACACATATCTGTGAGTGACAGGCATCTCCTCTTCCCAGGGGACAAACGCTTCGAGTGTGCCCAGTGTCAGAAGCGCTTCATGAGGAGTGACCACCTCACCAAGCATTATAAGACCCACCTGGTCACGAAGAACTTGTAAGGCCAACTGAGGCAGGAGGCCCCACAGACGCAGACCTGCCCGTGTCCTGCCTGGGCCTCTGGAAGAAAGGAGGCCCACGCTTCATGGGCCCACCTCGACCCCCTTCCTGTTGTGCAACTGTCCCCACAGGAAGGGGCTCTGCTGCCCCCAAATGCACCTCCTTCTGAAGCCCCCCTGGCTCCGCCCTGGCCCTCCCCTCTCACCACAAGCTCCTGGCCTGCCCAAACCATGGACACTGGCCATGCCCAATGAGACGTTCTAAACCAGGACGAGTGGGAACCCTTATTTCCAAAGGAAAAACATGAATTTCACTCCGTCGAGGAGCGAAGTGAGCCCCCTCCCCACAACACTGCCGGAGTCGCATCGTGCCATGCCCCCTCCCTCCCCTCCACCTCCCTGGCCCCCTCGGCCATCGAGGACGCCCGGACGCCCAGACGCCCAGGGTCCTGCCCCCAGGGCTCCACTGGCAGCCAGTCCGCCTCCGCTCCACACGCCCCACCCCACCCCGACTCTCCTCCAGCACATTCCAACTTTCTATTTAAAAAGTAAAGCTACCCACCCACTCCCTGATTCCCCTCTTTTTCTATGGAGAACGTTGCCTTATACTCTACTTCCGATGATGAACACTGTGTATTGTGTGTGCTTTAAAGAAGTTTATTTAATTGCTCCCTTCTTCCTGTCCTTGTTACTCACCTCCCCCATGCCTGCTTTTAGTTTAGGGTTTCTGGGGGGCAATGATGAGCATATGAATTTTTTTTCTCACTTTAGCAATTCTCTTTTCTAAATGACACAGCATTTCAACCCAAATCTGGATTCAGATAAAACACCTTCCCATCCTGAACCTCATCCCTCTCCTCATCATCTCACCCACCCCGACCAGCCCAAGCCCTACATGTGTACAGTGTATATTGTATAATAGACAATTGTGTCTACTACATGTTTAAAAACATATTGCTTGTTATTTTTGAGGCTTTTAAATTAAAACAAAAATCCAACTTTATTTTTAGTTGTAACTGCTTGAGGTATGTTTTATGAATTAAGTGACAGATTTGTTATCCTTTATTAACGATGTACTTTGTTGGTCAGCGCTGGGCTGACAAAAATTTTTTCTTGCTAATAAATTTAGTTGCCTGAGGCAAAATCTGCAACTTGGCAATGCAGCTTCCTTTGTCTTTTCCCTTGTAGCAGGGAATCCTGAGAAGGGAGCGCTGGTCTCTTCAGAGCAATCCACACTGGGACCAGGGTGGGGCCTTGCCCTTCTGACCTTGGCAAATCCAGGCCACAGCCCAGAAAGGGCCTCAGCCACACGGACCTGGCATTGGCACAAGCCCCCAGAACACCTGGTGGGACTCTAGAGGGCTGGGCTTGGTGCAGGAGTTTTTGCTTTGTTTTGCCTGGTTTTGCCCAGATCAAAGCAGGCAGGCTCTGTCCACAGACTCAAGTCAACAGCAATGCCTTGCCTTCCTTACCAGCAAGTGAATTCCTCCACTCAACTCTCCAACCCCTGGAGGAGGGCTTTGGCCTCCGAGCCCGTTAATAAGAAGCTTGGGAGAGAAACCCAAAAGGACCTCACCTCAGTCACTTGCAGAAGGCTAAAGAATCTGGAGAAAACAATTCCCCAAGACCCCTTCCCAGGGTGGAGGGCCAGGCCAGAACCCAGCTCAAGAGAGAACCCTGGCCACAGATTCTGTTTTCCTTCTATCCCCTTACCCCAGCATCCCAGGGAGGGCAGCAGGCTAATTTTGGTTTCAGCAAGTGCTGCAGATCTGAATTTTTGGAGGGGTGGGGATGGGGCAAGGCTATGAGGAGATCAGGGCTTGTGATGGTAGGCAGGCTGAGATTGGAGCCAGTTCAGTACCTGTGTTTAAACCTAGGAAGGGCCTGAAGAGCATCTGGGCTGAAGGAAGAGACAAGTTGTTCTCAAGCATATAGAGAACGGTGTGTGCTTTTCTTATATCAACAATTCCTCTTAACCAGCCTCAGAAGGATCCAGCCGTGGTGGCTGTTCTGTGCAGGCGTGGCAGGGCTCACTTGGAGCTCTCTATCCCCTTACTCGGTTTCCTCTGTCACCAGCGGCCTGCATTTTTGCAAGCAAACATCTTGTCTTTAGAGCCTGAACACTCTCACATCAGCTGAAGAAATAAGATGGATCACAGGTTTGTTTGCCCTGATCACTTCTTTATTAAGGCAGGGAGACCCGTCCAACAAGCATACTTAAGCCGTTTGAGTGATACCAGACCCACCACTGACTTCCCTGACATGAAGCCTCCTACCCAGCCCAGCAGCCCCACATGTCATCGCTGCACGGGCAGGAGGCAGAAGACATGAGGTATATTCAACCCACTCTCAAGCGTGGAATGTGTGACTAGAAAACTGCCTCACTGTGTTCTGGATTGGGACTAGAGGAAAGAAGGGGAATGTTAACAACTGATCTCTTTCTGCCACATGTTCCCCACCGGCTTTGCTCTCAGGCACAAAGAACTATCCTTTCCTGGGAACTGTGGTTTATGCTTCAAGGGCGGAAGCTGACCTGACTCCTCGGCATCCTTCGGAAATGAGGTGCCAGCCCCTAATGGGCAGAACAGCATGCTGTCACTCAGGGTTTCCCTTCTCCAGTGAGACACATACCTGATCATCTCTGCCTCCTATGGGATGCCTGAGTTAGAAGGGGAGCAGGAAGATGTATTCTGCCTGGCATGGCTAATGGCCTGAGGAAAGAACAGAGAGACCCAGTGGCTAATTAGCCCTCATCTGCTTCAATCTATCCCTTACTGAGACTTAAGAGTTGCTGGGGTGGGGACTGCTAGAGTGATGCAGCCCGAGCTCACTCCAGGCCAGAGGCCTCCCCAGGACACCTGATTGGCCCTGGTCGAAAATGCCACCCCCATCAGGCCACCCCAGCAGCTTGAGGGGGGGGTCACACAGTCTGAGTTCCCCGCCCAGGGTCCTGTGCTCCAAGGCCACCTCTCTGGTCTGTTCAGCAAAGCTCAACGCTGCGGCTCACCCATCCCAGATACTAGGATTATGAGGTTGAAATAAAAGGGGCCTGGGAAAGACACTCCTCTCCTGAAGGCACATCGGGCACTATTTTTTCCTAACTAAACCAGCAAGTAGAACTCAGGCATCCTTCAAACTACTCAGCCCATCTTGACAATCACCCTTTGAGGCCCCACACTTGAGTTTAATGACGGGAGCTACCTGTAGCAGCTCAGGTCACTGGACCTGTCAGGGGCTCGTGGCTGAGGTCTAGATGGTGGTGGATTCAGGGAATCTAACTTGGGGGTCAGGGACCTTCTGTGACCTGACCAAGGTCTCTGGGGCTGGGATGAAGCTACTCAAGGAACTGCAATATAATCTCAGGACAGGTGACAGTTGGGTTTCCTAGTAAAGGGGCCCTCAGGGAGTAGAAGAGCAGGAAGTGAGCCTAGGAGGATGGAATAAAGAACAGGGGTGTGGGTGAAAAGAGCAAAGAATGGAGGGAGAAGCAGAGAATCAGGCCTTGGAGAGGAGCATCAGATACCTGCTCTTTGGGATTGTGGGCAAGAGGAAATAAATGACCACAGGTCAGGTCAAGATAATCGACCAGGAGTCCTTAAATAAAACTAAGGCGCCACCAGGTCATATCTTCTGGGCCTGCTGAGACCCCATCAGGCCTCCTCCCGCTCCTGTGGCTCATTCAGTGCCGGGGCTAAGATAGATGCCCCAGAGCTCACCCAGCCTTGGAAACCTAGACATCCCTGCAGTCCTACCAGGTGCCAAAAACCCCATGCCCCACTCACCAGATTCAGAGAAGCTTAAGAAGAGCAGATTATGCATAAATATTACACATTAGCATTTCCTGGCTGGGATTGTGAGAAGGAGACGGGGATATTAAGGAGTCCTTCCCATGAAGGAGCTTCTCATGGGGTACACATATGAAAACAAAGGGACATATTTGGGGAGCAATCCGTGAGCACATGCAAAGGATCACATGAGGAGTTAACCCCATAACCACAAGCGGGGCACTTGGGTAAGGGTCAGCCTCCTTGCACCCTGCTCTAGTTCCCCTGGTAACCATACTCAGGGTTCAGGCATCTACCAGCAGAGCACCAAGTACCCATCTGTGCGCTCTGAGGCTCCACACTGAGTTCACCCAAGGCCGGGCCAGAGAATTCCTGAGATTGGGCCCCCAGCACACCTGGGGTTGGTTCCAGCCTGCTGTTGGTTCCCTGGAAAGCTGGGGGCTGTACTGCACAAGCATCATTAACTACTCCCCCAGGTTCCCTTCCCTTCCCTTCCCAGACATTCTCATCCTTCCCTATGGCTTCAAGTGCCACCTTGGAGGCTCATGACACCTAAACCATCCCATCAGTCCAGACCTCTCCTCCAGCTTCAGAAGTGCTTTTTCAACCTGACCACACAGGGTTGTCCCATAAACCCTCAAACTCAACAGGCCTGATGGTGACTTCATCTTTCCCTGAAACCTCTCCTCCAACACACCCTCACTTTAAAGAATAGCACCTTCCCTGGTGGCTCAGACGGTAAGGCGTCTGCCTACAATGCGGGAAACCCGGGTTTGATCCCTGGGTTGGGCAGATCCTCTGGAGAAGGCAATGGCAACCCACTCCAGTACTCTTGCCTGGAAAATCCCATGGATGGAGGAGCATGGTAGGCTACAGTCCATGGGGTCGCCAAGAGTTGGACATGACTGAGCAACTTCACTTTCATTCACCGCCCAGCTCACTTAAAGGCATCCTGCTGAGTTAAATCGTTCCTCTCTACCTCATACCCCCCAAACTCAGGCATCAGGCTCCCCACTCCCAGCTCTAGCTTAGAGAACAGCATCTCCCAATGTCTCCCTGCACTGCCTCACCCTCCTTTGCCCATCACCTGTTTATTGGTCACCAGAGCCATGTCCCCAAACAAAAATACAATCACCAAGATGTAACTGAAATGTGTAATTTAATCAAACAATTAGACTAAAAAAGGTGATTTAAGAACATAAATGCAAAAGCGTTAAGAGAAAACAGGCATGGCGTAGTCCCCAAACAAAGTCTCCAACCTTTTGCTGCATATTGAGAAACTGGGGTGTCTGTACAATGCAGTATTGTAATATAGCTTCTATTCATTAAAGACCTCCAAGGAAAGATTAGTAACTTTACAAAGTTGGGGGGTGGTAAGCAAAATATTTAAGAAAAGCAGTAAAAAAGAAATTCATTTCTCCCAAGCAGTCAAGCCCCTTGCTGGGGTCGTAAGCAGGATCAGCACCCACAGCGGGCGTCATGTCCCCACTCGTTTGCACTGCAGGACCCCTTTGTGATCTAGACACCAAATTCCACTGGGCAGAAAAGCGCAATACAAGCCTACTGATTATCTTCAAGACAAAGGGGAAATATAAAAAGGCAACCAGTTGCAAATTTCCTCACTAACAGCCAAGAATGGAAGAGGCTGTCAGAATCTAGTACTTTTTCTTGCTACCTGGCCTTAAAAAACCAGGAATTAGACACCCTGGTTCGACAGCAGCACAGGAAGAAAACTGAGAAGAGACATCTAAAGCTGGCCCTTGCCACCTGTCTGATCTTTAGCAGTCACCTAGCCCCTGCCTCCTTGCCTGGCCTGTTTTCTCACCACCTTGCTCTGGCAGTATCACACTCAAGTTGTTCCCTCTTCCTGGAATGACTGTTCTTTGTTCATCTGGAGATCACTTACTCATTAAGACAAATCAAATGCCTGCTCCCTTTATGAAGCCTTTTCTGACTGTGTAACCCTTGGAGACCATGTTCTCATTTTTGCTCCCCTTTACCTTGCAGATACATCTGTTAAAGTTCCTGTAACTCCTTAGTTTACAGATCTGCCTCCCCCTACAGAGTATAAGCCCCCTGTGGGCAGGAACCATGCATCTTTGTCTTCATATTCTCAGACCTAGCTCAGTGCCTGGTCTTTAACACATGTCTTCCCCACTACACTGAGCCCTTGGCTTTTAAATTTTAAGCAAACCATTCAAATGATCCTAGTCTTGGTGCCCCAGAATCTGGGCCCAGGGTAGCATAACCCAGCAGTGCTAAGAGTGTAGCCCCATGAATAAAATCATGTGAGCTGAAGAGTACTAATCATTCCTTATCCAGGTTCAAGTGCAGGGCCTTGGGAGGAGGGAAGAAATGGTCATATGTGGAAGAACAACCTCAACAAGAAAGAAAGTCCAGTCACCTCTCTCTCAGTTGCGTCAATAGAGAAAAATGATGGCCACATAAAAAAATTTCAACCAGTGGAGAATCCATTGATCAACATCATTAAACCTTGAAATGAATTATTTCTTTGCAGCAAATTTGTCTTCCAGATGCCATTTGGCTCAAGCTACGTGCACATGATAAAGGATGACAGTCATCTAACGTAGGGCTTAATGAAGCTTGGCAGTAATGCAAACACCTGGGCAGGGCAGGGAAGTTCCCCTTCCTGACACAGTCCTGGGGTGCCTGCCTAAAAGGCTCTTGCAGCTCTCCTTCTTGATGTTCAGGAAGGACTACAGAGAGGCCTTGACCCTAGGCTGCCGAGCCAAGTCAAAGCTGGAATGGGCACTGGCAAGTGTCCTATTACTCAGCCTCTAGTCCACAGCCTGGAAGTGACTTTGCATGGCAACCTGCTCCCCTGTGCCCTTAATTATGGTTGGCCCTGACCTGGGAACTAGACTCCAACTACCTAGAAGGGGCAAAATGTGAAAAGGGGGAAACAACAAAGAGGGAGGTGGCCCCGGAGCAGTGGGGCAATCCTTCCATCTACTGGAACACTGGGTAGTATGAGCTCTGCGGCAACCACAAAAGAGGAAACCATGAGGAAAGGGAGGAGCATGCTCTGACCTGCATTACAGAAATGAGGCTGGAGAGCGGCGATTCAGAGCTGAAAGAGGAAGATGGTTCTCATCTGGGATGGTTTGATCCCAAATTTCCCTCTTCCCATTTGGCCATCTGCTTTCCTACCCATAGTCTCCTCCTGACCCACCTGCTCCTCCCAGACACCAGGGTACCTCCCCATACTCACTATATACACACGCCTATCCCGCGAGACCCGAAGTCACATTTCAACCTCTCCCACTCTCGAGCCCAAATTTCATCCCCCCACCAGATCGCCCCTTTCTGTGTCTCCACTTCACCTTGCCTCAGAGTCTGGCCCCTAATTCCATTTTCCGTTTGTCCTTTCCAGGCCGCCAATCTCTAAGCTAGCCTTCGGGCATCTGCTAGGGGCAGGCCTCTTAAGACTGACTATCTCCACAAGCCCGCGGCGGCTCCTCCCTTGCCCCTCCCGCCTGGGCCGCTGCGGTCCCTATACCTTTAACAAACCTCCACGTGCGTGTTAACCGCGGTGACAGCATTTCCTTGTCTCTCTGCTCCCGCCCCGGGAGGCGCCGTCCATTGGCTGCCGGGTTCCTCTGTTCGTGTTCTAATTGGCCTCGCTCATGGAAAACTCCAACCAATGGCCTCTCCGCTCCCGGCTCCCTCCAGCGACTCTGGCTTCCCATTGGCTCCCGTTGGCTCGGAGGACTTAGGCTGTCGGCCTGTCTTGGTGACTGGTAAATTCTTCCTTACCGGAAGATTCCCCGGCTAAGACACTGGTTCCGAACCCGACGGAACCCAGCGCGGAGCCACGCCGGGTCACGTGGCCGGCGGCCCCATGACATTCTGGCTGCGGAGCGTCATCGTGACGTTTGGGCGACCCGCCGAGTGGCCCCGCTGCCTCCGCCACCTCTGCAGCCGCGGTGCTGCCATGGACCTAGGACCGATGCGCAAGACTTACCGCGGGGACCCAGAGGTGCGCTGCCCTGCAGGGCCTCCGCAGTCATCTCCCGAGGGGAGGGGCATGGAAGGGATCCCCTGGGGTTTCTGATCCTAACCCCGGGGTTACCCCTATGGGAGAAGCGGGGGTTCAAAGACCATCAATGGGGGAGGGTTTCTGGAGAAACGAGGATGAAGGTGGACTCCAGAGGCAGCTCTTTATAGGCACTCAGGGCGCTCACTCGGGGATTGCCTGGGAGGAATCCTGCCAGTCGTTGGGCACACTTCTTGGGCGGCTTACTCACCTCTCTGGGTCTCAGTTTCCTCATTTCACAAGTAATATCACTGACCTCACGGGGATGTTATGGACTTTGATATTTGTAAAATACCTCTGTTGTTCAGTCGCCAAGTTGCGTCAGACTCTTTGCAACTCCATGGACTGCACCGGGCCAGGATTCCCTGTCCTTCAGTATCTCCCAAAATGTGCTCAGGTTCATGTCCATTGAGTCGGTGATGCTATCTAACCATCTCATCCTTTGCTGCCCTCTTCTTTTGCCCGCTTTCTCCTTTTGCCTTCAATCTTTCCAGCATCAGGATCTTTCCCAATGAGTCGACTGTTCACATCAGGTGGCCAAAGTAGTAAAGCTAGTAAAGTGCCTAGAACAGTGATAAGCAGCTTGTTTAGACACTGAGTCGTCTCCAACTCTTTGTGACCCCATGAACTGAAGCCCACCAGGCTCTTCTGTCCATGGAGTTTCCCAGGCAAAAATACTGAAGTGGGTTGCCATTTCCAGGGCTCTTCTCCACCCAGGGATTAGAACACGTGTCTCCTGGATTGGCAGGCAGATTCTTTACCACTGAGCCACCTGGGAAGCTTGTTTGTTGTTTTTAAGTGTAACTAGTTAATTTATTTTGTCTATTTTTGGTTGCTCTGGGTCTTCCTTGGGCAAAGGCTTCCCTCATTGGGGAGCATGGGGCTCTAGGTGTGCCGTCTTCCCATAGCTGCAGCCCATGGGCTCAGTAGCTGTGGCCCTCAGGCTGCCCCCCGGCATGTGGGATCTTCCCAGACTAGGGATCAAACCCCAGCACCCTGCATAGGCAGGTGGATTTTAAACCACTGGACCCCAGGGAAGTCCATAAATGTTTGATAAATAAATAACACTTTGAGGAGGAGGAATAACTTACCCAGGAGTGCAGGAGAAAGCTCCTGGATCTTACTTCCTTTTCTCTCCTCAGAAGAGAAACCAAGAGAACTATTTTGGAATTAGGGCCCGGAGCCTGGTTACCAAATCTAGTTGCATGTGAACTTTTCCAGAAATGCTTGTTAAACATGCAGTTTTTCATTAAATCTCAGACTTGTTAGGGGAACCACTGACCCAAACTGCCTGCCCTGGCCAGGCCCCAAAGTAACCACTTGCATGAGTTATCTTAAACCAGAGGTCCCGGGAAGGAACATGGAACTAACAAGCTAACACCAACTAGAAGAATTTGAGAAAGGTCAAAAAGAGAGAGGAGACAGTCTATATGTCCTACCCACCTCCCAGAATCCTTCTGACTGGAATCCATCTTGGCTGAGCACTGCGCGTGCCACCAGGAAGGACCCTGAGTCAGAATGATTGGCCAGAGACAACCCGGAAACCAACAACATCACCATAAAACATGAAACTGCAAGCCATGTGACAGAGCAGTCCTCCCGGGTCCACTTACCCTGCTGCTTTCCACCCGGGCGCCCTGTCCCAATAAAGTCTCTTGTTTTGTCAGCAAGTGTACCTCCTTGGACAATTCATTTCTGAGTGTCAGACAAGAGCCCGCTCTCAGGCCCTGGAAGGGGTCCCCCTTCCTGCAATTGACCTGCTGAATGAGAATTTACTGGGTGGAGCCCAGGGTTGGTTTTTTTTTTAGGCTTCCCAGGTGATAGGTTTGACATGAAACCCTGATTTGTCAAATTAGTCACCATTTTGAACCTGTTTTCTCGCCTATAAGATGAGGCTAACAGAACCTTCCTGGGGACGGGTTTTTGTTATGAGGACTAAATGAGTTAACACTTGAAAAGTGCCTAGAACAGAGCATGTACACAGTAAACACTCTATGTGTTTGTTAAATGAAATAAAACTCTCCTATCCCAGGCATTTGAGGAGACTCATCTGACCTCCCTGGACCCTGTGAAGCAGTTTGCTGCCTGGTTCGAGGAGGCTGTTCAGTGTCCTGAGATAATGGAAGCCAACGCCATGTGTCTGGCTACGTGTACGAGGTAGGCACAGCCGTGGGCCCTTCTGTAGGTGGGTACAGATGAAGTAGGAAACTTAGGAAGCTCTCAGTTTGATGGATGACAACTTTGTGACTCTAGTTCTATTATTAACATGCTGTGTGACCTCAGGCAAGTAATTTGTCTTCTCTGGGCCTCAGTGTCCTTACCTGTAAACCAAAGATTACACTTGACTCAATTACATTTAGTGATAAAATGTAGTGCCTCATTCATCTCTGCCCCTGATGCTTCTACCTCCCAGTACACACACCCTTGTCTCCCTCAGCTCCCAGTCTCCCCACTTCCCATCTGGGGAGGTAGATCTCCATAAAGCTATCTCCCTCTCTTGAAATCTAGCACAGTGCTGGTTTGTATCATTCATTTGACAATCTGTCATAAATTCTTTGAGACATCGCTTGTATTAGCCTCTTATTCAACTCTTCTTCTCCCTCCTCACTAAAGTGTAAGGCTTTGGAGGCAGGGCTCTTGTGCTGTGCCCCTGGTTATCCCCCAGAGCTAGTTTGCTTGGGCCACCATAACAGACTGGGTGGCATAGCAGAAACTTGTTGTCTCACAGGTCTGGAGGCTAGAAGTCCAAACTCAAGGTGCTATCAGAGTTGGTTTCTAGCAAAGCCTCTCTCGAGTCCTGGCTTACAGATGGCTGCCTTTCTGCTGTGTTCTCGCATGGCCTTCCCCTTGTGTATGCAGGGAGAGAGGGAGTTCTCTGGTGTCTCTTCCTTTTCTTATCAGGACACCAGTCCTACTGGATTAGAGTCCCACTCTTATGATCTCATTTAACCTTAATCATTCCCTAAAGGTCCCATCTTCAAATACAGTCACATTGTGAGTGAGGGCTTCAAAAATGTTAGTGGAACCCAGTTGAGTCCATTATAGGGCCCTAGGCAACGGTGTCATGTTTGCACCTCTGGGACAAATGCCCATGGGCAGCTTGAGTGCCCAGAGAGTGCAGAATAAGGGGGCACAGGTGTAGGGGTGCTCAGACATCCTCTGGGGAGGGTCTCTGACCATGGTGCTCTGCTCTTTGCCCCAGAGATGGGAAACCGTCTGCCCGCATGGTGCTGCTGAAGGGCTTTGGCAAGGATGGCTTCCGCTTCTTCACTAACTTCGAGAGTCGAAAGGGAAAAGAGCTGGTGAGGGTTCACGGTAAATCCTTCCTGGGCCTGCAGCCTCCAGCCTTGGCTTGTTGGTCCCCTACTCATGCCATGCCTGCCCCAGTCCACCTGCCAGCCGTGCTCAGGCACTGTCCTGACTAGAGGCCTTTGCACTTGCCTTCTCTCTGCTGTGAATGAGGGCAAGCCTTAAGCACCTCCACCTCCCTAGCTGTTTATCTGAGTAGCTCCTGTTTCTTCGGGTCTCAGCCCCCACATCAGCTCCTCATGGAAGCCTCTGGACTCCCGAGCTGAGCCAGCCCCTCTCACTGTGTGCGGTCACTATAATTGACAAATTTCCTTTCTGCCATTGTTTTAGTTTCTAACTGCATGTATTTGGGGGGTTATGTGATCAATGTTTATGTCCTCTGCTAAACGGTAAGCTCCGTGGGGGCAAGGCTGCCTCTGAGGTGTCTCTGTTACACCCCCAGCACCTCTCCTGGTGTTGAGCACAGAGCTGGCACTTCGTATGCGTTCAGTTAATGAATCCAAAATGAGTAGCCCTCCCCAAGTCCAGTGCAGTCAAATGTGCATTTCAGAGGATTTGCAAATCTGTGGGTGAGAGACATGGCAAGCCTCACTTTGGAGTCCATCTGGCTGAGGTTTTCAGTGCAGGTCTTCCATTGACCCTGTGAACCCGGGCGTGTTACTGAAGCTCTCTGAGCCTATCTCCACACCTGTAAAAGTAGGCCTACCTTTGAGAACTTAATGAGATGCTACAGTAAATGCATCTTCAGTGGGCCTGTGCGGTGCAGACCCCCTACCTTCCCCCTGTGCTCAGGCATCCTCTCTCCTGTCCTGATGACTGTCTGTGGATTCTCTTCCATTTCCAGGACTCGAATCCCTTTGCTTCCCTTGTCTTCTACTGGGAGCCCCTGCACCGTCAGGTGAGTGAGCATTCCTGGGAGATAGGGGGTGGACTGGAGGTAGGAGGGGCCTGAGTTTATGGATGAACCTGGTGAAGGTCCCCAGGCTGCGCAAACATCCTGCCTTTCAAATGGCTCTCACTTAGCTGGGCTACCTGGAGTCAGGTGCAACAGGGCAGTGGCTAAAGAGAAGAACAAAGAAGATGGGCCAGTGCTGATTGGGAGGGCAGGTGGCCTTGAATGCTGTCTAACCAAGGCCATCCCTGGGCAGGTGCGTGTGGAGGGGCCCGTGAAGAAGCTGCCTGAGGAGGAGGCTGAATGCTACTTCCACTCCCGCCCCAAGAGCAGCCAGATTGGGGCTGTGGTCAGTCACCAGAGTTCCGTGATCCCAGATAGGGAGGTAAGTGGGGCTTCTCCTTAGTCCTTTGAGTGTTGGGTGCCTTGACTCAGCCCCAAAGGCTGTCCCCAGGGGATGCCAGGGCTCTCTCTTTCCAGCAAAGTGAAATGGATGGGAAAATTGGGGGTGTGAATATGGGGAGCAGGGAACAGGCCTCCGGTGTCTGTCTGACCCTCCTGTTGAACTGTGCCCGCGGAGGTCACCTGTGTCCCCAGCACCTGGCACAGAGCACAGGCCCTATAAGTGGTGATTCAATGAAGCACTGACTGAGTCTGGCCCTTTCTTCATTTCCTTCCCCTGGACAGTATCTGAGAAAGAAAAATAAGGAACTGGAGCAACTCTACCAGGAACAGGAGGTGCCAAAGCCAAAATACTGGTGAGTGATACTGGAGGTCACCTAGAAAGGGACACTGGGACCCTCATGCTTCCTTGAAGCCATGCTGTCCTTGGAATTCCAGATACACTCCTCCCTGGCAACCCTTGTCAGATGCATGCCAGCAGCTTCTTTCACGGGACTCTGGGATGGCGTGGATGGTGGTGAGGGTTGCTTGGTTAGAAAGATGCACAGAGCACCAAACCATCTACTTCTCCTTGTAGGGGTGGCTACATCCTGTACCCAGAGGTGATGGAGTTCTGGCAAGGCCAAACCAACCGCCTGCACGACCGAATCGTCTTTCGACGAGGCCTACTAACCGGAGATGCCCCTCTGGGGCCCATGACCCACCAAGGGGAGGAAGACTGGCTCTATGAGAGACTTGCGCCCTGACTCCCAATCTGTTGGCACGGAGTGGAGCTGGGGCCAGTGCCCCAGAGAGGGTATGGGATGGGGGGCCAGACCCTTCTAAACTCAAGCCATTTCCCTTCCTGCCTCTGACATTCAGGGCCCTTCAGTGTTCACCCTCAGAATTCTCCGCAGTCAGCTAGTCTAGTGGAGTTTAACAGTGGCACAGACGGTCACAAATGGAAAATCTCGTAATTTTCTTCTCCACCTTAACTATGATTTATTGGAATAGCTCCCTGTAGGGGTGGAGCTGATGTGATTCCCTTTTCCGGTGACAGGGGGTGGGCCCCCAGCAGCCTTGTTTGTTATCACATGACAGAGTCTGGCCAGAGCCAATTGCACCCGAGGCAATCTAGCCAATCAGTTTTTCTTTTCTTTCAAATTTGAAATTTGAAATCTAGAGACTCAGAGCATCGGAACCGTTGTAGCCGCCAAGTAAATAATGGCGGCCTAGAAACAGCAACTTCTGGCTGCTGCTCTTGCAAATTCCCTGAACGATCCAGGGATCCCTCCTTCCCATGCCTGGGGTTGTGCAATTCCTCCTTCTACCTCAGAAAACCCCCATTATCTCTTTAAAAAAAGAGAGAGGTTTTTTTTTTTTTTCTTGGCTTAAACCAGTCAGAATTGATTTGCTTGCAACAAAAAAGAACCTTAACTAACTCACTTACTAGTAGGATATTTTTAAACCTCTTACCCAACTGATAGCTGCCCTCCATTATCTGAAGAGGAGCAATGTGGAAAAGAGACTAAATTTATTCTCTGTAGCTCCAAAGGACCCATAGGTGGAAGTTACATGAAGTTAGATTTTATCTCAGTATGGGAAGAAATTTCAGTTGGGGCTGCCTAAGAGGGAGTAGGTTAGGTAGTGAGTGTTCTGTCCCTGTCAGACAGGAGTTTTGTAGAAGAAACTCATGCTAGTATCTGTGGTCAGGAAGATTTTCATCAGGCCTTCCTTTCCACATTTGTTTATAAAAACTTGATGTATGTGAGGGCTTTCCAGATGGTGCTGGTGGTAAAGAACCCACCTGCCGGTGCAGGAGAGGTAAGAGATGTGGGTTCAATCCCTGGGTCTGGAAGATCCGCTGGAGCAGGGCATGGCAACCCACTCTAGTGTTCTTGCCTGGAGAATGCCATGGATAGAGGAGCCTGGTGGGCTACAGTCCATAGAGTCACAAAGAGTCAGACACGACTGAAGTGATTTAGCACAGCACATATGTATGTGAAATACATATACACATACATTTATATGTATTTCTTTTTCCAGATATAAAATTAAATAATAGAGCTTATACTTTTCTGACACGTATCCCTTTACCTCCCTGCCACCCCTACTGAATTTTTACTGGAATTACCCAGGAGCTTTAAAAACCCTGCTGCTCAGTCCCACTCTCAAAGGTGATTTGACCAGTGTGAGTACAGCCAGGACTTGGGGAAGTTTCAAAGGTCCTTGGGAATTCTGTGCAGCCAAGGTTGAGAGCCCATGTTAATAGATCCTTGCTACTTACAGTGGGGCTTCCCTTGTGGCTCAGGTGGTAAAAAATCCATCTGCAATACAGGAGATCTGGGTTTGATCCCTGGATTGGGAAGATCCCCTGAAGACGGGAAAGGCTACCCACTCCAGTATTCTGGCCTGGAGAATCCCATGGACTGTCTAGTCCATGGGGTCGAAAAGAGTCAGACACGACTGAGCGACTTTCATTCACTTGAAGTGTAGTCCACAGGCCAGCAGCTTTGGCTTCCCCTGGGAGCCTACCCAGATCCATTGATTCCCACGCTGCTTTAAACAAGACCACCCCCGCTTCCACGTAACCAGATTAGCCTCAACCTCAACCAACCACTTATGCAGCTGGATTCTTTGGTATAGACCTATAGTCTATGTCTTCGAGCACAAGTCTGGTGACCAGGGATAACGTGGATGAGTGGCCTCCAGGCTGCGGAGAGGAGCCAGGCTGGGCAAATGTTTGCTGTGACTAAGCCAGGATCAGAGAACTGACTGTTTGCATACATTGGCCATTGAGCTTGCAACTCTGTAAACTGTGCTTCATTCCACTGTATGGGTGTGTGCTTTGGCGTCTGTTACTGACTGCCTCCTCCAAGAGCAGCCCTCTGGGTGTTGACCACCCTCCACCCCCACCGGCTTCCTTAAGCCGGGGGGTGCAGGAAGGCACAATGCGGCCACTTGCAGGAGAGGGTGCTGGAGTGCCCTTCCCTACCTTGTCCTGTTATGTTATGGGGTCTGTGTATACCCCCTGCTTTGAGCCTGGTCTCAGCTGTTCCTTTCCTTTCCTCTGTCTGACAGTCCCTGTGCCAAGTCTAAAATAAAAGCTCATCAGCCATGCATGATGTAAATATTCAGTCTAGCCTGGTCTCGTCCCCCGCCCCCGATGTTTGAGGGGACTTGAAGAATTTAAGCAACTCCTCCTACCTGGCTTCTCCACTTGGGGAAGTTGGGTGTCCAGCAGGGGGAGCCCGATGCCCAGGGTTGGCCCCTTCTAGGCAGCACAGGCCAGTTCTTGTCGGCCCCTCCTGCCCCCCTCTTTCCCCTCTTGGGTCCTGTCCCAGTGAAACTGTGGTCAATAACCGTAGCCTCTCCCTCTCCTGCTCATATTTTCATATTTGCACTCTCGCTTCCTCCTCCTCTGGCCTGGTGAACACTTGTGGCTGCCTGGGCGCTGACTTCCTGGGCAGCCAGGTCTTCTTTGGCTCTTATTACCTCCCCCAGCCCATCCGTCCATCCCTTAACTTAAGGATATGTGTGGAGTTTTCATGGGAGATTCTGTGGCCATCACTTTGGGGCCGTGGAGTGGAGCGGCATGCACAGGGTTGAGGAACGCGCAGACCCTCTCACCTAAGAGGGAAAATAGTGATGGTTGCCAGTATGAGACAGAACCACAGGTCAGTGGCCTGGGGCCCAGCCTCTCACCCCTCCCCACCCCTTGCCTCAGGGAACCTCAGGATGGCTGAAGCGGCAGGTGCCTGTGGTTTGGGGTCTCACCCTTGGAGCTGGTTGGCTTTTCCTCACTGGTTCCAAATTCTGGGTGGCCCCCTCAGAGGAGGCTTGCCTCCCAGGACCCCAAGGCCCAGGCACGGCCCTCTCTCCCCACCTCCCCACTGCAGGTGACTGTACTCCTTTCCTTGTTCTGAGCCTCAGTTTCCCTTCCCCGTTGTTCATTTGCTCAGTCCTGTCTGACTTTTTGCAACCCCATGGACTGCAGCTCGCCGGGCTTCCCTTCCCTGAGCAGATAAAAACCCAGTGTGAAGGGGGCTGTGTGGTGTGGCAGCCTTATGCACAGGTCTGGCCTCAGCCCCAGCTTTGCCACTAGGAACCCCTGACCCAGGTCTGGTGACTTGATCTCTTAAGCCTCAGCTAATGCAGCTGGAAAACGGTGATAATGACAGCACCTATGATGAGAGGGTTATAGGAGGAACTTCGTGGGGGTACTTGCCACAGAGCTGGCTGATTGTAAACCCTCTGAGTTTCAGCTGCTAACTCTGAGCAGAGCTGCAGTCGGTGGAAAGTTAGCTCCTCCATGGGAGGCTTTATGGACTGAATGATTGTGGGGACCCTAGAAAGTTACATGTGGTGGGGAGGGATGGGGAAGAGGCTTGGGGGAAGGCCATACACCTGAGCCTGCCTTCCCTCCCTCCAGTCCCTGGTCTCCCTCCCTTTTCTTCAGAGTTCCCTCTGGCCTGGGTGAGGCCAGCTAACAAAGGCCCCCTTGTACAGGTCTGCTTGTTTTGGTAAATGTCCTGAGTAACCTCCCTGGGGTGGCCCAGCAGCCTGCGAGGAGCTGACCTGGAAGCCACAGAATCACATTGTTTAGTTGTCACCTCGGTCTCTCTCTCTTCCCACCATGAGCTCCAGAGTTTGGCCAATTTTTTTCCAGTTCTCAGCTCCTGGGGCTTGAGGAGGGTCTAGACCTAACAGCATAGGGAGTAAGCTCTCTCTTCATCCTTAAATGGAAGCATGAGCTGTGGTGGAGTTCCTTCATAAAAGAAAGGGAAGGAAACTGATATTCATTGGGCACATACATAAGACTATTTATGGGTCATGTGATACTGACCATGTACGTGTGCTAAGTCACTTCAGTCATGTCCGACTCTTCACGACCCTTTGGACTGCAGCCCTCCAGGCTCCTCCATCGCTGGGATTCTCCAGGCAAGAATCCTGGAGTGAGTTGCCATGCCCTCCTCCAGGGGATCTTCCCAATCCAGGGATCAAACCTGCATCTCCTGTGACTCCTGCATTGCAGGTGGATTCTTTACCGCAGAGCCACCAGGAAAGCCCTATACTGGCCACTCTCTGTGAAATAGATTTTAGTACAGCCCCTTTTACGGAAGAGGAAGCTGAGGCTCAGGGATTTTGTTGTTGCTTTTCAATGTTCCCCAAATCACCCAGCTGCTAAAGGAGGAACCAGAATTTGAATCTGGATCCCAAACTAAACCCCTGAGATTTGGGGGTCAGTCACCAGAGGTCGGCTCCATTCTCTTGGAGCACCTGAAAGCCTTTCTGTTGCTGAGGTGTAACTAGCTCCTTCCTTTGCTCTCTCCATCTCCAGATGCTAAGATGGCTTGGTGGTGAAGTTAGGGCCCCATGCATTATATTTTTTCACCTGGGGGCCTTTCCTGATGCTCAAAAGGAACAGTTTTAACACAAAGTAAAAAAGAGTAAAGTCATGAAAAACAGCATCTCAGTAAATGTAAGACAAGAGCGTACATAGTTTCTCTGCTTTTGCAGCATTGTTTATTACAAAAAGAAACCTACAATTTTTTTTTCTTTTAAAGAAAATTCAAGGCTCCAGGACTCATCTCTGGGGCTGATCCATCTTAAATACTAGTAGGGGTAGGAGGGCTCCTGCCAGAACTTCCCACCCCCTTTCCAAGTTTGGACCCGAGGGGCAGTGTACTTTCCCTTTGAGGGTGCATGCAGAACTTGTGGGGTCCCTGGTCCGGCCTTCTGCAGCACCTCCTAGGGAGTGCCAGTGTCCCCTCCCCGCACACACCTGGGGGCAAAGTTCCAGGAAGTTTCCCACTTGACTTAGGAGGTGAGCTCAAGTTCATCATCTCCACCTCAGCTCCAGGAAACCACCCCCATCACGTGGCTTCTGGAAAATGCACTCAGAATTGATCCAGAGAATAATCACAGGTAGAGAAAGTAGAGGGAGCAGTCATTTAAACTCACCCTTGACCCTGTGCCCCAGCAGGGGGTGAGGTCTGTCCGGATCCCTTGCTCCATTCCTTCCACGCCCACCTCCCTGCTGGTGCTGCCAGTGCCTTGAGGAGGGCTGTCCTTCCCAAGTGGGACTTTTCAACCTTGAACTGAAGTGCCTTTGTATGTGGTGGGGGAGGGCAGGAGGACCTGGGATCTCTCAGGCCTTCCAGAAAGCCAGAGCACATAAATACAAACCTAAAACCAGACATTTCCTGCCAGCAGGCATCAAGTCCCCCCATGGCTTCAGCTGTGGCCAAAGAGGCCAGCGTGGTGAGCTCCCATTTCAGACCCAGCTGATGGCAGGGAGCGGGCAGGTGGTAGTGTCCTCCTCAGCCCCCTTCACTGTCCTTTGCCCTCCCTGTCATCAAAGAGGTTAGGGTTCTCCGCTAACGAGGCTCGGACCTTTTTCTTCTCCTTGAAGCGGCCTGAGTTGGAGACTTTGACGTGCTTGCCCTTGGTGTTCTTGTCCACAATCTTCTCCAGGCGGGTGTTAAAGTTGCTGCTGGGGCTCCCGCTCTCAGGCCTCGGGGGCTCCGCACCACCCTCAGTCTGGGTGTAGGCGTCAGGGATCTCATACAGCACTTTGGGAGTGGATTTCTTTTTCCGCAGGAAGGTCAGCTTCCACCAACCAACTTCGGTCATGGCGTTCCCAGACCTGAGGGTGGGGCTTCCTGCAGGAGCAGGGGGTGTAGAGAAAGCCGTCAGTGGGGAGAAGGGGTAGGGGCCTTGGAGCAGCCCTTTCTAGTCTCCCAGCCAGGCTTGAAAGAATTGAAGGTAGGGCCAAGTGAACCCAGGATTCAGGTCAGCCATGCAATCCTTTTGGTGAACATGAGGAGAGAGAGGGGTCTGGGGAAGAGGCGGTCAAGAAAACATCCACGGGGACGCCATCTGAGCCAGGCAGACGGGACAGTGGGACAGCTACACACCGCTGCCGGGCAGCTTGACACTCCAGGCCCCTTGGGGCTGCAGGAGGGTGAATAACTTGCCGGGTCATAAGCAGCTGGGCCTTGGCCACCTTCCCAAGCTCTTCCTGCTATGCCTCCAGGCCCTGCTGCCAGGAGCAGACAGGCGATCAGCTGGTATCAGATGGACAGAAACACCCTATGCATTTTCTTTGGAATTCATTACAAAATTAAACAGGATTTGTGATGTTCAGAGTAATTTGGACTTCCCTGTGGTCACCACCGGGGCTGGAGAAGCAGCTGGGGTTTTTCTAAGGGAGAGAAACATCAGGCTGGGAGTGGGAAGTCCCGAGAACCGTTCCAGCCTCGTGACCTCTGGCAAGGTACATCTTTGGACCTCAGTGTCCGCACCTGTCCTTTCCAGACCTAACGTTCAGCTCTAATGTTCATCCTTGCCCACGAGGTAGACGTGCTTTGCAAAGTAAAACTTATTAAGGGGTGGTTCCCTTTCCCCATACAGCTTCCATAAGGACAGGAGTTCGAAGGGAAACTGAACACTTGGAGGGAGGTTTGGTGGGGCCAAGAGGTACATGTGGGGTCTGGTTATCACAGGCTGGACCCTCCATAAGGATACCCCATGAGAGATGGGGCAGGGATCTGAAAGCCAAGCTTCTTCACTGACAATGTGATGTGTCCTGACACAGTAGTGGCCTCACCTTTTACTATTCCATGAAGTTGCTGCCTGAGCTGGTGTACATTTTGGCAGATGAAGTTATCTGGACACCACAAGAAAAAGAGAGTATAGGCTAGAGATATCAAGATCAATGAAAGAGCAGGCAGAGTGATGAGAAATGGAAGCATCTTTGGGCCTGGAGAGGTTGGTGGTCTGATTTTCAGAACTCCATGGTATTGTTGCAGGGAGAAGTCAATACTGTCTCCATATTGAAACTGTTTCCTTGACTTGCTTTCCATTGCTTTTGTTATTATAATCATACATAATGGCCTGTCTCAGAGAATCTGCCCCTCTGCCTGACTGTTAAACTAAAGTGCCTTTGTTCAGAACCCTGTCCACCCATAGATGGTAGGAAGGAAGAACCTCACACATCCCCTGCCTGAAGCTTGCCACTCTAGGAGATATTTGCAAAATTAATGGCCCTTTTACTGTTTCCTCCTCCCTGCCATCTCTGATCCATAAAAGAACCTGGCATTCAGACCCTGAAAAGATGGTTATTTTGAAACGTTAGTCTGTCATCTTCTTGGTCAGCTGGCTTTCTGAATAAAACTTATTCCTTTGCCTCAACACCTCGTCTCTCCGACTCACTGGCCTGTCATGTAGCGAGCACAGCAAGCTTGGACTCAGTATCAGTGTGAGCTGTGCAAGTCCTGAGGAGGAGGGTGCAATAGCCACAGCACACCGGAAAGCTCGATGATCAACCAGCCCAAGGTCAGGCAAATGTATCACCCACTTTTAAAAACTAATGGTCTTAACTACATTTTCTAAAAAGACCTGAAGAAATATGACAAATGATTAATACTGGTTTTCTTTATGTAGTAGGAATATGGGATGGTTTCTCCTCTCTCTCTCTCTCTCTATATATATATATATATATTTTTTTTTTTTTTTGATTCCCAGATTTTCCATAATGAGCCTGGAGTTTTTTTTTAGAGGGGGAGCAGGTCAAATTCATAAACAATGAAAGAGGGACTTCCCTGGGAGTCCAGTGGTTAAGACTCCATGCTTCCAATGCAGAGGGCATGGGTTTGACTTCTGGTCAGGAAACTAAGATCCCACATGCTGTGCAGTTCAGCCAAAAAAGTATTTAAAAAGAAAAATAAAGAAAGAAATGAAAGCAGAATGCTGACCTAAGCTTGAAACGAACTGAGTGCCTGCGTCCATGGCCTCCTTGTTGTGGTTGTCCCCTGGCCCTGCATATATCCATCCACTTGCCCAGAGCAAGGGGATTCCTCCCCACCTCTCTGTCCAGGAAGCAGATGCCACTTTGTCAGCTCTGTCCCTCGAGCTGAGCTCAAGAAGCAAGAAAATCCCAAGGATATCTAGTGCAGCTCCCACTTAGAAAGTGAAGGAGGGGTGAGTGGTCAGGTAAATACTTTTAGGGCACCCTGGAGAGGTGGTGCACCAAGGAGACAGCCTGAGAGCTTTGCTTTGGCAGCCTGCCCCACCTGGGCTTAGCACAGCCTTGCACAGAACTTGGTGTTCCAGAATGGGTTTCTGGAAGGAGCCGTGGGGAGGGCCAGGAAGGAGGGACAGGGTGCTTGCTTGGCCTATGGTTGCCCCAGTCACCAGCTGATCTGGGGCAAAACCCACAACCCCACCACGGCCCATCTGGGACTGCTAAGGAACTTGGGGAATGGAGGATTCAGCTCCTGAAACAACAGTAACCACCAAACTGCCTTGCTCTATGAGAGTACCCTCTGCTTGTGCCACTTAAAATATACCACTTTAACAGGTATTAGAACTCGGCATGCATGGGTCTTAACTCTCCTCGGAGTAAAGGGAGCCACTTGTCAGAAAACCAGAGAGAGAGGTCAGAGTAGCCCTTGGGTCCTGCCCTGGAGCTTTCACCATGGCACCAATTTATTGGTGCCCTTGGCTCCCAGCCTTGAATTCTGGTCTCTCCAAAATGCTTTCTGCTAGGCTTTGCTGTCCCTTCTGTCCAGGAGGACATGACACGCCAGTAAGCAGGTGTTTAGCCCTTTAAGCAAGGCTAATCTATGGAAATCTGAATTTGCAGAACAGATAAATTAGCAGACTATTCTTTGTTTTTCAAAATAAGGGGGCTACAAGATTCTTTTAAATCGTGAGCTACCTCAAAATAGTGTAAAATCTGATTTTAGAGAAAAAAAATGTGACACAACAGTCAAACTTCCCAGGTATCCAAAGTTGCAAAAAGCCAGAGGCCAACAGTCACATGCCCACGTGTAGTCACAGGAGGCTAGAGGGACCTGGGGGAGGGGATGTACTTGGAATTTTGAACAGACTCAGCAGTTGGTGATATACCTGCTTCTGCAGGGCCTGAGCAGGCGCACTGAGGGCAAGGCCCTTGCCCCAGGGCCTTGCAATCCATCGAATGATAAAAATCAGCCCTGAAGATGCAAGTTACACCTCCACTGTTTGCACAGTTTAGGAATCCACAAGGGCCTCACAGGATAGCCTGCCACCCCCTGCCTATGGTGGTCAGCACCCTGGCAGGCATGTGGGCACCCCAGGACAGCTCCCACCATGCCAGCTGGGTTCTGTGAACTGCCCTAAGGGCCTTGCCCAGACTGGGTTGGGCTCCTTCTGAGCTGGAACAAGTTAACCATTGACTGGAGTGGAGGTGGAAGGCTGGAGCGGGGGTTGAAGGGGCGAGTCGGCTTCCTGCAGTAAGACAAAACTCAGAGCCTCTATTCCTTGCATCTCTGCACGGCCCCTGTGGTACTTCTCCACTCTGCGTGACACTCAGGTACCCTGGAGAGGACAGGGATATATTCCTACCAGACAGCCAGAAACATCCTCCAGTGGGAGAGGGGGTAGCAGGTGGTAAGCTCCTGTCCAGCAAGAGTTAATAGATCACTGCTCTGGAGTAAAGCTTTCCCAGAAGGAGCTCTGTTGGAGGCCTGGATTGACTCCAAGAAGCCAGTGGGATGAATCGAGCTCTGCCTGCCCACCTAGAGAGAGATGGGAGCTGGCATGTCTGGTCCCCCTTCCCAGCTGGGCGTATCAGCCATGGAAGCAGAACTGAGCCCCCGGACAGAGGTCCATGCCTTGGTTTCCCCTCCCGCCCACCCTCTGCCGGTACCTGTGAGCCCGACTGCTGGGAGGCTGGAGGCGAGAGCTTTCTAGAGAAGGAGCTGAGTGCAGGAGCTGCGCCCCGGGAGACTGGGGGAGGTGGGGGTGCCTCCGGACTGCCACGCCAGGCAAGGTTCAGGCTGGGAGAGCTGGGTAGGAGCAGCTGTGCAGCAGGTGAGGAGAAACAGGTGCAGGAGCGGTACCTGCTCCGCTGTGGCTCCGGGAGTCAAGGTGAACCTGAAACCCAGCCCCTCCCGGCTAAGTAAACAGAAGCAGAGGCCGGCTCAGCTGATGAATATTCATTACCCCAGAAATCCAATCCCAGCGCCCCTGCACCCACCCAGAAGCCAGGGTCCTCCAGGGACCGCCTGGCCAGGAGGAGGGAACCCCAAGGGAAATCGGGGTGGGGAGAACCGGGGAGCCTCCCGCCTCATTCTGCCACTCTCGGGTGCCTGTTTGCACCCCCAACCGTAATTGAGGTCACCCCTACCTGTTTCAAGCCCCAAAGAGGCCAGACCCCTCTCCAGCATGAACTGCCACCTGGACATTTCCCCAGGCACAATCCGGAAAGGGTTAAGGGCCGCTGCTCCCGTTGGCGGGAGAAACGGGTGCACCCAGCTCCTTTGAACTCCGGAGTCGAAACCAGTCCCTGGTTAAACTGGTTGGCAGACCGGTTCCCAGGCTGCCTGCTTCCACCCCAAGCCTCAGGCGGGTGCTGGGTGGGAGGCTGTGGTTCCCTCCTGACCCCAAGGCTTTTCCTCAAGTTCTCCCTAGAAGGGGGTTGAATGGCACCAGATCCTCCTTAGGCCAGTTCTCCAGACCCACTGCAACCTCAAGTGTCTACATCCCCTCCTCCCTCGCTTAGAAGCAATCTTCAAAGACCTTGAAATTCTGCCTTCCGCCATGGACTGTGTCCCATTCCAGGACCGAGGAGATCCGGAGGTGGGGGTGGGGTGGGGGGTGGGCACTGGGTAGAGGAAAAGCGTATAATTCCCCATCCTTGGCACTCCCTCCAAGTTATAGTCTAAATTCTAATTACCAACTCTCAAACCTGCCCACATCTTCAGCACTGAGTCGACATGGTTCAGCTTCTCACGGCCTCTGGAGTTCGTGTTGGCCTCCATCCCAAACAGCCCCTGTGTCCCTGGGCCTCAGGTGGACAGTCCTGCAAGGCTCCCCATGGCCCACAATGGAACCCACTTGGCCTGGCCCTCAGTCTGCACTTTCTCTTCCAAACTCTCCCTGAACGTGCACACAAGGCCTTTCTCTGCCTACCTTCCTTAGTAAGGAAGCTGTCTAAGAGGATGAGATTAGGAATGGTCTCCCCACCCCCTGAGTAAACCAAGACAAACTCCTATTCATCCTTCAAGGCCTAAATTATTATGCCCCCTACTCCCTAGAGAATTGTCTTACTCCTACTGGGCTTACTCACATGCTTCTATTTAACATACCATATGCCATGATTGATTAAGTGTGCACATACACACATATACATATATAGTAATGTAATGATCCAGTCACGTATTTGCCTCCCTTAGAGAATGTTAGCTCCTTGAGAGAAATATCCTATGATATCCCTTATATGTAGAATCTAAAAAGAAATGAAACAAATGAACTTATTTACAGAACAGACTCACAGACTTAGAGAAGGAAGAGGATGAGGGGAAAGGATAGTTAGGGAGTTTGGATCGACATGTACACACTATATTTATTTTAAATGAATAACCAATAAGGACCTATTGTACAGCACAGGGAACTCTGCTCAAGGTGATGAGGCAGCCTGGATGGGAGGGAAGTTTGGGGGAGAATGGATACATGTGTGCGTGTGTATATGTATATGGTTGAGTTCCTTTGCTGTCCACCGGAAACTGTTACAACATTGTTAGTCAGTTATACTCCAATATAAAATAAAAAGTTAGAAAAAAAAAAGAATGTTAGCTCCTTGAGCCCAGAGTGGTCAGTCACTGATACAGACCTGGCATACAGTCAGTACTTAAAGCAAACTTTAAAATGCAAATAAGAAATATAAGTATTGTCTTTAAGAAATTCTTAGTGCAGCCACTTGTCCCAGGTAAATGTGAGAGAAAACCCATTTATTTCACTTCTGGTAGTTTCAGCTACAGCACACTTGCTGGTATGTTATCAGCTCCCTGGGGATCTATGAGAATTAAGGATATTATTTTGTAAGGTTCTCCTGACTCTCGTGAGAGGTATACACAGCTGTCCCAGGAAGATTTCTAGATCTGTCACTTTCTCCGAAAGCCTGGTTGAGAGTCAGTGTCCAGTCCAGAAGATACCGAAGAGGCTAAAAACTTAACTGAGGTGTTGGGAAAACAGTAGAAGGATGATGGGATGAGCATTAGCCTGGGGACTGTAACCAAGGGTCAGGACACCGTTTCCATCTGTACGGGAGGAAGGGGCTTGTGCTGAAAACACTCACTCCCTTCCCCCGTCTCACCCCACACCACCCTGCTTCAAAATCCAGGCCTTTCTGATGTGTGGGATCCAGAGGGGGCAGAATTCTGTTCTCTCAGCTCCACTCTGGAGGAGGCACCCCAGTGGGTGGGATTTAAGCGGATGCCTACGTGACCTGCCCTTCAGAGAAGGCCAGCAGGGCCAGGTACAGGAGCAGAGGCCCGCCCCAGCTCCCCATCCTGGGAGGGACCAGCCTGGGAAGTTAGGCCCAACCCCTGACCTTTAGTAGGTTTATTTCTGGGAGGAGCAGGGTTGGGAGGAGAGTTTGAGATAAGGCTATAAACTATGACTATCCCTTAAACAGATCACCCCCACAAGGCTGGTGTATTGTTTTCTAGAATTTTCCACCTTTTAACACACCTTCTTAAAACTAGGTTCAAGTGTGATATTTCAAACACGAACATGAAATGCGCAAGTTTTCAGAAATGCATCCTTGTTGGGTCAAGCAAGTTAAAATACACCTAAGGGAGTCTCAAGGACCTTGGTGCCCTGTTAGACACACAGCCAGGGGGCCCCGTTGGGTTGCAGATCTAATCTGGCCTGAAGGATCATTCCTAGTTTGTTGACCTCTGCCCAGAGGGTAGATCTAGGCTCCAGGGATATTTATTTCCCAAAGCAGGGAGAAGGGAGGGCCTGCCATCCTCCTCAGCACTCCCCTTCCCTTGGAAGGCCAGGAGATGAGAGAGTCTGGGGGTGGCCAGCCTGGTTGAGAGGCAAGTGGGACAAGGCCATAGACTGGTCTCCAGAAGCTATAGCAGGTGCAGCCGGGAAGAGGGCAAGGCAGGTCTGAGGGGGGTGTTGAGGTTGCCACTGGAGGGGCTGCCGTTGCTCTCCTTCCAGGAGACCTCAGTGGGCAGTGGGAATATAAGCAGCCAGTATTCATGTGGACTGTGCAAATACTTAGAACGCTGAATCCTCACTGCACCCTAAGATAGAGCCTCCGAGTGGGCTCACCAACTTGCATCCCCACCAGCAATTTTCCTATTACTCTTTGTATTAGTTCCCTGGCTAATTAATTCCATGGCTGCTGTAACACATTACTACAGACTCGATAGATGTAAACAACAGAAATGTATTCTCTAAAATTTCTGGAGGTCAGAATCCCAAAATCAGTTTCAATGGCGAAGACCAAGTTCTTAGCAGGGTCATGATCACTCTTGAGTCTCCAGGGACAGTCCGTTCCTTGCCTCCTCCAGCTTCTGGTGCCTGTAGGCATTCCCTGGCTTGCAGCCACATCACTCCCATCTCTGTCTCCATCCTCAGGTCACCTTCCCCTCTTCCATGTTGTCTAATCTCTCTCTCTCTCTTTTTATAAGAGTACTTGGGAGAGGGACTTCCCTGGTGGCCCAATGGTTAAGAATTCACTGGCTATTGCAAAGGACACAGGTTGGATTCCCAGATTCCCATGAAGCAGCTAAGTCTGTGTGCCACACCTGCTGAAGCCCAGACCCTAGAGCCGGTTCTCTGAAACAAGAGAAGCCACCACACAAAGAAGCCTGTGCATCATAGCTAGAGGGAAGCCCCTGATTTCTGAAACTAGAGAAAGTCCAGGGGCAGCAACAAAGACCCAGCACAGCCAAAAAAAAAAGAATACTTGGGAGAGTATGTAGGGTCCACCCAGATAATCCAGGATGACCTTACTTAATCACATCTGCCAAGACTCTTTTTTCAAACAAAGTCATATCCATAGGTTCAAGTGATTTGATGTGGAGATCTTGGCGGGGGGCGGGGGACTGGAAGATGAGTTTTTTGTCCTACCACACTCTTCATTTTGACCATTTCTGTACTGTCAGACTGTGGTAGTGAGTGTGTGCAACCAGAATATCCTGCGAGGAAGGACTTACCGCTTCCTCAGCTGATGGCCTCCAGATGTCTGGTTCTTCAAGGTCCACCTCAGCTGCAGAGAGCATCTCTCCCAAGGGTCTGCCCTTCTAGGGATGTAAGGTCCAGCCACTTCAGCCCCATGAAGGACACGTGGAGGGGCCGTATTCACTTCACCAAACTGACGGAAGTTCTGCAAGGCCTGCGTTACAGCTGGATTTCTCTCTCTGCCCAATCCTACGTCTGTCTGGTTCCTCTCATAGTAAGTGATCCCCAGTAAGCATCCTGTCCCCTAAACTTCACCCACTCTGGAGAACACAACCCAGGATAGAGACATTAACATTTTTGCCAGTGTGATGGAAGTGAAGTCATCATTTTTGTGTCTTATATATTTGCCTTTCCCTAGAACACTGGATTGCGGCTTCCCAGGTGGTAAAGAACCTGCCTGCCAATGCAGAAGACATAAGAGATGTGGGTTTGGTCCCTGGGTCAGGAAGATCCCCTGGAGAAGGACATCACAAGTCACTCCTGAATTCTTGCCTGGAAAATTCCATGGACAGAGGAGCCTAGCAGTCTACAGTCCATGGGTTCGCAAAGAGTCGAACACAACTGAAGCAACTTAGCATGCTCTAGTGCACTGGACTGAAGTGTCCCCCAAACTCAGGTCCACCTGGAATCCCGAAGTGTGACCTTATTTGGAAATAGGGTGTTTGCAGACATAATTAGTTAAGCTGAGAACATACTAGATTAGGGTGGGCCTTAAATCCAAGGACTAGTGTCCTTACAGGAGGAGAGACATGAAGGGAGAACGCCACGCGATGACACGAGCAGAGAACGCAGTGATGCAGCTGCCACTCAAGGAAGAGCAAGGATTGTCTGCAGCCACCAGAAGCTGGGTGAGCGGCAGGAACAGATTGTCCCTCAGAGCCTGTGGAAGGAATCAGCCTTGCTGACACCTTGATGTTAGACTTCAGGACTCCACAACTGTAAGAGAATACATTTCTAATTTATTTTAAAATTTTATTTTATTTTATCCATTTATTTTTAGCTGCACTGGGTCCTCACTGCTTTGTGTGGGCTTTCCCAGTTGCAATGAGCAGAGGCGGTGCCCAGGCTTCCTGTTGCGGTGACTTCTCTTGTTGGGGAGCATGGGCTCTAGGCACACGGGCTTCAGTAGCTGCAGGGTGAGGGCTTTTGGTAGTTGCAGTTCACAGGCTCTAAAGCTTGGGCTCAGTAGTTGTGGCGCATGGAATTAGTTGCTCCAAGGCATGTGGAGTCTTCCCAAATGGGGGATCAAACCCATGTCCCCTGCATTGGCAGGCAGATTCTTAACACTGGACCACCAGGGAAGTCCTTATTCTTTTTTTCAATATTTACTTATTTATTTATTTGGCTGTGCTGGGTCTTAGTTGCATCATGCAGTATTTTTAGTTGCAGCATGCGGGATCTAGTTCCCTGAACAAAGTTTGAGCCCGGGGCCCTGCACTGGGAGCCCAGAATCTTAGCCCTGGAATACCAGGGAAGTCCCCATTTCTGTTATTTTAAAGCACCTGAAGTGCAGTGCAGTGCTTAGTCACTCAGTCGTGTCTGACTCTTTGTGACCCCATGGACTGCCCACCAGGCTCCTCTGTCCACAGGGATTTTCCAGGCAAGAATACTGGAGTGGGTTGCCATGCCCTCCTCCAGAGGATCTTCCCAACCGGGGATCGAACCCAGGTCTTCTGCATTACAGGTGGATTTTTTACCATCTGAGCCACCAGGGAAGCCCTTTATAGCATCTGTTTGGTGATAAGTTGTTAAAGCAGCCCCAGCTAACCATACACTGAGTTTCTAGTAAGACTGAGAGTCTTTTCACACATGTGTTGGCCATTTGGGTTTCCTGTTCTCCAAAAAGATCCTTTCTCAACACAGAAAAACTTCTCCACCTGCCCACTGTTGTCCTTCTAGCACTAAAATAATACAACTGCTTGTATGGATTCTTGGGCTCTTTGCACAACTCTATAGCTTGACAGATATCAGCTGCCTATTGGTTGGGAAATCTGATCTACAGGATAAAATTTCAACCCTTTGTCAGGGACCTGAGTGTTCCTCGTGGTCTCATCTTGCCAGTCTCTTCAAGCTGATTTCTCTTCCCATAAATATCCCACAAAAGACTTCTTGTGGAACAGCCATGCTGCCTCTCACCTATGTGTTTTATCCATGTTACTTACTCCCTCTTCCTAGAAGGACACCCATCACTTAACATGCCTCTCCTCCTCTCCCTTCTACCACAATTCATTCCCATCCTACCAGACTCAGCTCAAGCATTACTTCTCCCAGGAGTCTGCTCTGATGGTTTTCCATCCCCCTCTCATGCCTTTACCCCCCAGTTGAGATGGATACTCCCCCTTTTCTGTTTCCTTAACCCTCTAAGCATCCCTCTTATTTTGTCTGTATGGATTTTTTAAGCACTTACTGTCTATGAGCACAGAGTTAGGCTCTGGACATGCTGTCATGAGGTTTAGAATGTGGTGGGCCTCTCACATTATCATAGTCATTTTCTTTAAGGGCTGAGACCGTGTCTTCATGTTAAAGTCTCCAACACCTTGGCAAATGTATTCAGTCACTCAGTCACATCTGACTCTTTGTGACTCCATGGACTGTAGTCCTCCAGGGTCCTCCGTCCATGGAATTTTCCAGGCAAGAATACTGGAGTGGGTTGCCATTTCCTACTTCAGGGGATCTTCCTGATCCAGGGACTGAACCCACGTCTCCCGACTCTCTTGCACTGACAGGCGGATTCTTTACCACGGAGCCACCTGGAAGGCCCATCTTGGCAAATAGTGCTTGACAAATAGAGGGTAACTAACACTGAACAGAATGGGAAGGGAGGCTAAGAGGTGAGAGGCTTGGCAATGGACTTGCTTTTCCTCCCCGTGAAAGAGCAGATTCCCTCCACCTGCCATGATGGGGATGAAGAGACCATGAAAAGCAGGGGCAATCCTCCGAAGATGACCCCTTGAACCCAATTCATGAAATTACCCGGTGAGTTATTTTCCCTTAGACGACTAACAAAGGTGAAGGGAAGGAGAAGGCTTGGTGGCCAGGGTTTATCATGGGTCCCAGAGCACCACCCAGGTGACTGGCACCTCATGGGCCTTCTGGCTTATGCTTAACTTAGGAAGTTAACCAGCCCTAATATCTTCGCCTCAAATTCCTCCCTCCAGCTCCAAGTGACTCCAAGTCCTGAGCTGTAGGGGGAGGGGTGAAGAAAAGACCTGGGGAATGCACAGCCCTCCCCCCAGACCAAGTGATCATGCTCCCCACTCATCACTAAATACCTTCCTGCACCTGCGGCATCTTCTCTTTCCTTCCTTCACAAGCATCCATTAAGCACCTGACACTCGGTGTCAGGGTCCTACCAGGGGCTGGGGGCACAGAGATGAACAGGCCTGTACTCCTTGCCCACAAGGTGCTCACTGACTAGCTAGGGAGACAGGCTGCAAAAACCAACCCAGAGATTACACTGCAACCAGCAAGAGGCCCAGCTGAGAACGCTGTGTTTTCAGAGCCTCCAGCCCAGCAGGCAGATACACCACATAAACACACACACACACACACAGAGACACACAACACAGTCAGTGTTGCTGTGAGCAAACACACATAACACAAGGACCATAAACTCATAAACATATGGTAGATAAAATAAATGGATTATTTGAATGTCAAGGGTAAGCCTTCCTTTTATAGATATTGCAAGAACATAAGTAATGGACCTTCTTGCCCAGAATGGGGTGTGGTAAGAAAGAACTTTGGTAAAGGCCAGGAATTGCCAGGGTGGGGGTGCTGACTGTCTGACACAACATCAGGGGAGAAAGTGGGAATCAGGCCGAAGAGGAGGGAGGAAGAGGCCTGAGGCTGTAGTGGCCGAGCTGCGTGAATGCAGCAGGCAGGGCTGCCGGAGAAGCCGCGTCCCACGGAGAACAAGAATTCGGGCTGGGGAGCCAGACAGGCCTGGGTTTGGATCCCAGCCTCACCAACTACCAGCTCTATGATCTTGGACAAGTTACTTAATTACCTGAGCTTTGGCTCCCTTGCCTTTAAAACCTGGCTAATAACAGTACCCAGATTATAAGGTTGTTTGGAAGGATCAAATTAGATAAGGCTTGTAAAACATTTAGATCTACACTGGCACACGGCACAGACTATCACTTAATAAGCAAGCTAACAACAAAGGATGGCAAGGCAGCCTGCACAGACAGCACCCCGGGGCCCTGTGTTTTCCTGTCAAAAGCCTCCACAGGCCTCCTGTCTTTTTCCTCACCTTCCTAAGTGCTACCCCTCCCCCGACAGCACCCCACCTGCTAAATCAGCAGAGAATTGAGATTCACAGTCAGAGCCTCTCACAGCCTCTCCCTGCCACTTTCCAGAGGATGAGAGCCCTAAGGATCTCGATGCCCTAGAGGCCAGACCACCTGTGTGCTTACCTGCCCATCGGCCCTAAGCCTCTCGATAGCCTCAGAAAAGGACAAACGGTGCAGATACTGCGCAAAATCTGCACCCCTACACCACCACCCTGACGCTAGCACCCGGGCAGAGCTGTTCTCAAACACCCTTCTTTCCGCATGAGTCACCTGGGGTGCAGTGAGGGGGTGGGGGTGAAGTGCTGGTGGTCTCTGCCTCGACCACCTTACCAGGGCTGGGCCTTCCAGACTCATCCTGCCCTGCCCTACCTGTTGGTTCAAGGAGGAGAGATGCACCTTGAGGGTGGGGCAGGGCCATGCTTCTTGGGATGTCCCAGGGAACCGGGAACACATAGTTGGAACCCAGTAAGTTTGTTTAATCATGGGGAAGCTCCAGCCATTCCTATAGTCTGAGTCAGGACTTGAAGATGGGAGCCAAATTCCCATGAGAGAGCCCTGAAGAGGCCCTTAGTTCTGCCCTATGAGCCATTTTTATGGAAGACTTTCAACCCCTTTTATAACAATAATGATTAATGTTTCATAGACACACACAGAGAGTTTGCAAATAACGAGAAAAAAAAATCTATGAAAGCATGTTTAAACTATAAAGAGTTACATTACATCTAGTGTGTTTGTTTATTTAAGCTTGTAAATAGAAATACCCTGAGATGGTCAGGATGTTTTATCTCCATGTTGAGGAAACCGTGGCTGGCAGAGAGCTTATCAAAATGGTCCAAGATCTCATTGGGCAGGAATCTAGGTCTTCTCACTGCCCTATCACATCACACAGTTCAATAAAAAATTTACTAAGCCCCAAGTGATGTGCTGGGCAGAGGTGGCTGTTGGGGGGAGGGGGGTCACTTAGAAAGACTCAAGCAGAGCCTCCTGGAGGAGCTAACAACCTGGAAGGGGAAGGGTGCAAAATGGCACATCCAGCCCTGTGAGATCCCCTGTCCACCCTCTCTCCTCTCACCCTCTCTCCTCTGTACTTCTGGACCCATCTCATGCTCTCCCTCAGCTTCAGCCACAACCTGGACTGCAGATGAGTCAGCCTACAGCTCTCCAAAGCTGTATCTCCAGCCCCCTGAACTCCAGAGCTGCAGACCCAAGTGCCTCCTGCAAACTTATCACAGGGAGTTTCCCTGGGCCACCAACCCCACAAGTTCAAAGCTGAGATGCCCTCCTCCTCACCCCCTGCTCAGCATCCTGCATCCCTGAATTAGGTGGGGCACTCCCACTCAATCACCTATGTGTCATCCTGTTGTCCCACTCCCCACCCACACAGTCAACCAACTGCCAAGTCCTGTCCATTTTCCTCCAAACTATCTCTGATATCCAGTCCTTCTCTTTCTCCTCATGCCTCTGTGTCAGGTCAAGCTCTAACTCTTGCGTAATAACCTTTTAACAGACTCCATGCCTTCAGCCTTACCTCCCACGAATCCATCTTCTCTGCAGTCAGTTTGTACAGGTCCCTCTTTGCCTCAAGCCTCAAAGCCTTGAAACCCTCCAGTGGTTCCTCTCTCCCTGCAGGGGTGAAGTCCAAGTTCCTTCCCGAGATGATATGATATGATACCACCCTTCTGCCTTTACAGTCCCTTCTCCAGCCACCCCCTCAAACATTTCACAGCACAGAGGCTGGCCTATCTGAAGGGCCGGCTCCGTAAGTGTGAGATCTATGCAGTTTATTTATTTATTTGGTTGCACTGGGTCTTTGTTGCTGCACACAGGCTTTCTCTAGCTTCAGAGAGTGGTGGCTACTCTCTCCAGTTGTGGGGCAGGGGCTTCTCATTGTGGTAGCTTCTCTTGTGAAGCACAGGCTCTAGGCACACAGGCTCAGTGGTTGTGGCTCCCGGGCTCTAGAGCACAGGCCCAGTAATTGTGACACACGGGTTAGTTGCTCTGAGGCATGTGGCGTCTTCCCAGACCAGGGATCAAATCCAGGTCCCCTGCAGTATCAGCTGGATTCCTATCCACTGCAACATCAGGGAAGTCCAGTTCATAATTTTTAACAGGGGCATTTTAATTATACACTGGACTCCTGCAGTTATCTTGCTAGTCTTGCCTGCCTGTTGTTCCCTGCACCTCGTTGCAAAGCCTGTAAAGCTTTGTACAGTCTACTCCACCCGGAACACCACTCCCACTACTCCTCTTTCTGCAACTCTTCTTTTAACACTCAATTTAGGTGTTATCTTTGGGATGCCTCCTTTGACCCTCCTCCCTCCCGATCCCTGCCCTAATCACATAACACGTAGCAGGTGTTCAACACTTGTCTATTACATAAATTCAGTGAGAAGGTAATGTGTGACGAAAGTGCCACAAAAGACTTTTAAACCATGATCCACGGTAAAGCGAGGCAAAGAGGGCGTTTCTAAAAAGACTCTTCTTGAGAGTCTCTTGGACTGCAAGATCAAACCAGTCAATCCTAAAGGAAGTCAACCCTTACTATTCACTGGAAGGACTGATGCTGAAGCTCCAATACTTTGGCCACATGACGGGAAGAGTTGACTCACTGGAAAAGACCCTGATGCTGGGAAAGATTGGGGGCAGGAGGAGAAGGGGGCAACAGAGGATGAGATCGTTGGAATCGTTGGATGGCATCACCGAATCAATGGATATGAGTCTGAGCAAACTCCGGGGGATGGTGAACGACAGGGAAGCCTGGAGTGCTCCTATTCATGGTGTCGTAAAGAGTCGGATACGACGGAGCGTCTAAACAACATCAAGGACCTCTAAGTTTCTCAGCGGGCGCTAGGACCCTGTTCGCAGACTCGTTAATCTTTAAGCAGAGGGCTCCGCGCCTGCCTGGCCGGAAGCGACTGGGACCAGCTCCAGAGCGCCGCCTGCCGGGATCCCGCCGCCGCTGCAGCCCTTTCCTGGAGCTCCGGCTCCTGCCAGGTCTTGAGCCCGCCTCGCGTCTCCCATTGGCTGGTTTCTCTTCTCCCGCCCTTCCCCGGCTCAGCCACTCGGAACCCCGGGGTGGGTGGGGCTTGAGGCCCGGGATGGAGCGCGCGCCCCGATTGGCTCTGAGGAAGGCGGTGACGTGGCCAGAGAAGACCCGTCTGTGCCTAACCCGAGGCTCAGCCACAACAGCACTGGATTAGTGATAGGCGGGGCGGGTCCCGGTCGGAGGCCGGAAACGGAAGTGAAGGAAAGATGCAGGTGGGGGAACAGCAGCTGGGGAAATGGGGGGCTGCCCTGGGACCCCTGGGCTGAGTTCAGCCGGTCCTTTCCTGACTTGCTTCTTCAGGCTCCCTCCGGGGGAACGGCCCTCCCCCGCCCGTTGCGCTGGCCCCTCAGGGTGGCGGTTGGGGCGATGAAGTGAGCGCGCGAGTGGCTTGTCCGCTCGCCGCACTCATGCACCTTTCCCTGCCGTGTTTCCCTCCAGGACCATCAGCACGTGCCCATCGACATCCAGACCAGCAAGCTACTCGGTAGGAGGGGCGCCCCCGCTCAACTAGCTGTCAAGGGGAGACCTGGCCTCCTTGCCCTCGTCACCCACAGCGGAAGCGCCGACCACTCTTGTTCTGTGCTCCCATCTGTGGCTGGACCTGCCTCAGTAAAAGGATCGGGAAGGAACCATGCAGAGACTCTATACTTGACCTGTGTTTTCTATTTTAACGTATATAACATGTTGTCAATCATATCTTTGAGGGACAGAGGAGAGTTGAAGGCTTACCTTAAAGCTGATCAGCTGCTGGATGGCGGATCTGAAGTTAGAACCTAAGTCTGTCAGGTTCCACTATTGTATTATGCTGGAAAAAAAAAACTTTCTTCCTTTTTATTTTTTCCTTTGATTTTAGGAGGAAAAGGCACGTAGGTCCAGTTGAAAAGAAAGCCTTTTAGTGGCCAGGCCATCTCCCTGCTGTCTGTATCGGGTCTATACCTCCTCTCCAGTCAGAGCCAGGGAAGGGCCTCTTCACTCTGACCCCTCTAGGGCAGTGCACAGCTCCTGGATTTTTAAATGGTCTTTGAGTTAATTGTTTTGATGCCAGTTGTATCATTAAGATGACGTCGGTTTGACTATGTCATCCCTTTGCTTCTATTTCTGTGACATCTACATAATTTTTGTTTTTGAAGATTTTAGTGGAGTGCAGCAATGGGAATATAACTCATAACTAATGTGGGCTCCCAGCATTTGACCAGTTAGCAGATTTATTAACAAGGGCAAGGTGGCCACTTAGTGGAGCATCTTTAACTTCATTTCGGATTTGTCCTAGCTCTTCAGGACATGTACACTCTTGATGTATATGCTTGTATTGGTCCCGAAAAGGACCAATAAAAACACAACCATTTATTGAGGGTTTATTCTATACCAAGTGCTGTTTTATGTGCTTAACATTATGAAAATGAAGATCACTACAATTTATTGAGCCCTTGCCATGTGCCAGGCACAGCGTTCAGTGTTAGCCTTTGTACTCAGTATATTTATCATCCCCATTTTACATGTAGAGAAACTGAGGCACAGAGAGGTTGAGAGACTTGCCCAAGAAAGTTGGTAATTAGAGCCAGGACCAGCTGACCACAAAGTCTAGATCTTAGCCTTCTCCTATGAGGAAATGTACATGGTTCTCATTCACCTATACCCTCAACTCAAAGCAGGTCTGGCCCAGAATCCAGGAGGTCAGTCACATTGGTATTCACGTGTGCAGGATGGTGCTACACTGGTAAGAGTAGACCAGTGTTATTTAGTCCTTAGGGGCTTTGCAGTTCTTTCATCTGGTATTTGGTATAACCATCTTGTATTTTCATTGTCATGGTTAATCCCAGCCCTGAGAAAGTAGAAATTGAATGGCATCCTCTGTCAGTAAGAAAGATATAGTTGTCTGTGGAAGCAAAAATATGATGGAGAATTTAGAGTGGTCCAAAGTGGCACTTTGATGTCAGAACCAATTGAAAGCTTTACTTTACCCTGTGTTGAGGCAGTTACTTTATAAAAGTCACATTATGGATAAAGTTAGGTTGCTGGAATCTGTTTAGCCCCAGGTATCCCTTTGAGCCTGTCTTCATTCCCATCTTCCTGTGACCCCCACACCTTAACCAATATGAGTACAACTTTTAGCCAATGCCTTAGCATATTTCACTTGAATCAGTGATGGAATTTTGGCCATGGGAATGCTATGATTTGGGTTTCTGCTACAGACTGGCTGGTAGACAGAAGGCACTGCACCCTGAAATGGCAGAGTCTGGTATTGACCATCCGAGAGAAGATCAACGCCGCCATCCAGGACATGCCAGAGAGCCAAGAGATCGCCCAGCTGCTCTCTGGATCCTGTGAGTGCTTCAGGGCTGCATTATTGGACCCCCCTCTTTCCTGGGGTGGTATATATCTGCTGAGCTGTTCCCTTTTCTTTAGATACAGGACTGTCCTCTAAAGAAAAAGAGGCTTTTATTTGGGGTATAGATGCTGGTTTATTTCAACACAAAATGATGAAGGGGAGAGCTGTGCCCTCTAAAGTTACTGGCATATACATGAGTCAGCCATATGCGGTGGCCGCAGTGGTGGGTTAGAGACTGTTATTTCCAAAGTCTTTGTTTTTCTTTGCTTTCCAGACATTCACTACTTCCACTGCCTAAGAATTGTGGAGCTTCTCAAAGGCACTGAAGCCTCCACAAAAAATATTTTCGGCCGGTACTCTTCACAGAGAATGAAGGCAAGTGTGGGTGACGGTGGTAACGCGCAGCTGGAGGCATCCAGTCCAGGGGGTCAGAGGCTGTCTGATCTCGCTGAGGATCCAGTGGAGATGCCCCCATGTAATATTTCCTCAACTTTCTCTCTGTCCCCATAGTTTATGCCAAAAGTAGATCCTGAAAGCGAAAGTATCAGTCGCTCTGTTGTGTCCAACTCTTTGTGACCTCTACCCCTGGGTTTACATTTGCTTTGGGAATTGCTCGTTGGCACCATCTTCTTAAAGTGGGTGGTCCAGCCAGCATTATGAAGGAGGGTGAGGATGCAGAGACTGGGAGAGCGTCCCCTGTTGCGGGATTGAGCTGGGATGTGGCTGCTCTCCTGGCTCACTTCCTATTTCTTTTCTTAGGATTGGCAGGAGATCGTAGCCCTATATGAGAAGGACAACACCTACCTAGGTAAGGGGCCCAACCTGGGAGTCCCAGTGTCCACGGGGGGGCTCCCTCCTCGAATTTTGAGACACTGGACTTCTAGGAGGTACAGTTCATGTAGGGGAAGAGGCTGGTGTGTAGAGGTTTGTGAGGTGGGAAAATAAATTTCAATGAGTATTGGGAGGAGGATGACCAGCAGGCAGGTTGTGGGCATTTGGACGGGTGCTTATGGGTCTTCTGCCAGTTACCTCTTGATGACTAGCGCCCCTGGCACCCCTCTGCTCCACTGGGCAGAAGAGGCACAGGTTGACCTGGGGCCTGTATCAAGTGCCTGAGAGAATAACTAAAAGGCTGACTGTAGTTTGGGTTGTATTTGCTAACAGTGTAAATAATTATAATAGCTAATATTGACCAAATATTAGTACTTATGAAATGCAAGGAATTATACTTGTGTTTTATATGGATTCTCTTAATTCTCATGATAAATATTACTACCCCTGTCTTATAGTTGGGGACTGGAGAGCTTAAATGACTGTCTTGGGTTCCACAGCCAGGAAGGGGAGGAACTGGGAGGTCGACCCCATGCTCTTCGCCTCCAGGCTAGGGTATATTTGCGCACGTCCTTGGGGCAGGCCTGCCGTAGAGGTGGGGGTCTGGAGTGAACTTCCTGGGCCCATCCTTCTCAGTGGAGCTCTCCAGCCTCCTGGTTCGGAACGTCAGCTATGAGATCCCCTCCCTGAAGAAGCAGATCGCCAAGTGCCAGCAGCTGCAGCAGGAATACAGCCGCAAGGAGGAAGAGGGCCAGGCGGGGGCTGCCGAGATGAGGGAGCAGTTCTACCACTCGTGCAAGCAGTACGGCCTCACGGTGAGCAGGCCGGCTCTCCCGCAGCGGGGGGGACACATGCCTGGGGCCTCGGTCTGTCTTCCTGGGCCCAGTGCCTTTGCTTCTGGGGCGGGCTTTCCTTCTCTGCCACTTGGGCCCTTCTTGGGCCAGTTTCTTGCCCATCTTGAATCTTCAGGCATTTTCTTTAATCCGCTGGACTCCACTTCCCACCACTTCTGTCTGAGCCCACCTCGTGGATCCTCTCTAGGGGGACAATGTCCGAAGAGAACTACTGGCCCTGGTGAAGGACCTACCCAGTCAGCTGGCCGATATCGGGACAGCAGCCCAGACCCTGGGCGAAGCCATTGACCTGTACCAGGCCTGTGTGGGGTTCGTGTGTGAAAGGTATTGAGGGCCCCGGCTTCTCCCCGGTGGAGGGGGGCGGGGACCACTGAGCTACTTCCCCGGCTGCGCTCTCTTACCCACTTGTACTTTCCCCACGTGACGCTTGAGTGCCGGGCCCAGCCCTGGGCCTGGCCTCACAAGTGGGCAGCAGGAGGGTCAGTGGCACGCTCCATTGCAGCCCCACAGAGCAGGTGCTGCCGATGCTGCGGTTTGTGCAGACGCGGGGGAACTGCACAGTGTACGAGTGGAGGACGGGCACGGAGCCCTCGGTAGTGGAGAGGCCACACCTTGAGGAGCCCCCTGAGCAGGTGGAAGAAGACGCGGTAAGACAGGCCGAGTGAGAGCCGCTTCCTCCCCTCATACACGGTTCAGTCCTCCCCCGTCCCCTTTGAACTCAGAGTCCAGAGGGAAGAAAGGGGTGTTCCTGTGAGGGAGACTGCAGGTGGAAGGGCCCAGAAGGCCCTACTCCGTTTTTCTGGCGTTCTTGAGACCGCAGGGTAGATAAGCACTGAAGAGGCCCAGGAGGCTGGTCAGCTTTGAACTGGGAACCCTTCAGTCCCCTGAGCTCTCTGAAGACAGACTCTCCTTTGGGAAGCTTGGAGGCCATCATGTTTAAACAGAGTGCCAGTGTTCCCTGCTGAGACCTAGAGGAAGGCAGGCCCCTTTTTCTCACCCATCTTCCTTGAGCTAATACTTTTTTCCCTTCTAGATTGACTGGGGTGACTTTGGGGTGGAGGTGGCGTCTGAAGGGGCTGACTCTGGCATCTCTGCCCAGACTGCTGGAATTGACTGGGGCATCTCCCTGGAATCGGATTCAAAGGTTGGGATGCTCTCTCGGTCCGTCTCTCTTGAGGACTTTCTGTGATTGCTGTTTTGGTGATAAGAAACATGTTGGGAATTTCCTAGTGGTCCAGTGGTTAAGACACCGCACTTCCACTGCAAGGGGCAAGGGTTCAGTCCCTGGTCAGGAAACTGAGATCCCGGGTGCCTTTCAGTGTGGCAAAAGGAAAAAAAAAGTTTTCTCTCTCTCTCTTTAAAGACATCACTTGAAGTTCATAGCTCTTGGACCACATATAGTTTGGGGGGAGGCAGAATTTCCAAAGTGACATGTCAGAGTTTAGACCTCTTGGTGTTTGGGGCAGGTGTGGGGGTGTAGGCAGGTGGTACCTATATGCATGGGCCCACACTGCCATCTTTGCCACCTCCATCAGGGCTGCAGGTCCTTCATATAGTTGAAACGTGCCATCATTGAGCTTCCTGAGGGCTGTAGTTTATTCTGGCTCCCTTTGCTGGGGAAAGTTCTCCCAACACTGCAGGGGTTCTTTGCTCTCCACCCAGGAAGCTGGGGGTGATGAGATAGACTGGGGAGACGATGCCACTGCTCTGCAGATCACCGTGCTGGAAGCCGGAACCCAGGGTGAGTGTGTCGCTCCCTGCAACCCTGGCAGAGGGTACCCCTGTGTCTGAAGAAGCAAAGAAAAAGTACACTGCCAAGGCTCTTCTTCTCATACAGTTACCTGTTTTTTTCAAAATCTTGTTGATGATGTGAGTGTAGTGGATAGAGAAGAGTTCTTAAAATGAAGCCTAGAAACTCTCAGTGCTTTGGATATTGAATGTGGGTCAGCCTTTGTCTGGGATGTTCCAAGAGGGCTGACCTGGCCCCCGCTTCCCCACAAGCCGAGAGGCTGTGACTGAGCCACTAGAGGGCAGTGCAGGATGAGACTTGATGCCCACCAAAGTGAAGGAACTCTTGGTTCTTTGGAACTCAGCTCTGTGGTCCTCCTCACAGACTGCAGTTGGCTCTTGGTGCCTGATTAGGGCTGCAACAAATGGGAAAGGGTGACCCTTCCTTCTTGGGTTGGAACAGGAAGTGGCTTTAGTGTAGTGTCTGTGTCCATATTAATGCACGAGGACTTCTCAAACCAATGGTCTTCTTGTATAGTCTTTAGCCACTTTATCACTTCTCTCTCTTCCTGGCAGCTCCCGAAGGTGTTGCCAGGGGCCCGGATGCTCTGACACTTCTTGAATACCCTGAGACCCGGAATCAGTTCATTGATGAGCTCATGGAGGTACTTTTGTCTCTGGGTGATGTGCGGGGAGGCCCCACCAGCATAGGCGGTATTGCTCTAGCCACCTGACCTGACCCTCCTGTTTGTGTGAAGGATGCCGAGTGCTGTCAGTGTTCTGGAGCAGGGGCACTCCCATTCGCTCTGGAGCATTGGTATGCTTCCCATTCATTCCATTCATTCAGTGGGCTTCCCCGGTGGTTCAGTGATAAAGAACCCACCTGCAATGCAGGAGCCGCAGGAGACATGGGTTTGATCCTTGAGTCGGGAAGATCCCTTGGAGGAGGGCATGACAGCCCACTCCAGTATTCTTGCCTGGAGAATCCCATGGACAGAGGAGCCTGGCTACAGCCCATAGGGTCGCAAAGAGTTGGACACAGCTGAAGCGAGTGAGCACGTATTCAGTCAACAGTGTTCATCATGTTTATCATCCTTCCTAAACCCCTGGCGCTGTCTGAGGAGACAGCAGAAAACAAGACAGAATCCTTGACCTCGTGGAGCTTGTAGTCTAGTGGGGAACACAGGCAAGAAACAAGGCAAACAGGTTAAATATTCAGCATGTTAGGTGTTAACATAGTGCCATGGAGAAGAGCTGGAAAGGGAGATGGGGTTGCTGGGAAGGCCTGTTTGTTTGTTTTTATTTTTTTTTTAAGGCCTGTGTTTTTATGTTGGTGGTCAAGAAGGCCTTGTTGCAAAGGTGACCAGTCAGCCAAAACCTGCAGGGGATCCAGAGAGAGCCAAGCCCATGTCCGGCAGAATAAGTCTTCCAGGCAGGGGGAGCAGCACAGAAGCTTTGAGGCAGAAGTGTGTCCGGCACACGTGATGGACAAGCAGGCCGAGCAGGGGAGCTGGGGGAGTAGAAGAGCTCAGAAAGCTGAAGGGAACTGGGAGCTGTTGGAGGTTTGGAGCACCACGTTCTCATTTGTGTTTCATGTCATCTCTGTGGCTGAGGTGTCTGGCAGCCCACAGTAAAAAGCTGGTGTTCTTGGACCTTCTTTGTGGGACTGGGAAGCTGGGGGCCTGCCTTTGTTAATTTCTGAGTGTGTCCACTTCTCAGGCCTGCTGGCAGGGTTGGGGCTCATGGAACATCTTGTCCGCACCAGTCTAATTCAGGTTTCCATGGTTGAATAAAAGTGACAAGATATTTGGCTGGTTCTCAGATTTCTTCCTAGCCTTTTCTTAATCTAGGGCTTCTCAAACATGGATTCCTGTTCCCTGAATCTCATTTTTCCCATGGAGAGAAAATAACTTCGTTGAGCAGAGAGAACCCCTTGAATCGCTTTGTAGTTATCTGATCCATAGCCTGGGAGGAGGAGGGAGTGTTCCTGGGCTAGGTAAGGCCTGAGACAGCAATGAGGGACTGAAAGTTGATGGTGGAGGCTGCCCCAAACTCCCACCTTATAGTTGGTGAGTTTCTAGCAATAAAAATGCTCGGAGGAAATAACTGCTCCTCCGTTGTTGTTCATTCACTAGGGGTGTGTTAGTCATTCAGTCGTGTCTGACTTTGTGACCCCATGAACTGTAGCTCACCAGTCTCCTCTGTCCATGGAATTCTCCAGGCAAGAATACTGGAGTGGGTTGCCGTTCCTTTCTCCAGGCACTCTTCCTGACCCAGAGTTCGAATGTGGGTCTCCTGCATTGCAGGCAGACTCTTTACAGTCTGAGCTACCAGGGAAGCCCTGTTCATTTGCTAAGTCATGTCCAGCTCTATACGACCTCATGGACTGTACCACACCAGGCAGTCCCCACTGTCCCTCCTCCAGAATCCAACCCTTACCTTATTCTATATTTTGAACAGGCTGAGGGCCTAGCTTCTGAGTTCTTTTCTCAGTTTGAACTAAATCCTCTTCCGTCCTCAGCTAGAAATCTTCTTGTCCCAGAGAGCAGTGGAGATGAGTGAGGAGGCAGACATCCTGTCTGTGAGCCAGTTCCAGCTGGCTCCAGCCATCCTGCAGGGCCAGACCAAGGCAAAGATGCTCGCCATGGTGTCGGCACTGCAGGATCTGATTGGCCGGCTCACCAATCTTCGAATGCAGCACCTGTTTATGATCCTGGCCTCACCAAGGTCTGGCTTTCCCCCTGATGTTGGGCTGTTCCAGGGCATGTTGCAGGGCTCTGCCATCTTGGGTGGCCCTGCCTCCTTGTTCCTTCCTCTCCGTGACCCCTTGGGCCTCATCCATGCTTCCATAACTGCACCACCCCAACTGGGGTTGGAGGTTCTCTTTGGGGCAAGATGGGGTGGCTTGAAATGTGCAGGCAAAATCTGCTTCCTGGGTAGGATGGGGAAGTGGGAGTGGCATTCCATACAAGGAAGGACTGAAGGATGTGGAGGCTGAGAGGCTGACAGAGACTGAGCCTCCCCTGTTGCAGCAGTTGGATGGGGACACCCAGGCTGCCCAGAGACACTGAACACTTACGTGAATGCCCTGCCCAGGTATGTGGACCGAGTGACTGAGCTCCTCCAGCAGAAGCTGAAGCAGTCCCAGCTGCTGGCTTTGAAGAAAGAACTGATGGTGCAGAAGCAACAGGAAGCCCTCCAGGAGCAGGCGGTTCTGGAGCCCAAGCTGGATCTGCTGCTGGAGAAGACAAAGGAGCTGCAGAAGCTGGTGAGACCAGAGAGGCAAACCTGCCCAGTTTCCGCAGAACAAGGCCCCTTTGCCTTCTGCCTCCCGCCCACTCAGTATCACTGTCTTTCAGATTGAAGCCGACATTTCCAAGAGGTACCATGGGCGCCCCGTGAACCTGATGGGAACCTCTCTGTGACCTACTGCCGTTGTTCTTCCTGCCCATCTTCTCAGCATTCAGGATGGAGGAGGGACAGCGCGGGGCCCTTCCTGGTGAGAGACTAAGCCGACTGGAGGCAGGAAGGCCCTGTGATGGAACTGTCACCCGGAGGGTGACCTCGGCACTCTCTGTACTCTCTGCAGGAGGCTGTCTTGATGGTCCTCCGGCCCCTCAGCCTCAAATCACAGCTTCCGGCCCTTCTTGTTAATGTAGTTGGACTTTAATAAAAGAGATTCTTGTTTCCCTACTGACAGTGCCTATCTCTGGGCCTGGGGTTGAGGCTGGGTGCCCATTTGCATGGGGTTCTTGATCCTCTGAGGTAGCAGGTTGGGGACTTTTCCTCTTTGCCTCTGGTGGCAGGGAGGCCCCACAGATGAGTGTCTACAAACAGTTCAGCAAGGGACTCTGGGGTAGCTGAGTCACCTGGGGCCCTTTCTCTCCAGAGCCAGGCCCAGACTGCCCCATTCAGGCCAGAAGCCCAAGGGGAGCAGTCAAGTGGCAGCCTTGTTGGAGCCAGCAAAGCTGTATTTTCCTTTTAATCACAGCTTACCTCCAGGCAGAGGGAAAATGCGGTTTGGGGAGGAAGGGTCTGATCAACAAGGTGGAGACAGGAGTTGTCACCTTCGCTAGCTGCCTGTCCACTTCCCACCCATAACTGCCTGCTCTGTGATTGGGTACAGCCCACCCCAGGCCAGCACCCCTCTCCCTGGCCACCTACCCATCCCCATTTCCCAGGAAGGGTAGGGGTTGGGGGTGGCCAGCAATTCGATTTTAATTTCATAGCAGAGCAGTTGATTCATGGCTCTTTGTCGCTGGCGTTGACTCCCGTAATGACTTTCCATCAAAATGAAAAGTGGAGTGACACCACTCATTATTCCTGCTGCTTGTTATCTCAGTTCTGGGGAGGGCCGCCCCCTCCCTGCTGCCTTTCAGCCGTCCTGGACAGTGAGTGATGGCCCCTATTAATCACCGACCCCGCGGACTCCGGCGGACACACGCTATCCAGAGGAGAGAGAGATAAGGCCGCATGAACTGCTCGAAGCCGCTCCTATCAATTAATGTCAGCCCATCGCTTCCCCCCAATCTTTGCCTATTCACCTCCTTTTGGGGGGATTGGAAGTCTAGGAATTGAAAAAGGAAAGACATTGGTGTGGAATGTCGAGGTACAACTGTCCTTGGAATAGAAGGGCATCGGGGCCTGAGCGGGCCGTGTCCCACCCTCAGGCGCTGTGACGGCTTGGCTGGGGAGCTGTCTGCAGCTCTGGGGTCCTTTCTCTCTGAGAGAATGTCAGCCACGTCCTGCCCCACCTGTTTGGCTGCTGGCTCCACTGGCCTTCTGACCTACCCCTTGCGGCCGCCATCAGCTCACTGAGGCATGCTACCCTTGCCCACTCTAATGTCCCTCAGCCAATCAGCAGCTGTTACACAGGCTCTTTGCTCACAGGCACTGGGCTTTGGGGAGAACCCTGTGATCATGTGACCATGGCAGGCTGGGTTCAGGCCTCCTAAGCTCTTGCTGCTGCCCTCGGGAGCACCTTGCTGGCCTCCACCCTGCCTGGGGCCAGTAGGGGATGTTGGATGTGCTGTTTGGCCGCAGGAGACAAGAAGTGGGTTTAATAGGTTTTTTCAGCAGATTTTGGTCACCTTGGTAAGCAGTGTGGCTAGGGGACGTCTCTCAGGGGGTACTGGGCCCATTTCACTGCTTATCTGGTGAAGTGAAGGCCCATCTAGCTGTAGGTTCATGTAACTGATTTCTTAAAAGAACCGTAACATTGGGTTTGTTCTCCAGAGCCTTTAGCCCTATTTTCTTGTGACCCTGTGCTTTGCTTCCTGGGTCCTACTTTCCCCAGCCACCCAATGGCATTGAAGAGCCCACCTGGCTGTTTGACCCCGCAGAAGGGCAGCTCTGTGTCTTTCCGATCTGCTCCCAGATTTCCCAGAACATCACTCTGATTGCATTTAGCTTCCTGCCTGTTCATCTCAGAGGTGGTTGTGAGGATTAAATGAGTTAACATCTGCAGAGCTCTTAAAACAGTGCCTGGCACAGCGTAGTGCTCGCTGGACATATGTGAGCTCTTATTTTGGGTTTGTGAAACAATGTTAAGGATGCTTCCTCCAGTCCTAACTTCCTTCTTTGAAGCGAGGTGGGGGTGGGGGGAAAGAGGCTCCTTGTGGAGCTTGAAGACCCAAGTTCTGAGCAGTCAGGTTTCTGGAACTCCCAAAACAACATTCAGGGAGAGAGGAGATGGGCCCAGATCACACACTCAGAATCCTTCGTTAGATGAGAATTGTATTGCCAAGAGCACTCTACTTTTATGTTTGCTTTTGCACCACCTCTTTCCAGAGAAGATTTAAGGTGCTCACTGTTTAGCTAAGACCTGCTTCAGATAAGGAAAGCATCACCTTTCCAAAATCCTTTCACCCAGCCAAATCCAGGCAACTCAAATCAAGCCCACTCACCATGATTCTGTTCAGATGAAGCCTTTCTTCCAGCATAGACTGTCCTTTCCAAGTCTGGTTCTCAAAGTGTAGGATCCTTTTGCACTGCAGTCCGTGATGGCCGACCATGAAGGTGGGTTAAGTAGAGTGCTAATAATTGCTCCTCTGGGTTCCAGCCACTCGACTAAGGGCTTGACAGGGAGATAGGTCCTATACACCCAGAACTAGTGTCCCAGGGCCTGTGTGGGGCAGGGGTTATCTGTATCATTGAGACCAAAATCTCACTCCTCTGAGTATGGTCTGCTCCAGAGGACTGACCTGGAGTGGAGGACCAAAGAAAAAGCAGACCCCAGGCCCTAGGGGAACAGGAGTTAATTCTGCTTGGTTGTGTCTGTCTCCCTTGTTAATTCCCCAGGTGTTCCTTACAGTTTCTCCCCTAGAAACTTGGATCCTGCAGCTCTTCCTGCTTTTTCATTTACACTTGCCTGTCCTGTTACTAAGTTCTATTTCATCTCCCCCCGCACCCTTGGCACGGGGCAGCCCTTGACACCTTGACGCTGTATGTAGATGTCCTATCCCTGCCTGGGTCACCACCAGGTCTTAGTTCCCCGACCAGGGTCTTGGCCCTCAGCAGTGAAAGCAGAGAGTCCTAGCCCCTGGACCGCCAGGGAATTCCCGTTTCATCTTTTAATTGCCATTTGTTTATTTTCCTCTCCCCACTACTCCAAACACATACATGAATGTGTGCACACATACAGTCTAATAACAGTAACAGTGGTGATTGGCAACTTCTCTAGAGCTACACTGTCCAGGTAAAATCCCAGCTCCACTCTTGCCACCTGTGTGGTCTTGGGTGAGTCCCTGGACCTCTCTGCACCTCATTTTTTTCCACCAGTGAAATGAGGACAAAGGAAGACAACCTCGGAGTGGGTAGCTGTGGTGAGTATGGGCGACACCCAGAGGGTACCTGGTGCAGAAAGACTGCTGGCAGCTTGTGAGGGGTGGTGGATGCAAACATCCTGGACTTAGGTTAGAAACTTCCGTTCGGGTCCTGGTTCCATATATCCTGGATATTCCGACACATCCCAAACCACCCCCATCAGCATCCCCATCCCACACTGCATCCCTCTCATCTCCTATCTCTGTTCTGTCAACAGGCTCTCAGCCTCTGCTGGTTCACTTCCAATCCACCTTTTCCATGTTCCTTGTTGACCTAATCATTTCCCTACTTAGAAACCCGGATGCCCCCTCAGCTCGCCCAGATTCCTAGTGTCACAGGGCAGCCCTTGACACCTTTGTCCACTTGCCTTTCCAGCCTGGGTATCCACTGAAGACCCCAAACCCATGTATGTCCCCAAACCCCTTCTGGGGTCCCTTTAGCCCTCCTTTTAGACCCAATTGATGAGACCCACACTCATTTCCAGTTCCCAGACAGAATGAGTTCCCCTCCTCCTCCTCAGCAGCATCCCTGACGCTGTATGTAGATGTCCTGAATTCAGGGAACATCTCTCGACGACGTGACTGGCTTCCCATGGGCTGAGCCCCAAACGGAATGGCTTAAGAGCAGGGGCTGGCTTTTGGTCATTTTTGCCTCCTTCCCTTTTGTGCCTGTCCCTTTGGAATCTCAGGCTTCCCTGGTGGCTCAGATAGTAAAGAATCTGCCTGCAGTACAGGAGACCTGGGTTCGATTCCTGGGTCAGGCAGATCCCCTGGAGGAGAAAATGGCAACCTACTCCAGGATTTTTGCCTGGAAAATCCCACGGACAGAGAAGCCTGAGGGCTGCAGACCATGGGGTCAGAAAGAGTTGGACACAACTGAGTGAGCACGCATGCTTTGGAATCTCAAACTTAACTTTTCTGAACTTCAGTTGTCTTAGTGATCTCTCAATTGACTCTGACTTCTAAAATGTCAGATCATTTATGACATTTTATGACGTGTTAACGATCATGTGGTACACAATTAAGTTAAAAAAAACAAAGTCCCATAAAGAAGTTTGGGAAGAAAATTGGGTTTAATTAGGTTTTAAAATGAACCAATGGTCAGATTAAGTCTGGTCCACAGTTGTCTAGGGATAGTGCCCGCCCTGAGGAGCTTCTGGGCCGGTCTGTCCTATCCCCGTTTGGTTGAGGTCTCTTCAGAGAAGAGAGCTTCTGTTCAACCTCTTGGAGGTTTCATGGCTTCATTGACCCAGGTCTGCCGCTGCTTACTGAATGCTGCCCACATGCCGCGTTCTGAACAAGCTGATCAGCACCCCGAGTAATCAGGCCCCAGGCTCCGCTCCCAGGTTCCTAGCAAATCCGGGGGTGGGCGGTGCTGGGAGGGGCGGGCAGCAGGAGGGTGTTCAGCCTGTTCCAGGGCAAAGAAGCCCGGGATGCCAGCTGACCCTGACGAAGATCTCTTGTGTCCTCCACGTGCCCTTCCTCTCAGGTGGTGAGCAGGACCCCTCTGGGTACATGGGCCCTGAGTAAACTCATACCTGTCCCCTCTCTCCTCCCCCAGGCTCCAAAGAAAACCAGTGTGAATATTTAAACTTCTCCTGTGTGTCTAATAAAAAGTTCTGCACTATTTAACGCCCCAGCTATCCATTACTGTCGGGAGCTGCCCTCTCCCTCCCAGCCTTCCCCTCCCTCCTTCTCTCCCAAACCCCGCGCAGCGAAGCCATTTGTCAAAGCCCTCGCTGCAGGCTGCGCTTGGCTGTGTCTGAAAGGACAAGCGCCCCGCAGGGGGAGGCGGGGATGAATAAAGGGGCTATGCAAATTGCTGCTTAATCTGCAGAGAAACACCCAGGCTTTGGGGAGACGCTCATTACTTCTTTTAACTGTGATTAACGGGCAAATTAAACCCGAGCCCTTAACTCTGTCCTGGCAGAGGACTCGAACGCAGAGCCCTGGGCCATGCAGGTGGAGGGAGGTGCTGGTGTGTAGCTGCAGTCCCCGGGGGCTGGGATCCAGGAGAAGTCTGACCCTTAACCCGCGTCGTCGTTGCCTTCGTGGAGTAGGAGGGAGGGGAGCCCCGAATTGGGTAGGTGGGGAGATTCAGCGCAACTTAACACATAGGAAAGGGAGCACTCCATGCCCTAAGAATGAGGGAGTGGCCCTGGATTGCTGCCTTCTGTTCCTCGACAACAAAAGTGTGAGGACTCCCTGGCCTCCCCTGCCAGGACCTACTATTGGTGTGACCACAGTGCCTTTAGCCCCAAACCTGGGGCTGAAAATGTGTGTCTGAGGAACCTCCAGAAGTTCAATTCCGAAAATGCCCTTGGGCCCAGGGAGGCGGGAAGAGGCAAAGAAGCAGGAGGTCAGGGACTGTTTTTATGGAAGTAGAGCATGCTAAGTCACTTTAGTCATATCTGACTCTTTGCAACCCGATGGAACATGGACAGAAGCCTTCCAGGCTCCTCTGTCCATGGGATTTCCCAGGCCAGAAGACTGGAGTGGGTTGCCAGGCCCTTCTCCAGGTGATCTTCCCAACCCAGGGATCCAACTGGCATTTCATGTCTCCTGCACTGGCAGGCAGGTTCTTTACCACTAGGGCCACCGGGGAAGCCCCATTTATGGGACTAGAGACCCTAGGAATAGTCTTGCTACAGGTTATACAGGTTATAAGCTTACAGAGTCCAGCACCCAAGTCAGAAGGGATCAAAGGTCCAAGGCGGCCCTCTCTGTTTCTTACCCCATCTGAGTGTGTGTGTTGATATCTGACCCAGCTCAGAACGTATGATTTACCATTTTAACCCTTTTTGTGGGCACCATTCAGTGGTGTTAAGTTCATTCACATTGCTCTACAACCATCCCCACCACTCATTCTGTGCCAAAGACCAGCCACCTATAATCACCTCTAATAGACAACAAGTGAGGCAGAACTGGAGGTAGAATAGTTTTGTCTGAAATGCAGAAAACTGGGCAAGGGCACTAGTGCCTAGCACTCCAGGTGAGTGGAATGGCGGCCTCATGCTCCGGAGGTGGGTTGGGTGGAAATCCTGTAGGAATTCCCCGTTAAAGAAGGTCCCATAAGCCTGAGTGAATAGGAGGTGAAAGATGACATACAACGGTGACGGACTGTCTGTCAAGCTGACGGGGCCGAGGAGAGACACGGCCCCGTATTTTATTTTGTCGTCGTCAAGTGGATCAGTAGGTCTGTCATAGAAACCAGGCCTGACAGCTCGCTCAGCGACTCAGCTCTCTTCTCTTGACTCCTGCAGCCCAGCTCCACCATCTATTAAAACATCCCGGGCTGTCAGGGATATTAAAAGGCTCTGTCACTCCTTCTTAAAACAGTCATAAATACAATCTGGACATGAGCATTTGGGCAGGAGCCCCAGTGCTGAATGGGAAGAGACAACAGCAGGGACGCCTACCTTCCTTGACAGCTAAGGCTCAAACAGGGAGCCCAGGATTCCTCTCCTTTTTCTCTCGAATGCAAGAATCAGGGCCGTCTCCAACATCTGCTGAGGACTGGCATCTTGAAACAACTATTATCAAACATAGAATGTGGCCTTTGTTAGCATGACCACAGCCTCAACTTATATCTGGTGCCCGGCGCACCCAAACGGCCCCTGTTCCATATGTCTGCCTGTGTGCCTGCTTCCTAGGCCTCTCTACGTGGCCCGGTGTGGGAAGGAACCAAAAGGTAACGAGAAAGCCCCACGTTCTTCTTCCTCCTGTCCCTCTTCTACTCTCCCTGCCCCGTGTGGCCTCGTGACTGACCCACGTTGGAACAAGGATCTTAGGCTGGAGGCTTCCCAGGCAGGCTTTCCCAAGTGCCAGATGGAACTTGTAATCATGCCAATTGGAAAACCCCAGTCAGCCCGGAATCCTGAGTCTCTTCAAACTATGGGATCACAAATCTTCCTGCCTGGAAACTTCCAGCTCTCAAAGGGGGCATTCCCTTCCTTTCTACACAAGCGTGCATGGCCTCAGGCTTCTTGCTACGAGCTGGCCCCTCTTTTCAAGAGCATCCGATTTGGGATGGAGGATGTTTCTCCAGCTCTCAGCTTGCAGCTCTGTGCCTCTATATTGAGGCATAGAGCCAAAGACCAGCTACAATCCCCAGGCAAATTCTGACTCTGGGCTCCATCTCTGTCTGTTGGGCTAGGTTGTCACCAAATGCCTAGTTTCCTGAAACATACAAAGGCCCTGCGTTGACATCAGGGCAGCACCCCGGACACTGGCCTCTTGAAATGTCCTGTCTTCTGCCCACCTGGTGTTTGAAGGCTGGAATCACTTTCCATCCCAATACTTCTAGTTAGCTTTGGATATTTTTCTAAACTATGGACTGATTTTTTGGGGGGGAGGTGTTTGTTTATTTGTTTTCAAAGAAATTACCTTCTCAGCAGCTTTCTCCAAATATTTCATGTCAAGAAGTATCAGACTTTTATCCTTCCTTTCTATAATATTTATTACATGCCTACCTTATTCGGTTGTCCAGGCCAGAGGACAGAACTAGGTCTGTGGGTGGAGGTAAGAGGGAGGCAGGTTTCTGTCTAATATATGGAAGCCTTTTATGACAACCAAAGGTGCTCCACAGGACACAGGTGAGACAGTCATCATCACTGAGGACCTTAGACTGGCACTGGGTCAGTATCTGGTGGGGACACTGCAGAGGATGGGAGGTTGGTGGGATAATTCTGAGAGTCAATGACTGGGGCACTTGGTATGTCTGGAAGCTGGACAAGGCCTAGCAGCTGTTCACCAGCTGCCTTCCATGTGGCCATCTTGCCATGTAATCCCAGATGGTCAGACCCCTCACCCTCTAAGGTCACAGGAGCAGCGGCAGGGTAGTGGGCAAGTCCTTCTTTGCTCTGGTAGCCCCAGGCAGTGTCTGTGATGGCCTGGGGAAGGCAGGATGTGAGAGGTAGTGATGAGAAAGAGATCCCACCAGTTACCCTGGTAGAGAAAGGCTCAGAGCTCTCTCTTCCCGCCCGCTCCCCTCTTACTGGCTTCCACTCCTACTCCCCTCCTGCCATGTCTCCCTTTCCACCTGCCTTGGCTTCTCCCTCCCTCTTTTGCTCTCCTAACCCCCTTCCCTCCTCCACAGCCTCCCTCATCTCCATGGCGATAAAAGGGGAGGTGTGGTGGGCTGTGCCCTGTATTTTGAGTCGCTCCATAATAGCCCCTTTCTCTGGAGACACAGGGGCTGCCTGTGGAACTAATCTCCCCCTGCCCATCAGCTCACAAAGGCCAGGGAAGCCCCTCCCTCAGCCTAGCCGCCCCAGTGACCCCGAGCTCGTTTCCGGTGCGCCTCCAACCCTCCGGGGCCTGCAGCTGGGCCTCTCTCATGGGACCCTGCACACAGGCGGGGTCACCCCGGCTGACCTCCCCCGAGGACGGGGTCAAGCCCCCTCTGAGGTCTCCAATGTGATTGGAAGGGAGCTGAGGCGGGGGATGTGGGGGGTGTAGGGGGAGGACGGGCATGGGGGAGGGAACCTTCTCTTTTAATGTAAAATTAAAAGACTCCCTGTGTCTTCCTGTCTTTGCAGCTCAGGCTGGGTCGCCTGGCCTGGGACCCCACCCCTGGGAATCTGGGCATCTTAGAAATTAGTTAAACTCCTGGCAATGGGGCTTAGTCAAACCTGATCTGGAATATCGGAATCATAAAAATCCTAGTGTGGGAAGGGGGAGAAGCTGTCTGTACAGGGCAGCCAGGTGTGGACAGTCAGCCTGGTTTTGACTCTGGTACTTGCTTGCTTAGACCCCTGTGGGCCTTGATGTGCTTATTTGTAGGATGGGAAAACTAATAGCACCAGCCTCGTGGGTAACATGCTAAGTGAGATCACGCACATAACATGTCCCTTAGCTGAGTTTCCGGCTCAGAGGAGGTTCTCCGGGTAGCAGAGCTGTGACTCTATTAGGCAGGAAGGAGTCCTCAGGCTTCAGGAACGATCTACTTAGCTCAAGCCAGGAATCCCCATCCCTGGAGAAGAATATTCAAGGCAGTGGATCTGGTGAAAACACAGACTAGGAAGTCAGAATGGCTGGGACTCAATCCCAGCTCTACCACCTACCAACTGTAAGACTGACTTTATGTGTAGAATGAGATAATACGTCCTAGAGTTATGAAGATCAAATGGTTTAACATGTGCAAAGTGCCCAGAGGGAAACTAGTTTGTTGTCCACGTTACATAAATGTTAGTTATGAGGGTTATTGATGTCATTATTATTGGGTCTCTGTGGACCTGATCTTCCCGAACAGTGCTTATTTCAAATATTCAAAGTCTTTGTCCCTACAAGTTCCCTCTCTTTTCTATGTCATACAGTACATTGTGATTTCTGGCAAGGAATAATATACGGTCACTTTCACTTGCTTGTTGATGAAAAAAAGGCATATTTTGCCTGTATAGACAGCAGCTCTAAACAAGGGACACAGCTAAGCCAGAAGGGAGTCATTGGCCCCTTATAAACAAGGCCAAGTAAAAAATAGGAGTTCAGAAAGGTTGAAGGAGGTCTGATGGGAGCTGCCAACAGCTCTCCTAACCCGCCCAACTTATTACTGGAATCATTTCAGGAGATAATTTAATGTTCTCCCTCGGTGGCCCTGTTTGCTCCTGCAGGGAAAAATAAATAAATAAACAAACCCAACCACCCCAACCAACTCAAGCTTTATGAGAACATCACTTGCAAATTTTTAATGACACGGTTATTAATATAACTGTCCTGGCACCTCCCCTACATCTGATCACTGGTGAATTATGGGCCTTGAGTTCTGACTGCTGCTCCCATTACTGCAAACAGTTCCACTCTGTCCTTCCACACGCAAAGAGACCTCAAAGGCTGGAGCAGGGCCTGCTGCCCCAAAATTGGGAGCAGGAGAACTTGGGGAGTCTGGCTGAGGGGTGGGGCTGGAGGGTGAGAAAGAACCAGCTGAGGCAGGGCAGGAAGGCACCCATCGGGTGTGGTGGTGGTGAGAACACGTGACTGAGAATCCAGAGGCCTCACTTTAACACCATCTTTAGTTCTATGATTCAGCACAATCTTTCGGTTTCTGAGACCTCATTTCTTCACCTATCAGATAAGGATTTTTAAAAATTATTTTTTTCTCTTTGCCATTTTTAAGCATGTATAATGTGCCAGGCACTGTGCTAAATGCCTTATATTATTATCAATATTATTCAGCTGCACCACACCACTTATGGGATCTTAGTTCCCCAACCCAGGGATTGAACTCCAGGCCTTTGGCAATGAAAGCGCTGAGGCCTAACCACTGAACCACCAGGGAAGTCCCAGTATTGTCTTATTTAATGAATTCTCCCCCGAGTGTGTATGATAATACTGGTTTAATCCTCATTTAGTAGATGAGGAAACTCAGGTTCTCAGAAATTCAAAAGCTTGCCTGAGGTCACACAGCTGGTAAGCAGGGATACTGGTGTGCAGCCTCAATCTGCCTGACTCCGGGGCCAAAGCCCCTCACTGTCAGTCTATGCTGCCTGCTGGAGACAGTAACAGCCGTCCTCCCACCTGGGCAGGTGGGGAGACTCAGATGCGCCCCTGACGGTGGAAGGGCACTGTCAACTGCACAGCGGTCAGACACCGGGACATAAAAGGCTTTCCCAAAGGAAGGCAGAAGAAGAAGTTGGGGTGGGATGAACTGAGATCAGAGGCATGGGCAACCAGAAGCAGCTGGCAACATCCCCAGGGGACTGGATTTAGCAGTGAGCAGGCCGCATCCTGGCAATACTGCCTTTGGAAGAACACGTGATAGCTGATTTCACTTGACAATGAAAGGGGAGATTTCTCATGGTCTGAGTCTTCACTCTTACAAAGGTGTTTTTTATTCTGGTCTCGCTGGGTCATCCTCAGAACCTTCGAGCTGAGCAGAGCTGTGGTTCAGCTGAGGGGGGAGATGCTGCTGTTTCCTGCTACCCAGGATCTGGTACCACCAAGGACTGATGGGCCTGGAGAAGGTGAGGCCCCCAAGGAGAAGTCCCCCCTTAGGCCCTAGGAGTTCAACCATAATGGGTAATTGGTGGAGCTGGCACGAGGGTAGAGAGGTGGACAGGGGCTGTAGACAGTGGGGACAGACCCCCCTTCCTCTCTCCCCCGCATCCCCCTTCCTTGCCTCTCCTGGCCTGGCCCAGGTTTGCTGGCAGGCAAGCTGGCTGCTTGGTATTCTGCTCAGGTCCCTGCATCCGGCCTCCTGGCTCCCCTGCCAGAGGGGCCTCCTCCCCCAGCCCAGCCTGGGCCATGCATTATCCTCGCAAGATTGAGGGCCTAATGGAGGTAATCAGCACCGGGGGAGCCACTCCATCCAGGCTTAGGAGGGAGGGCAGAGACGTGCTGGTTGGTGCCTTTGCCCACCCTGAGATCTGGGTGTACTTGAGGGGGCCCCTGGAACTGAGGAGGGGCTTGCAGCACCCTCCTCCGGGAGGACTCTGGACAACTTCAACCCAGGACGTGGCACGGCAGTGACGCCTCTCTGCTTCTCCCTACCTACCTTGACATCCCGGGCCCCTGTGGGGAGACCCCAGCCACCACCAGCTCTCCTGAAGGACTTTCCGCTTGCTGTGGGGAGGGCAAGCTCCCACACCCAGCCCACCCCTGCCTGAATGCCAGCTGGCCTGCGTTGGAGCCAGTGCTCCATGGCCCATTGTTCCTTGACTCTCCTCCCACGGTGGGAGGTGGGGGGGCTGGGCCTGGCCCCCCAGGTCAGGAGCACAGGGCAACCCCTCCCCTCCCCAGGCTTCAAAGGCCTGGAGGGACAAACCCTTGCCCCTGCAGGGCCTCTCCTCTGGGAGCTGTGAGGGGGACAGCTGCCCCCAAAGCAGCATTCAGGAGCTCCCTGGAAGTGAGGAAAGCAGGCCAGGAGGTGATCCTGGGCATGCCGGAGGTCACGCGAGGGGAGCTCCCGAGGCAGAAGGCCTGGGAAAAGCCTGGGGATGGAGGAGGCTGCAGAAGTGATAGCAATACTGTAACAATACTCTTACTTACTACCAAGGGCAACTAAAATTTTTTTGAACACTCAGGGTGGACCAGGTTGTGTGTTTTCCATGCATCACATTATTTCATCCTCACAGGAGCTGGGTACATTACACAGTAGGAGAAAATCAGGCTCGGAGAGATTAAGTAACTTACCCGGCCTCACAGAGGGAGGGTCTAAACAGGGTTTGGACTCACTCTGACTCTAGAAGCCTGCTCCTAACCACAGTGCTGGGCCACGGTACCAGGCGGCTGAGAGGGAAAGCAAGGGGGGTCACAGGCTGCCATTCCAAACACTCACCTTACTCCAACCACATTGGCAAGATGTGCGTTTCTTGCCAAGGAGCGACCTGGGATCCAGGAAGCAATGTTTCACTGAGCCCACATAGATAGAGATTCTCTTTCCTCTCCTGCTAGCCCGTCTTCCCTTTCTCTGAATAAGCTTCTTACTCCTCCTCTTCCCAGGCTAAGCGGCTCTCCTCCCACCGTCTGCTCCCAGGATGGCCGACACCGTCCACCTTGCTTCCCCAGGGATGGATGGCCCAGGACGCATTCCTCCCCCAGGTGCTGTAATTCGAGGGGCTGCCCAGCTGGAATGGGCCCAGGGCCTCCCCAGGCTGCCCTCCCACCCCTGTGAGCTGGCTGGCCTCTGCCCTCTGCCCTCTTCTGCCATTAACCCTGTCACCTGCCGGACATCAGCCCCGGGGCCCAGTCTGTCAACCGTGGCCAAAGATGGATGGGGGGCGGCTGGGAAGCATAAGCGGCGACCCCTTAATGAGATCTGCGGGGGGAGGGCTGGGCTCTATCAGGCAGCGGCAGGGCCAGGCTGGCGATAAGGGCCCTTGCTGGGTATGACCTGCGCTCCTTCTGTGGAGGAACCGTGGAGGGAGAAGCTGCAATACAGGCCTGGAGGGCACAGGATTTTTTTGCCACTTCCCTCTGCCCTCCCTCCCCTCCACTGGCAAGCAGATTTGAGGTGGGAGAGATGGGCAGAGCCTGGGAAAATAAAAAGAGGATCCACCACCTCTTATTCTTTCTCTTTGGCGTCGTGACCCCCGCTCCTTGGGAAGAAACACAGACACAAAGAAACTCTAGGAAACAGGAGAGCAGCTGCCTGGCTGGGGCAGCCCTAAGGCAGTCCCGGGAGACTCCAAGTCTCCTATCCAAGTGCAGAGACACTGAAGAGTGGGAGCCTTTGTGGGGTATTGCCTACAGTAGGTTTGGGGGTTAGACTGACTTGGAGAAAGGGGTGAGGGTGCTCTATGTGCCATTCTGATGGGGAGTGGAGAGAAATTCACTCCCTGTGGATGGGAATGAGGTTGGTTGAAAATAGGGTTCTTTGAGTTTGAGGGGGGTCTTTTATAACCCTGTGAAGAGCAAGGAGAAGCTTAGTCTTCACTGGATACCCAGCAAAGGTTGGCTGCAAGACCCTATATAGAGTGGGGAGCATCTTCAGAGATGTAAGGAATGGGCCCTTTTGAAGCAGGGTAAAGAGCAGGATGATGGTTGGGGGTGAGGGAGAAGAAACATTGGAGGGGGTCTCCTATGCATTTTTCTTCTTAGTGATTCATGGAATTTTAAAAGCAGGAGATCCTGGAAAGCATCAGCTCTAACCTTGCATTCCACAGCTGGGGAAACTGACCGCTAGAAAGGGGAAGAGACCCACCCAAGGAGTGGCGGAGCCAGAGCTAAAATCCAGGGTTCAAGAAGGCCAAGGCCCTTAGCTTGGCACCGCACCACACCCCTCCTTGCTTCATACCCAGGAAGAACATAAAACAGCTGCTTCAATAATCATTCCTGGACTTGTCTGAAAGCACTTGCTTTGCCCCGCCCCTCCTCCACCCTGCTCAACACACGACATGTTCCCCAAAGGTTTTCAGTAGGTTTGGGAGTTAGACTGACTTGTCAGTCAGACACATGCTTCATGTGTCATTCTGGTGGGGAGTGGAGAGAAATTCACTCCTTGAGGACAGGGATGAGGTTGGTTGAAAATAGGGCTGAGTCTGAGGGGGTTCGTTTATAACCCCGTGAAGACTAAGGAGAAGCTTAGTCTTCACTAGATATCCAGCAAAAGTTGGCTGCAAGACTCTCTGGCCACTATTTTGACCTTGTCTGTCCCCAGAGTGACCACCTGCAGTGATTTCTGGCTTCCCTCCCAGCTATCTAGTTCAGGCTGAGCAGGTTTGTGGTGCAGCCTCAGGAGGCTTGGACTCTGATTCAGCTTAGCTGTATGACTCTTTTCTGGGCCTCAGTTGCTTTATCTTTAAAAGGCAGTGCTAGACAGTGGTCTTTGTACTTCTTTTATGCATTACATTTTATTTATTTATTTATTTATTTATGACCATGCTGGGTCTTCGCTGCTGCGTGGACTTTTTTCGAGTTGCGGTGAAGGGGGCTCCTCTCTGGTTGTGGCGTGCGGGTTGCTCATTGCAGTGGCTTCTATTACTGCAGGGCACAGGCTCTAGGGCATGTGGGCTTCAGTAGTTGTGGCTCCTGAGCGCTAGAGCACAGACTCAGTAGTTGACATTCACAGGCTTAGTTGTTCCAGGGTATGTGGGATCTTTACAGATCAGGAATCAAATCCGTGTTTCCTGCATTGGTAGGCAGATTCTTTACCACTGGACCACCAGGGAAGCCCCTCCCTTCTTTTAAATATTAATAGAAGGCCCAAAGCTAGTGCTATGACTGGCTAATTTGCACTGGCTCTTAAAGGCTTCCCTGGTAGATCAGTTGGTAGAAAATCAGCCTGCAATGCAGGAGACTGGGGTTTGACCCCTGGGTTGGGAAAATCGCCTGGAGAAAGAAATGGCAACCCACTCCAGTATTCTTGCCTGGAGAATCTCATGGACAGAGGAGCCTGGCAGGCTACAGACCATGGGATCGTAAGAGTCAGACACGATTTAGTGACTAAACCACCACTCAAGGGCTCTACGAGCCTGTTATGTGCATTTCTAACTTTGTGCTGGGTGACTTCCAGTCATTAGCTTGAAATGGTCTTTGGTGGGAGTATTTACACCATGGAAACTGGAAAATGCTACAGATTGGAGCTTCTCTATCACCACCCCAGTAAGAACTGGCTGTTAAACTTATACCAACACACTACGGAACAGCGCTCTTATGTGACAGGTATGAAAACGGAGAGGAGCAGAATCACTTTAGTTAAAGCAGGAGTGCCCTCTCCCCACCAAACCTTGCCCCAATCCAGAAGGATGAGATTCGTTCCAGCTCTAAATGCCGTGAGTCTAAGTGACAGGCCACAGAGGCAACACAGGAAGGAGAAAGTGCTTGCACCTGCCAAGCAAGCTTCATCCCTGTGTTCACCTAAGTTCCATGACGAATACAAAAGTCAATATTCCCAAAGCTGGCCTGCTTTCCAGCCTATTAGAATCAGCTGACTCATTTTTGTGGGGGTGGAAAGGTGGGGATAAGCAAAAGAAAAACAAATGTTCATAGCTGAAAGAAATCTGGTATTTAATCTAGAAGTTTCTAAATCATCAGAATTACCTGGGAAGATGTTTAAAATAACAATTTCTTGCCCCTACGCCTAGACCTACTGATTTCTAAATCTCCAGTGGGCGAGAGGTTTTCTCTCTTGGCTGCTGCAGTAGAGATGGAGGGCTACAATCAGTGCTGAATCATCAATTAGACTTTGTCCTCTTTCTAAAAGAGATCTCTTCATTCTCCGTTAGCAAAGGAATCTTTTTAAAGTGCTTTCCCACAGTTAAGCTAAATCTCTGCTGCATTTCTAGCCCTCTCATCTATATAATGGGCTTCCCAGGTGGCACTAAAGTGAAGTGAAAGTCGCTCAGTTGTGTCTGACTCTTTGTGACCCCATGGACTATATAGTTCATGGAATTCTCCAGGCCAGAATACTGGAGTGGGTAGCCTTTCCCTTCTCCAGGGGATCTTCCCAACCCAGGGATGGAACCCAGGTCTCCCGCATTGCAAACAGATTCTTCACCAGCTGAGCCACCAGGGAAACCCAAGAATACTGGAGTGGGTAGCCTATCCCTTCTCCAGCAGATCATCCTGACCCAGGAATCGAACCGGGTCTCCTGCATTGCAGGTGGATTCTTTACCAACTGAACTATCAGGGAAGCCCCAGGTGGCACTAGTGGTAAAGAACCCACCTGCCAATGCAGGAGACATAGGAGACTCAGGTTTGATCCCTGGGTCAGGAAGATCGCCTGGAGAAGGGAATGGCTACCCACTCCAGTATTTTTGCCTAGAGATTTCCATGGACAGAGAATTCCACGGGGTCACAAGGAGTTGGATCCGACTAACACTTTCACTTTTCCTTTCATCTATGTAATAATTTTACTGATGACTTTCAGAGTTTGCCTGCATGCTGAATGTTCTGGATTTATTTCTTCATTCCACAAAAACTAATTCAGCACCTACTAACCGCCAGGACCTATGTTTGATGCTGGGGAGACAGTGATGAGTGAAATGGACTTGATCCTTGACCTTTGCACTTACAGCCTTGTGAGGCAATCAGAACGAAACGAAACTAGCAGTATTGGGATGCGGCACAAGGGAGATGTCAGGGTTGAGAAGAGGGAGTGAGGGAGAGAGTTCCGAAGAAATGAGAGTAGGGCTGTGGCCTTAAGATAGTCTAGGAAGGAGGATGGAAGGGTGGGGAGCATTGTTTTCAGCAGAGAACAGCATGTGTGGGGCTGAAGGTAAGACAGCAGAGTGGGCCTCAATTGACCGAGTGAATGTCCACACAGCTAAAGCTTTCTGTCATTTCTATGGCCCTTCCCAGAAACCCCTCCAAGCGCCTCCATGACTATCTGGGCTCCATGGAGTCCAGAGCAAGACAAAGAACTTTTGTCTGATCAGCTGAGCTATAATGAGAGAATGACCCCTAGCTTCTTTATTTATGCATCCGGCACGGAGCTTGCTTTTGTAAGAGCAGCACTGTATTACTGTCTCACAGTCAGCCATGCATTTTACAATAATTCCACATTGTCTACCCTGGGTTTTATTTCTGCCTAACTTCCCTTTCAGCTTTCTTTTTAAAAGCCTTGCCTCTTTGCTCCCTTTTTACTTATCTCTTTCTTTGAAGTGGAACACGTAGAGAACATGTGGGTTTCAGGGAAATCTGCCATCCCAAGGGGCCTTCTCCAATGAAATGCAGGTCAGCCTGAGATTTGGAGTTGAAAGCTGATTAGTCTAAATGCTCACATCTTAGAAAGTCTAACCAATCTGCCCATCAAGGCTGCTGATCCCATCCTGTCTTATTCACTGCTGGGGCAGAGTCAGCGCCAGACAGTGATGTGCCAGGCAGAATAGCATCTTTGCACAGCGCCTCCTGGAAGGGAGGGCAGTGGGGAGGGGGCAGATGCTGAGGGGCTCATGGGAGACATGCCAACAGATGGGTCTGCCTGGGTGCCTGACTAAACCAACGAACCTTCCCAAGCCAATCCGCATGCAGGGCCAGAGCCCATTCTTTCTCCGTGAGATCCCCAGTGAAGCAACTGGGGCCACGGAGGAATTCATCGGTGGGTGGGAGCGGGGAGGTCAGCAGGGGCAGGCTGGGGATGGGTCTGCTCGCATTAGCCCGTGGGAGCTGAGCCAGCCCCGGCGGGCGGGGCTGCTTTGGCACTCTCCTGCAGTTACCGGGCCTCCCTGCCCGCCTGGCTGCTGGTGTGCGGAGCTCAGCCCCCTCCGCAAAGAGCCCCTGAGAGGGGCCGGGAAGGGGGGAAGGCCACCCGTGGCCTTGTGAGGCTGAAGCACAGGCTCCTTCCTCAGCTGCCAGGGAAGAATTTAATTACCAATTAAAGCCCCCTCCATCTGTTTCAGGCCTGCCAGAGAGCTCTCTCTACCCTTTAATTACATCTCTGACAACAATTTAACTCAATTAGCTGGTAAACACAGCAGAATGCAGGCAACCCAGGGCACCCTCTCATCCCTGCCATCTGTCTGTCTGTCTTATGCTTTCCGCACCCGCTCTCAGTCTGTCTGTCCTGCCCCTACTTCCCCATCTCACTCTGATCACCGCCCTGTTTTCTCTTTTCCTTCTGTCGCTCTTCTCCAGCACCTCTTGTCTGCCTCACGCCAGCTGGGTTTTCCCCTGGTCTTTGTCATTATAGCTTCCTTTCCCATCTGTCTGTCCACCCCTATCTGCTGTCTGTCCGTCCCTTTCCCCGGCTCTGTCTTACTCTGTTCATTCCAACTTGCCCTCCTTCTCTGCAGGCCAGTCTCCAGAGAGCCTTCCTTTTCCTTTCCTTCTCCCAAGTTTCTTTTTCCTTCTTTGCCATCCCTCCCATGTTTAAGCAGATCCATCCCTTTCAACATCTCTTCTTTGAGTTTCCTTTCTGGTTTTGTTTCCCTAACCTTTACCATCTCCTTTTGTTTGGTCCACTGAACACAGACAAATGTCAGCCAGAGGATCTGGCCAGTGACTGGCTCAGAACTTTAGGTACATTATTTGGTTAAATTGTTACTAAAATTCTGTGAAGTAGGTTTAAGTATTCCCATTTATAAGTGTAATAACTGATGCTCTGAGAAATTTTTACAACTTGCCCAAGGTCACAGAGTTCGCAATGGATAGAACAAGGATTCAAATCCAGGTCTGTTTACGCTGATGTTGGATAAGAGAGCTGGCGCCTGTGAGGGGAGCAGCTCTGTGAATAGCAAAGAAGGCCTGGGCGTGGGGGGGCAGGGGGAAGGTTCTGTGCTTCTCAAATGAAGGGCAGAACCAGAGATTACCAATTAACACTAGGTGAAAATTAGGGATGGTTTCTGAGAAACTAACTTCACTATTTCTGCTAGACAGAATCTTCCAGATTCTAAATTGCTACAGTGTTGAAGAAGTTTCTCAGTCCCCTAAGAAAGAAAATTTCTAAGACCCCGGAGCAGCTGGGGAGAAGGAGAGAAACAAGTAGGCTATAATTATCCTAGCAACCCTCTCCTGGAATGAGGCGGGGGGAGGGCAGGAGAAGGGCAGCCTGATCCGTCTTGTGGACAGGCAGGGACATGATGGAGACCCCAGGTCCGCCAGGTAGTCACATGGCTGCGGTCAGGCAGACCCCAGCCAGATAAAACTCATCTGCTTTCTTCCCCTGTCCTTCCTCGGCTGACTAATCATTCTTCCTGTGATTAAAACAGGAAAGAATTGGGGGGTGACTACAGCAGAGAAGGGGAGCCTATTTCTTATCTCTGTTTTCTACCTTTCTTTGGTTTTAAGATTTGCAGTCCATCCAACAGGGTTAGGTCCACTTGGGGTTGAGAACTCAAGTCTACCCTGCTTTCTGCCCCTTGAAGCAGGCGTGCTGGGACTCCCACTACATTCCTCACATACAGGAACTGTCTCTGAAAGCAATTGGAAACGTGGGCTAGAGTCAGCCTAGGCAGGGGGATTGGTACTAAATGATGACTAAAATTGTCATCATTACAAATCTCTCAAAGGAAATGCCATTCTGTAGGCAGTTATGGAAAGTCTGGGCAGAGGCAACCAACGTGCAGATGAAGGGTTGCAATAGAGGCAGGGGCAGAAAAGCAGAACTCAGAATGTGGAGGCTTCTTGTCCAAGCTTCCCCAGCCTTATACAAGCAGTGGGTTTGCGGACAGTTTCTATAAATAAGACCACAGAATAATGTGTAATAAAGACCACAGAATAATGAGGTTGCTGGGTTGTTTTCTTCTAAACTTGATTACCTAGAATTTAAGATATCAAGGGACTAGAAAGGTCTATCTAACCCAGAGTCATTCCTGCTGCAAAAATTCTTATTATAGTGGCCCTGATAATATATTTCTTTGAATACTTCCAATGACAGGGAACTCACTACCTCACAAGGTAACCCTTTTCCATCTTCAGACTATTTTAACATTTAGAAAATTCTTTCTTGCATTAAGTCTCCCTGTAATTTCCATCCTTCTGTCCTATTCTTATCTTGTGAAGCAATGGAGAATGTGTAAACTTTTCCTCCTCAGTTCAGATGCCAATCCAATGTCTAGAAGGCAACCAATAGGAACTCTTGAGAATTTAAACATCCCTAATTCCTTCAGCTCTTCCTCAACTGCTCTCATTTCAAAATCTCACTATTCTCTTTCTCTGTACCCCTTTTCATTAGTAATGCCTTTCTTTATAAATACTGCCCCAGACCTAAACTGGATTCTCTAAAGTCCAATGGGCACAGGCCTGAGAAAGACTATTACCTCCCTTGTTCTGGATACTGTATTTTTACTAATGCAGCTCAGAATCTATAATGTTTTATGGCCACTACCGATCACAGTAACCTTTCTATCCTATCAGCATACTGAGATGGCAGTTGAATAAATTGATTTGTTAGGGGATATGCCACCCTTAGACCATGTCGTCCTCACTTCTACTGAGTTAATGTTTTTAGTGATAAATAGAACACTTACCATTTAACCCTTAAAATTTCATCTCACTCAATTCAATTTAACTAACACTGATAGAGTAACACTGTGTTCCGCTGTGCTTGATTTTGGACCAATATTCCCATCCTACTGAGGTCTCAGATCCTGAACCTGTCACCTAAAATATTAACTAGCTCTGTATCAGCCTCAGATCTGATGAGCTTGTCTTCCATGTCTTCATCCACCCTCCATGAAGTGCTGATAAGTATTGTGCCTCCTGAGAGGACTATTTTGAAAGAATCAATATCTAAATGAGTCTCTCCTTCAAATGGAGGATGTAGTTGGTTTTCTGGTAACTGTTAATTTTGATCAAATTCAAGTACAGAAGACCATCAAAAATAGTACAAAGAGCTTCCATTTGCCCTTTACCAGATTCACCCACTGTTTACATTCACCTCCATTTGTTTTATTCCTCTCTATCCACATGTTTATATATGCATAATTTCTCTGAGTTTTGGAGAGAAGTTGGAGACCTCATGTCCCTTTTTCTCTACTTGAGTATGTATTTCCCAAGAACAAAGGCATACTCTTATACAAACAACTTCAGTATAGTTGCCAAAATTCAGAAATTTAACATTGCTGCAAGACTATTATGTAATTCACAGTCCATATTCAAATTACATCAACTTCCTCAGCAATGTACTTTACAGCGATTTCCACCCCCACCTCCCTTCACTCCTGGTTCAGGAGCCAGTCTGGGATCATTGAGTAGCCAAGCTCTTTATAGGAGGCTGTGGTTTCATTTCGACATTTTGCTAAAGGCAGTTTTGGAAGCTTTTTTTTTTTAAATGCCAGCCTATGAAAAACAGTCAAAACAGCCCACCTTCCAAGGATGACGATCTGGTACCCCTGAGGAGAGCAAAACAAATGTGCTGCAGACTCTGAAGGTAATTCCCATGAAGCCATCACGAATGTTTCAAGCAATGGAAGCATTTGTAGCAAGTGTAGGCACCTGATGAGATGGCTTGGGAGGAAATTTCCTCAAAGAGAGGAATGACTCCTAGGACGTTTGCTTATAAATTTGCCTCATGACTTGATAGTCAAACTGCACACCATCTTAGAGTTTCAGCTCCCAGAGAATAAGGCCTATACAATAGACACATTCTCCCTGGCCCATTTGTTAAAAAGTCCTGGACTGCTGGACTGCTGAGCCCCAGGTTTTGCTCCCCAAAAGAGCTATTTATACTTGCCATGGGATGAACCCTTAACCTCTAAGTTCAGGCATGAGGGAGGTAGGTGGACCAATGAAGATGTACAGGGTAATCAATTCCCAACAACTCAAAACGTGGTCACACTGATGGAGGATGGCTAACATTGACTTCCCACCTACTTGCTCCATCATGGACACCCAACAAATATGAAAGCACGTTAACAAGCCTGTGGCAGCATGCTGTACGGGATTTTCTCAACTAAGGCATCTTGGTCTCCAACCAGAATTCAGGTTAATGATGACCAAATGATGCTTCTGTGGATTTCCTCCCTTGCACCCAGGTTCACAGCCTTAGAGGTTAGTGCCTCACTGCTCTTCTTCTCCTCGTCTGTCTTCCTAATTTCAGATCCATCATCAAACTACTTCACATTTCTCACGTTTACTCTTATCTCCCTCTTTTTTTTTTTCTGGCTGTGCTGGGTCTTCATTGTGGTGTGTGGACTTCTCTAGTTGCAGTGTGTGGGTTTAGCTGCCCTGTGGCATGTGAGATCTTAGTTCCCTGACGAGGGATGGAACCAGTGGTCCCTGCATTGGAAGGTGGATGCTAAACCACTGGACCGTGAGGAAAGTCCCTCTTACATTTACTCTTTCCTCTCCATTCTGGTCAAGGTCCCACTTCATTGGTTCCCTGCTTTCCAGTCTCTTTCCTATTGATTCATTCTATGTACTATCACTAGATTAATTTTCCCTGTAAATATATATATATACACACACATACACACACTGACACACACAGTATATACATTTCCCCACAAGTCCGTGCTTAATACTTTCCTCAAGTTTCCATTTTAGATGCAGCCAAACTCTCTCATCTACAAACAGCCTTCTTCCTGGTCTTTGCTCATGTCATTCATTCCCTCTCCACACCACCCCACTCCGTCACTCCATCAGTCACTTCTTTAGAGACCTGGGCTCCACGGCTCGGGGGACCCCAAGCTCCAAATCCCACAACTCTTCTCTCTTCTCTCAGAGCTCAGTGTTGAAAGCATTTGGCATCTATACTACTTTTTTGGCACTTGGCACATGACTCCTTAGATGACTCGTAAATTTAACGTATGTACTCTTTCTCCTAAGAAAGACTGTAAGCCCTTGAAGAGTAGACATCATGTTTACCTATCTTCTTATATTTAATGTGCATGTGTATGTGCTAAGTTACTTCAGTTGTGTCCGACTTTTTGCAACCGCATGAACTGTAGCTTGCTAGGCTCCTCTGTCCACGGGATTCTCTAGGCAAAAATAGTGGAGTGGGTTGCTATGCCCTTCCCCATGGGATCTTCCTGACCCAGGGATTGAACCTAGGTCTCCTGTTTGGCAGGCAGGTTCTTTACCACTAGGGCCACCTGGGAAGCCCTATACTTAAAGTAATGCCATGTATATAGTTGGAACACTGCATGTTCAGTATTGGTGATCATGGAGCTTGCTTAAAAGGGTCTATAACCAAATAATATAACAGTAAACATGCATTGAGCACACAATAACCATCAGACACAATGCTCTACACTTTATGTTTATTATCTAATTTATCCCTTCCACAACCCAGTGATCTAGGAACAATTATAATCCCCATTTTAATGACGAGAAACTGGGGCTTAGAGAAGCTAATTTGCCCATGGTTATCTAGCTAGTGAGCAGAATAACCAGGATTCAACCCAGATGGTTTGATTCTAGAGCCCTGGCTCTCAACCACCATGCTACAGCCACGAAGAAGGTAACCCTCCCACCTCAAGACTTTAAATAATACTTTTGATGCTGATGATAATAAACAAACATTTTTTCCAAGGAAAGTGGGGCTCTGATCTGCTCAAACAGCTTTTTAATGTTTAGTAACTTCACTCTTGCAAAACTCTTTGGGTGTACACATTCAATCCTTTCATGAAAAGAAGACAAAATAAGCTGCAAAGTCATATTTGAATTTTGCCTGGTCTTTCAAGGGCTACTTTCTTCCTTTTATTTTTTGGCAAGGATAGTAAAGAGGAAGTCTCAAACCTCAGAACAGTCTACATTTACAGACCGACTCCAGTGTTTCCGAGTCCCAGGCCTGGCTAGAAAGCTACAGTTATCAGCTTCCACCCAGCATTCCTAGTTGTGTTGCGGCTGAGGAGAATTTGGCGGGGAGGACGGAGGAGTAGGGTTATGTTTTCTCATAATTTAGGTCAACTTTGGGGTTCCAATGGGGCATTCTGTTCCTTCTCCAGAAAAGAGGAGACAAAATAGGATGCATTGTGTGTGTTCAGACCGTGTTCACAGAAGACATCTCAGCAAGGCAGGCCCTATCACAGCCAGCTGATGTCACCAAGAGAGGAGGGGAAGATGGAGGAAAGAAACAATAGGAGGAGAGACAAAGAGAGAGGGAGGGAAGATGGAGCAAAGAGGAAGAAGGCAAATACGGTGGAGGAGGTAAAACCACAGCAGAGGAAAGAAAAGAAGGCTGTGGAACCGTTTTCCCTTCTCCCCTCCCTAAGTGACGGGCAAAAGCTTCTCTGCCTTCCTTCCAGGCAATCCAGAGGGGACATCACCCTCACCCTTACCCTCCCCCTCCGGTGTTGTCTGGGGGCCGAGGTTGCAAACAGGACAGACTTGTAAACAGTTGATGAAAATTTCCTCGGGTTTCTCCAGGAGTTGCCCGTTTCCTGGGGCCATTCCTTTCCTTGCAACCCTCCGGGAGACCCCTCCCGGCAGACCCCAACCAGGCTCCAGCAGCCCCCCTCTCTCCTCCATTCCCCCAGCTCTCCAGAGGGGCTCGCGTCTCCCTGATGCGCTCCGGTCTCTGTCTGAGCCATCCATCAAGGGTGGCAGGCTGAGGGAAACATGAAAAAGAGCCTATTTGGCTATTAACATCCCCTCCCGCTTTGTTGTCTCTCTCCTCCCCACTCCCCTTCCAGCCCCCCACCCCTCCCCTCCCTTTCCCCTTTTGCGGGAGACAAAACCAGACTGACAAGCTGAAGACTCAAACATTAATCAAACTGCGCTCCGGAACAACCTTTCCCTCGCATTAATAAATACATTTGCGGCCCCTCATTGGACAGTTGGCCTAATTTGTTTCTTTTTTGCGGGGTGGAGGGAGCAGCCGCGCCCGCGCCCCCCGGCTCCCAGCAGCCCAGTGCAAAGCAGATGTTCCGCAGCGGACTCGGAGCAGCGCCGAGCCGCGCGCCCCGGAGGCCGCGGTTGCCATGGCGACGGCCCGGCCGCCTGCTGTCGCTGAGCATGCTGTCTCGCCCGCTCACTGATTACCTCCATCTCCGCAGCGTTCGCCATACGGCCCGGATTCTAATCAGATCCCCTCCCCCTCCTCCCTGCCTCCTGGCGGAGCCCACCCTCCTCTGGCCAGCCCACTACCCCTCCAGTTTCCACATCCTTGGGGCTCATTAAAAACTGGGGTACATCCTTGATAGTGCCGAGGAAAGAGAAATGAGAGAGAGGAGGAGCTCTCCTGTAGTTTAGGGATGACCAGCTCCCCTTGGGAAGAGGTTCTGTACACTTGAGACCATCTTTGGTGGCCCTGGATTCCGGGGGTCCAGCTCCCAGTACGTCCCCCAGAGACTCCTCCTCCCCTCCCTTCTTGGGTATGCGGAGGCAGGTCACCTGGACTGAGAGAGATGAGGCAAGCAACCCTAGTCCACCTCCACCTGGGCAAGACTCTTCCGTTCTGATTCTGAAAGTGCTAGGAACAATTTCTGCTGCACAGATTAGAGGTGAGGAGGGTTTCTGGAACAATCAGAGCATCAGTCCAAGCTGTGCCTCTGTGTTAAACCCATTGGTTTCTCAGGCTAAGAGGAGGAGTGGAGAGGCATGTGTCTGCTACTCAAATGCTTCAGGCCTGGCCTGAGTTAGTCCCATGCTACTTCCACCCCCTCCCCATCAGTACCCAGTATGAGCTCCACTCATCCAGACTGGTGGTCGGTAGGTCAATGGGTGCCTCAGCGACATGCCCAGCAGGCAGCCCTGCGGGTCGTGCACATGAACCTTCTTCAGGCTTGGCAGTGGGCGAGGGGCAGTTGTGAGACCTCAGGACCTTGGGGTATTTGGAGAGTTCTCTCCAAATTTGGGCAAGGAGGGTCCTCTCCCTGAGACTTTGAGCCTTGTGACAAGATCCCAAACATCCTTGGCTTAAGAACAAACAGGGTAATAACAGCAGCCACAGAAAAAAGAGGACATCGGGGCTGGACACGCGTGGAAGCAGGGCTGAATATGTGGGACAGGGTAAGGATACCACCTTCCAGGCTGGCTCACCAGCCAGGAAATCCAAGGGGCTTAGAGCAAAAAATAATTTTGCTTTAAGGGAAGGGGCCCCTCGGAGTGATAAGAAGTGTTAAAGTCCTCATCTAGGCCTGGGAAAGCTCGCTCCAACACTCCCACAGCATCCAAAATGCCAGTCTCCCCCCCAAGCCCCTCGCCTGGTGTGTTTGCTATGAAGTCCTGAGCAGCGCCAACGAATGAGGAGAAATGCTACTTTGGGCTCTTTCTCTGCTCTCTCTCCTGAGTCTACCAGGAATCCACATTCAAGTCATGGGGCCTTCAAAGATGGAGCCCAATCCTTTATTTCACAGGCGAGAAAACCGAGACCTGGACAGAGAGCATAACCGGCCCGAGATCCCACAGCTAACAGTGGACTCGGCTTCACTTTCTGCTGTGAGGCCTCTGTGGCCCCTCCCTTTCCCCTTGCAGAGGCCACTGCCTGGGAAACTGGTTTCCAAGAGGCACAGGCAGAATCCCAAAATTCTCAGGCCCTTCTAAGCCCGACGTCACCCTGTCTCCTGAAGGCCTGTCACCTGAAGGCGCTCCACTGAAGTGACAGTTCCCGTTGGCTTGCTAGCTCAGGGCCCCTCTGGGGGGTGGGGGGTGGCGAGGGAGCTTTTGTGGGCCCTCCCTCAGTCGATTGTCTGCAGCTCTATCATTGTCTGTCTGTCACTCAGAAGTGAACCGGTGGGGGGAAGAGGTCAGGCTGGTTGGTGGACAGGGAGAAAGAGGCCTGTCCCTCTCAGAGAAGGGTGGGGAAGATGGGGGGCAAGGCAGCTTATTCAACCGGCTCATCCCACCCCCTCTACCCGCCTTGGCTCCCCTAGGAAATTCCAGGCTTTGCTCATTTAGGACCAGGGCAGCAACTGTCCACAAAGACCCGTCTCTTCTTGCCATGTGAAATCTTGAATCCGCATTGGAGATCTGCTCCCTTGCCCTGCCCTGTCTAGAAGGGGCTGCAAAGGCATCTAACTCAAAGCTACTCGGAAAGGGGTCTCATCATGCCCCCCACTCCACACGACCACCTTCTTGACACTCCTGTGCTTGCCTGTGTCCCCGCCCCCATCTGCCTCATCAGATCCCCTAGGTTCCACCCACTCCCACCCCCCAACTGTAATCCCACACAGATCCCTCCCCAGAGAGCCCCTGTTCTCAGACTGCCCTGGCTTCCACTGTACACTACTGTGTCTCCCCAGATTGTACGGTTTCCAGTCTCCCCTTGCTCCCCCTGCACACAAATCTACCTCCCCAGATTCAACTGTTTTCAGGCTTCTCTCTCTGTCTGCCCCCTGTACACGAACTCTCTCTCCAGATCCTGCTGTTTCCAGGTTCCCCCATGTTTCTCCGGTACACAAATTGGCCTCCCTGGGTTCGGCAGTTTCCAGAACCCCCTTGCTCTCTCACTAAGCAGTTCCATTTCCCTAGATTCAGCTGTTTTCAGGCTCCCCTCATTTGCCCTGTACACAGATTCCTCTCCCAGGTTCTGCTGTTTCCAGGCGCCCCGATTTCCCTTGTACACGGATCAGTCCCTAGCTTATGTTGATCCCAGCTGCCTAAGAGATTCTGTAGGTTTAAGGAGAGTGGAAGGAAGAAGAGAGTCAGAAAGAGAAGGAAGAGAAAAGACTGTCATCAGGGAAACTCCTTATCTCTCTGGTCACCCAGAGCTCTAAGTAACCTGTACACAGTTGACTCTGAGTTTGGGACTCTACAAATAGTTCCCTTGAGCTGATCTGCACTGGGACACCCCAAACCTCCCTTCTCTGCTGCTGCCCAGGGACTCAGCTTTAAGCTAAGCCTCCTCTGGAGGGCCCCTTCTTGGAGGGGGTGCTTATGCACACAGGAGGCAGGGCAGACAAGAGCCTTACCAAGTCTTGGGCTGTCTCTCAGCCCCAGGCCCCTGTCTCTCCCCTGCTACTTCCTTCTTGCCTTCCTAGGCCCTCTTTGTCTCTTTCCCGCCAGCTACACCTAGGCTTCTCTCAACTTATACAGCTAGAACTTAAAGGAGACTCCAAACGTACCCCGAGGATAAAAGATGTTCAAAGCTAGAGACCCACACTTTTTTTCTTTCAATTTTTCAGGATGGAGTAGTATTACTCTCAGGTCCCAGAAATTCATTGTGTGCCTGGGCTAGCATCCTGGCATGCTTCTACAGCCTTCCTAAACACTTGTGTTTCATCCTTGTGGCATACAAGAAGATGCCCTATATCCTAATCCTCATTAGGAGGAGGATGGGGGCTGATGGCTCTGTTCTGTAAGGCTTTCCGGGGCTCTTACCTTCTCTGATTCACTTCAATGTTGCCCCCAAAGCTTCTCCTGGAATCTAGGGAGGTGTGTCTGTTCATCTCCTTCCTCCACTCACACACCCACCCACACACCCATTAGCCGGATCCTGGCCATTTTGTCAGTCACACCCCATCTTGCTGGCTCCAGCAAACATTCTGGGTTCACTGGGGAGCAAACAGGTAGGCAGGCCCACTGGGTCCGGGGCAGTGCTCTTTCAGAAGAGAGAACTTTACTGAAAGTGAAGCCCACAGGTTTCTGACCTCTCTGCTTCTGCTCCCAGGACCAGAGAGCAGCTTCAGTTCCCCCACCTGTCAAGCAAGGCTGACACACCTGTATACCTCACAGAGGTTGGGATTGCAAAATAAATTACATATGTGAAGTAAACAATTCTTTTACAGAACCTGACAAATGTGAGTTATTTACTTGAGTCCTAGTTAAAGAAACCTGTACGAGGAGCTAGCTTGTATTTTATATATAAATTCTCCTTCCTTTGTTTGAAAGGAAACAAAGTTGATGACACTCATTTATTAATTTCGTTATATATATATATATATAAAACACTACTGGGGATTTCTCTGGTGGTCCAGTGATTAGGACTCCAAACTGCCAATGCAGGGTGTGTGGGTTTGATCTCTGGTAAGGGAACTAAGATCCCACATGCCCGGCGGCACAGCCAAAAAATTTAAAAAGTAAAAATAAAGCCACTATTGGAGGGAATTCCCTGGAGTTGGAGTTATTATACTTAGAAACTGTACAGCCTACCTACAGACAGGTGTCAATACTCACTGAAATGTAGACTTAAAATTTGTGAATTTCAGTGTGTGTAGATTATACCTCAATAAATCTGGTTGAAAATGTGCAAAGAAAAAGTGCATTGGGGTTTTGAATCCAGAAGCCCTGTTTTGTTTTATTTTGTTTTAATTGCCCAAGAAGGCACTCCTTGTTGTGGGAATTCTGTGTATAAATGTTAGATTCTGAGGCTCTGCAGAGAGCACAGGGACATGGAGAGGTAAGCAGCGTTTCAGGGAACACTTACTGCTGTCCCAGCTCTGTCACTCAGCTGTGTGACATTGACTAAATCATCCTTTGAGCTTCACTTTCCTCAGCTGTAATTTGTTCTCCCAGAATCACCCAACTTCCTTTTCCTATCTCAAAGTTTAGGCTTTCTTCAGTGCCGGAGTCCTCTAGCCCCCTCCCCCAACTTCCAGTCCGGCTATCTAGGGAATGGAGTCAAATCTGGAGTGTTGGAAGGGAGGTCTGGTTTTGTGGACACTGTATTCATCATGGGCCCTGTTTTCTCAGCATAACTGCCCCTAGTTCCCAAGGTCTCTCACCCTCTCTTCCCTCCAAGGTCCGCCCACCCCACCGATAGGGGCCAGGTTCTGCTCTGTGGTCGAGGGCATCTCTAGGAATGGACTCCAGAGCTCAGCTAGATCTGGTTGGTTCCTGCCGGCCTTTCCAAAGGCCTCATCTTGATCCCCGGGGCCCGGAAGGAAGGATGTGAAGTTGGTCTTACGGCGCCATCTTCTGGACAGACCTGTGAGAGTCCATTCTCCTTGCAGTCATTCAGAGAACACAGCTATTTTTTGGTTTTCAATGTTTTAAAAAATCTCATCCTGGAGAAGGAAATGGCAACCCACTCCAGTATTCTTGCCTGGAAAAGTCCATGGACAGAGGAGCCTGGCGGGCTGAAGCCCATGGGATTACATGACGGAGCATGTGTGCATGAGGGTGGAGGGAGATGGGTTGGTAGCAATAAAGTGGTAGAACTAAAAAAAAAAAAAAAATCTCATCCGCTTCCCCATAACCAAGTTCTGAATTCTGGACTTTGTGAGCCAGTTCTCAGGAGAGACTGTTCCAGGAGACCTCTAACCTTCTGAACATGCGGCTGGATACTCTGAAGGGGTAGTGTGTGTGTGTTAGGTGTCCGACTCTGCAACCCATGAATCGTAGTCTACCAGGCTTCTCTGTCCATGGAGTTTTTCAGGCAAGAATACTGGGTTACCATTCCTTTCTCCAGGGGATCTTCCCAACCCAGGATCTAACTGGGTCTCCTGACTTGCAGGCAGATTCTTTACCAGCTGAGCCACCAGGGAAGCTGGAAGGATTGGGATGATCCCTAATCCATCGAGACTCAGAGCAGCTGAGGCCGGTCTCTTTCAATCATTCTGTCAGTGAACCCATGTCTCCACATATGTCCCCATATGTCCCCAACATACCCCCCCAGGAATCCCTGTCAATCACTAAGAAGCAGTTGCCTGGAGGCAGGGACATTGCCTCCATGACTTTCAGAGTTTTCTTCCATCCTCAGGTTTCCCTGGATGAGGGCTCATTGTAGCCAGGAGAGTAAGATGCGTATTTTCAATGCCTTAAAAATCAGGTGTCTGGACGAAGAAGCAGAAGCATTTTATGACATGATGTTAAATGTGGAATCTAAAAAGACTTGATGCAAACAAACTTATTTACAAAGCAGAAACAGTCTCACAGACTTAGAGAATGAACTTAAAAGGTTGCCAGAGGGAAGGATGGGGGGAAGGGATAGTTAGGGAGTTTGGGATGGACAGGTACAGACTGACACTGCTATATTTAAAATGAATAACCGTCAAGGACCTATTGTGTAATACAGGGAACTCTGCTCAATGTTTGTGGAAGCCTGGATGGAAGGGAGTTTGGGTGAGAATGGATACATGTATATGTATGGCTGAGTCCCTTTGCTGCTCATCTGAAACCATCATATCATAGTTAACTGACTATGCTCCAATACAAAATAAAAAGTTCAATAAAAAAAAGTCAGATGTTGGATAAAGAGAAATTGTGGGTCTGGTCAAAAGGAATCAGATCTCTCATGACATTTCTTTTTCTTTCATTAGATATATGTCTGTTTTTAGAGTGGGTGTAGGTGAGGGTAAGAGGTCACCAAATACATAAGCTATTAAGTGGATTTATTACTTTTAAATTTTTTTATTGAGGTATAGTTGATGTATAATATTACAGAAGTTTCAGGAGTACAACATAGTGATTCACAACTTTTAAAGATTATACTCCATTTATAGTTATTATAAAATATTGGCTGTATTCCCTGTGCTGTACAATATATCTTTGAGGCTTATTTATTTTATACATAGTAATTTGTACCTATTAATCATCTACCCCTATTTTGCTCCTCCGCCTTTTCCTCTTCCCACTGGTAATAACTGGTTTATTACTTTAAATTTTTTATTATTTATTTGTTTTATTTTGGCTGTGCTGGGTCTGGGTTGCTGCGTGGGCTTTCTTTAGTTGCAGAAAGCAGGAGCTATTGTCTAGTTGTGGTGCCAGGCTTCTCACTCCAGCAGCTTCTCTTATTGTGGAGCACTGGCTCTAGAGCACATCGGCTCAGCTCTTGTGGTACACGGGCTTAGTTGGCCTGCGGTATGGGGGAATCTTCTCAGACCAGGGATCGAACCCGTGTCCTCTGTATTGGCAGGCAGATTTTTAACCACTGGACCACCAGGGAAGTCCAGTTTATTACTTTTTAATACACTATTCATAACATAAATGTTAAATCATTTTCCCTAACAAAACGGTCCTTTTGGAAGCCCTTTTGTGGAATGATTGCCTGCAATTATCTAAATTAATTCAAAAGCACTAACTCTTCAAACTCTGAGTGGACTTGATTTTTGCAAGCTGTTTGGTGACAAGATGTGCAATCAAGCTGGTTGGCACTGCTTAGATAAAGGATGGAAAGGGACTATAATGAAAATGACTGCCTTCTGTGGGTCTAACCCTAAATTCTTATTTCCCTCTTCGATAAGCATTCCATATTGCTGGCAGAGTTCTTTGCTCAAAATACTGAGCTGGTATCACTTAACTGCTTCAAAGTCTTTAATGGCTCCCCCTCACCTTCAGAATACAAAGCAAACTCTGTGGTCTAAGAGCAGTGGGCAATGGTGTCAGACCAGCCTGGGTTTAAATCTAACCTGTGCCCTGAGGCAAACTATCCCAATTCCTGGGCCCTCAGTTGTAAAAATAAGTCTAACAGCATCTACTTGGTAAGCCTGTTTTGAAGACAGTAGGATTGCTAAGGAGCACAGATTAGTCAACTCAGTAAATGGCACTAATTGGTTAGCATGCCCTGGATCCCGTCACAACCTGTTTAGTGAGGAGTTTCAAGTCTCAACACATCCAGGCCTCCCCACAGAGATTCGCATCCTCCATTCCAGCTACATGTGCCTACCTGCAGTTCCCTAGACAGATTCTCTTCCACTTTGCTTTGCTTACACGATTTCTCCCTTTACGGTGTCTCTTTCTCCAACTTCTTTCTGCCAAATACTACAAAACCTAGTCTCCTCTGTCAACATTTCTAATTGCTTTCAAGATGAACTGGAACAGCCAATTAGTAAATGTCTATTGAAATGACTTATTTCAAAAGAAATGTTATTTTCCTTTTATTATTATTATTTGTGTCAATACTGCTTTTCTTACTAAAGAGTCTGTTCTGAGGGATAGAGCACTGGTCTGTATGTACAATATAAGGTCCACACATGTTTCACAATAACTCTCATTTCTGTGGATCCTCATCAAAGATATTTTCCAGTTTTAGTTGACAGAGATGAGGAAGAGATTAGGAAACAGATGAGGACCATACAAATGAAATCTGGCAGCCATTTGGTTAATTTATTTTTTCTTTTGTAGTGAATTATGACTTACCTACAGGAAAGAACAAGTCTTAAGCACAAACTGAATTTTTAACACCACTCAGATCAAAATAAAGAACACAATTTGATTACAAAAGGTATTTCTATCTTGAAATATCTGTCATCCCTTTTCTCCTTTCAATCCTCCACCCCACCCCACTGCCACCTCTGGGCTCAATCACTTGCTTATCAGTCTCCCTCCCCTTCTTTCCCTACTGCCTGGCTCCTGGCAAACACTCAAATATTTCAGTGAACGAAAGGAATGCGCGAACATCATTAAATGAAGGAGGCCCAGTTTGGAGTGAAAGTGAGGTCCGTAGGGTTGTGCCCAAAATGCTTTGGGTAAATGGTTCAATTTTGCCTACATCAGGTTCCGGAATTAGTATCTGCGAGAAATCAGGGGTAAGATTTTTTTCTTTTCCGCTGTAGAGTTTAAAGGGAGGTTGAGAGCATAGAAAGTTTGATCCTTAACCCGGCCTCCAGCTCATCCACCAACCCACTCCCAATCCTGCCTGGTCCCGCCTTTGCCAAACTGAGCCACGAAGCAGACACCCTCCCGGCCGAGGTCCAGTCAGCGGGGAGCCATCCATCACTGTCTGGATGCCGGCCAATCCGACCAGCTCTGCCTTCCTGCCAGCCAATGGCCGGAAAGCAGAGGGCGCGCGGAGCCAGAGAGGGGGCCGCCGGCTCAGGGTGGTATAAAGGGGTCCAGGGGCCTGGCGGTACTACTTCTGTGTCTCTAGCTCGGTCTAGGTGTGGATAGCGTCCCCCCTGCATCTGAGCCCCGGGCCAGTGTTTCAGTGTGTGCCCTCCGGCTGGGTCACTGACGTCCCCGGTGCCAATTCACAGGAGCAAAGGGGGCGCCCTGAAGCCCCTTACCCACAGATACGAGGGCAGAAAGGAGGAGCCCAAGGGTTGAGAGCAGACGGCGCCCCCACCCTCGCGTGCTGCGCGCCCCAGGCCGCGCTCACGTGGGGGAGCGGGAGAGGCAGGGCCAGCGGGCAGAACTCGAGCCAGGCAACCAGGCCCGCGGTTCTGGCGGCTCCGCGGGGCTGCGGGCGCCGAGAAGGGGCTGGGGATGCAATAGGCCTGTCCGCCTCAGCCCCGGGAGAGCCAGGCCAGCAAACTTGTTAGAGTCCCGGACCCCCATTCTGCCGGCGCTCCCCGGACCCCCCGGATTTCCCCCGAGGTTCCGCGCAGCCGTCTGAGCTGCCCCCTCCCCGCCGCGGGCGTGGGTCGGCTGCTTCGCTGCAGGCCCCCTGCCCAGAGTCCTTTGGCCATAAAGGACACCTCTCTGGTTGCCTCTCCGCTTTGCCACGCCCCCCACTCATTCCTCTGAACCCAGTGTAGTCCCCGTGTGGACGAGGGGGTCGGACGACCCTAGAATTTGGAGCGTGGGAAAGCCGCTTCTTCCCGGCGGTCCCGGCTCTGCGGAAACTGTGGTGAACACTTTAACCTTTCAGAGCCTCGGTGTGCCTCTCCGTAAAATGGGCAGGCACCGCATAGTCCGCAGTATGCGGTGGGCCAGTTTGTGCGAAGTGCCAGTCCCGGCACAATTGAAATTGCAGGACCCAGCTGGGCGCGAAGGGTTACTAGGAAGTGAATTTGCCCCTCCGGTTCTTGCGGTCATTTAGAGGCGGTGGATGGAGCCGGACACCGGATGAAGCCGAACATTAGCCAGAGTATTTCTGGAAAATCTCTCATTTCCCGTCGCCACACTGGCCCCTGAACTCTACAGTACTTAATTGCACAGTCTTTTTTTTTTTTTTTCAGGGTTACATTATTTATTGGAATGGTTGTGTACAAAATGTTTATAATGTTTACATAACTGTATTGTTTTCTCTAATCACAAAAGTAGGCAGGCCCATTTATAAATATCCATTGTAGAGAGTTTTTTTATAATATAGGACTTGCTGACACGCAGGGACTGCTTGTATTAACCCAGGGTCTGTCACTTTCAGCAGCGGCAGGCGGAAATTCGTGAGCTGTGCTTGCAGCGGAGCTCGCAGGGCGGGTCCAGCTCGCTGGTTGCTAGGGCAACGCCCTGCCGCTAAATTTGGAGACCAGAGATTAACTCGCGGGAGCAGGGGTCTGTCCCACCCTGGGGGCGGAGTTAGTAGGGGACGCGGGACTCGGAGGGAGCGCGTTCCCCGCCTTTCCCTCCAGGTGGCGCTACAGGATCGTGGATAAAGTCGCCGGACCCGGCTCCCCGCGGCGGTGGGCGCCTAGGGGCGGAGCCAAGGCGGGGCGTGAACTTGCACCTGCAGTTGGCTCTGGATCTGGGGAAACTAGCGGTCCCAGGCCGAAAGTTAGACACTCTCAGGGACTTCTGTACGTCACGCAGAAAAGGGAAAAGGGGGAGGTTCTAGAACAGGGAGAGAGGAGGAGTCGTGACCCCCGAAAGTCACTCCATCTTTCCCATCTGCCTATAGGATCCCTCTCCTGTACCTGTAATTCTTCTCACCCTTGGGCACACTAGGTGATCTGGACACAATGCAAGGTGGGAGCTGGGCCGATGTCTCCTCACCCCTAGTATCTGGGCCTGGCCAGGCTTGCAGCGCTCTAGTACCCAGGTATATGCCAGCATTGGATTTCCGGGCAACTTCCTGAACAAGCCAAGAAAAACAGGCGTGCTGTTCCTCAGTTTGTCCAGAGGAAACCTTTACGCGCTTCCCTTCTGGAGACTGAGAATGGAAAAAGTGAGTTGAAGAATCCCAGTGCGGCCACCACGTGTGGAGTATCTTTTGCTCTTTTCTTCCGAAATGCACCGTTTCTCCCATTGTGACTCTTTCCACCCTGTCACAATCATACCTAGCCCTCCACACCACATATAGGGCCCCGGTGTCAGTGACGCACCCCCTCACTTAAGTTAAATCGGCTCCTTTCCCTTCACCCACTTCCTCCCCAATCACACAACCACAAAGATACACCTAGTACTGGGCATCCGGAAGATGCCGCGGAGTGCAGAAGCCCTTATCAGAACACATACACACTTCCCAGGCCAAAAGAGAGAGACCATTGGCAGGAGACAAAAGCAGGTTTATTTGGGCTCTGGGGCCAGGGATGCCTAAGGTGTGAGTTAAGGCAACTCAGCTGCTTCTCAAGGCCCAAAGGGCAGGCCAGGGCAGGAAGAAGGGGTGACTCAGTATTGAAGCCAAATCTCTGCATTTCAAGTCCCTGGCCGGAGACCTCAGGAGTCAGTTCTGGGAAGGCCTGGGTTTCTATTGTTCCCTGGGGTCTCTGTGCTTTTGCTAGGATTGGGGGAATGGTCTGGGGGCAGGGAGCCTTGAATGCACAGCCTTCATTTCAGTAACGACCATTTAATTTGTTCCTTGGCAGACTGAAGAACCTGGGTAGGGCGGGGTGTGGAGGGTTGAGAGAATTACCGGGTGGAATTCAAGTACATTAACAGTGCAGTGGCGGGTGGGGGGGACACATGTCCTGGCGATCCCCGGTCACTAGGTGGCAGCAGCTCATCTCTGCCTGCTTTAAAGGGGGGCTGGGCCATCAAGATGGAAAGAGCCGCCCAAACTGACTGCAGCCAGCAGCCAGCCCAGATGGGAGCTGGCCCAGCCAGCCCTCTGGTTCCAGCATCTGCAGCCCTGGGTGTGGCAGCAGCCTGGTCTCCCCACACCATGCCATGCAAGCTTCCACCCGCAGTGCCACGTCCAGGCGGAGGCGGGCCCAGGCCTGACACTGGGCCCAGACACCTCAGCAAACCCCTAGCTCTAGCTTTGGCTGCCAGTAAGACCTCAACACCCCACGCCAAGCTGCTGTGATGTGGCACAGCTGGCAAAGAGCTCCTGGGCAGGCTCTGCTGAAGGCCACCTGCACTCAGATGTGTTCCCTTTCAAATCCTGCTGCAAGACCACCTCAGCCCCACGTTTACACAGATCCATGCAACTGTGCACACACCACGCGAACACAGTGCGGACCCCACCTATGTCCCTCAGTTTGTCCCTCCAGCCATCAAGCCTCACGCCCACCTGAAGAAGGCTGATCCCACACTGTATGTCCCTTCCTCTTGCCTACTCCCCCTCCTCTCTCAGGGACAGCCTGGACCTGGAGTTCTCCTGCAGTTCTCAGTAGAGATCTACCTTTCTCTTCCTTTCATCTCCCATTCACTACCTGCACATCCCTTGGTGTTTCCTCAAGAATTCCATTAAAAGTGCCATGTCTGCCTTCTTTCCCCCTATGGAAAACAGGATGCATGCCAAGAGCGTTCCATGCTTTAGCTCATCTAATTTTCATCACAACTCTATGAGGAGTGTCCTGTGATTATTCGAGGCCCAGAGAGGTAGAATAACTTGCCCTAGGCCACCCAGCTTGTAGGTGGTAAGGCAGAACATTACATCCTTTGGATGACTCACACCCGCGCCGCTGTTCTTATCTGCTCTGCTCATTGCCCCTTAACCTCTTTAGCCCTGAAAGTTGCCATGTAGCTGCATTCATCTCAGCAGGGTAGGAGGAGGCAAGGAGAACTGGGAAGGGAGAGGCCGCAGGTACAGCAAAGGGCACCACCACACCTGGAGCCCCACATGGGATGCCATGGGCCCATCGCAGCGCTGGCCACTACAGTACAAGGTGGTTAGTGCCAGGGCAGGAAGCTCCATAAAAGCAGGATTAGTCTGGGCAGAGAGACCTGCGGGTAGACAGAATGGAGGTCAAGCCTGACAAGTAGGAAGTTTGTGCAGCCGGGAAGCCAGTCAGGCTGTAGATCTGGAAACTTCAGCCCTGTCCCACATGCACCCCGAGATAGAACCATGCAGGGGACTGGCGGCATGGACTTTTCCACACTCAGGGACAAGGTGCAGCCCAAACTGGCTGTGCCAGCGGTGAGGATGAGATCCCATGGTGGATTTAAGTGTCCCTTAACCACCTCAGTGTGGACCCTAAAGAGCAGGGGTGAGGGGTTAGAAGAAAACTCCTATTTGGGATCCTTTCCAGAGGCCTGAGCCCCCACACTACTTGGGGAACAAGTGACCCAGCCATCTTCAGCGTGGGCAGCTCCTCCTGGGCTTTGACCCAACTACACCCAGCTAGGAGATAAGGTGAACTGCTGGGAAGGCATCATCATTTATTAATACCCAAGCTCCACATTACCATGGGGACCCTGGCAGCCTCCAGTGGACTGTCTCCAAGAGATGGCCTGACAGAGTCATCCCTTCCCTCCTGCATCCCTGACTTCTCTGCCTGGAGAGCCCCACTGGGTCCCCCTGGGATGCTCTGTTCTCCTCCCTCTCGCCCATCTCTGGCCAAGGCAGATGGAGAAGGCCTACCTGGGCCACACTGTGTTCAGTCAAGCCGCTGTCATCCGCCTGTGGGGGAAGCAGAATCAAGGTGGTCAGGCCAGGGCAAGGGTATCGGGTGAAGACAGACAGGTGAGAGAAAGGGGCTTGTGGGTGGTGAGCGGACGCTGTGATCAGGGGATCCAGAACTGCATGTATATCACTTCTAGAGCCCTTGGAAGCCAGCATCCTCAGGGTTGTCTAAGGGACACGGTGGGTGGAGAGTGAGGGGGATTAAAAATGAGAAGAAAGGTTTCATCCAGACATGAGAAGCCAAACTGGGTGGGGAGATTCCATCTCTTCCCCTCCAAGGCCAAGTTCAAGGCAAGGCAGCCACCAGGTGTCTCTGTGAGGATTTATTTCCTCAGTCTGTACTTCCCACCAGGGAGGATGGTGAGGTATTTGTAATTGGCCAAGGGAAGAGGACAGAGATCTCTTTTACTGGCTGACATCCCTCCAAACTGCTGCTCCCCTCCAGAAGTGCATCAACCCAGTGGTTGCTTCTGCTAGAGGAGCTTGGGTTCCCACCATCCGGGTTCCCTTTGCCCAGACACAGGGAGGACAGGAAGTACAGAGGATGGGAAGGGTAGCCTGGAGGAGATGGGAGTGAGGGGGGATACAGGATGACTCTTACCCTAAAATTCACTTTCTGGATCACTTGCTGGGGGTCACTCTCCAGAATCACGCTACAAAGTGAGAGAGAAATGAGGAGGAAAATCAGCCCCGTGCTTTCCTTGGACTCTGCTCCCTGCTAAGCCCTTCGCTTCCCTGCCATATCCTGCAACATCCTCCCCCCAAGGTACTTGGCCTGCCCATACTCCTCAAGCCAGAACTCTCCCTCACCATGGAGCCCTGATTCTCACATACTTTGTCATCACTGGGCAAACCCTTAAGAGATCAGGTCAGGGTAGTCCACTCTAGATCGATCAGTTTGTCAAAAGCAGGGGCTCAAAAACTGAGAGCTCTAGAAAGTTCACTTCACCTCTGGGATGAAGGGATGGATTCAGATGCAGTGATGGAAGAGAAGCCCCCTGGGGTCCCTATCTGGTTTCACTATTATTTTCTGCCATGGTGTTGTGCTATACACGAAAGAAATGGAACTGCAAAATCAGAATCTACCTTCCCTTTTTTTTTTTTTAACCTTCCCTTTCGACAGACCCAATTATGGAGGCATTTCTTGGCTAGTTGGCACTCTTTCATGATGCCCTGGAGGGTGTGCAGGGGGGAAGAGTTGGTCACTGTGGGTGAGAAAGGCTCCTCAGGAACTGAGTGACTGCTCCTCCTCACCTAGTGAGCCTCCTATAGGGCAGAAGGAAGTGAACAAACATTTCTTGAGACCTTCTCCCAGGCTCATTACAGGGGCACTTGTAGCCCCAAGTCCCTCACCAGAGGTCCTTTATAGCAACCATTCAGGTTCAGGTTCAGGACCAAATGTTGCTTCCACTAATGCTTCCCTGTTTTCACTGGAGGGAAAGGGGGGCAAAAACTGGGCCTTCTGGGGGTACAGATGGGAAGCTGATAAAACTGACAATCTCCCTTGTGAAGGCCCTGCACCTCATTTTATATTTATAACTGTGTGTGTTTCTTGAAAAAGTTCCACCAAATTTTATATACAACTTTTATATTCCACAAAACCTGGTCTTATTTCCCTCACTGTCAGGTCCTAGCAATTAGCACAAGGCCCTGCAACATCAGCAGCTGGCAGTCAACAGATATAGAGTAAAGGAGGGAGGGAAGGCAGGAAGAACCTCACAGTACCCCATCTCCCGGAGCCCCTGTCCCTAGCAATGTATTTCAGTGCCATGCAAAGAGCACAATCTCTGGAAACCTGCACAAGTTTTAGATCTTGGCCCTGCCACCCCCTAGTCATGTGACCCTGGGCAAGTCACTTAAATCTCTGAGCCTCTGTTTCCTCATCTATTAAATGCATGTAATCACAGGCATATGGCTGTCTCACAGGTGATCCATTTCCATTATCCTTTGCTCCAGAGCCAGAACTTCTTTTTCTCCCTGAATATTGCCCAACCCCGCCCCCATGGAAATTCACTAACCAACCTCTCATAGGAGCTCCCAGCTTCCTAAGACTATAATCTTATACCAGTGAAAAGAGACAAGATTTACTGAAGGAGAACAATGAACTTCACCTGCATCACCTCATTTAATCCCACATCCTTTTAGGCAGTTTCCTTATTGTCTCCATTTCAAAGCTGGGGAAAGTAAGGAAAATAAGCAACTGGCCCAGGTGGTGCAAGCAGTCAATGTTGGAGTGAACCTCTAAGAGCGAGAGGTGTAGCTGCCGCAGGGCTCTGCCTGAATGAAGTCTTTCCAGGAAGGGCGGGTGTCTGTGCTGCCTGCCTCTCCTGGCCACTGGAGAGCAAACCATTCCCCCAAAACCTTGCCTGGTCAACAGTCAGCCGTAGTTTGACATCAGATTACTTTCTTGCGTGCTTGACTTCGGCTAACATTGAAGTCAACCTCCATCATCATGAGTGGGGTTGGGGGATGGGATCGCAGGGAATATGCTGGAGAAAGGGAGGGAGAAGCTGGCCAGAGAGCCAACAACATGCTGGGTGCAACCTAGCGCTGATGACCCTCAAGGCCATCTCCCACTGTGAGGGCTCCTGACCAGCCCCTTTTCCTCTCCCACTCCTCACCCGCCATCCACAATCTCATCCACCACCAGGAAGGCTCCGTCCATGTTCTCCAGCAACCAGCGCTTCTCCACGTTCTTCCTGAAAGAAGACACAGCTCTGCAACCTCCCTGTGGCATGGCCGGGAGGAGCCGGGTCCTTGCCTTAGTGAGGTGGACCCGCTCTCTCCAAAGACTGCCTCGTTCCCCACCCTCCAGCCCCTGTCCCCGCACAAGCACAGGGAAGGAGAATATCAAGGGCAGTGAGGCTGGCACCTGGGCAAGGGATTCCTGAGCAGAGGACGGGTCTGCTTCCTTCAGCCCCTCATGGTCCATTCTACCCGTGCCGCCCCCGCCACTTTTGGGCACTGACCCTGTTTCTGCCCTAAAGCACTGCAGGTAGTACAGCTCTATTGTAGTTACACATGGCGACTGTAAACACTTATTTTTGGTTATCCGAGTTTGATTTACCCAGGCCATGTTCACTGGAGTAGATACCAGATCGCTGAACGGGAATGGAGAGAAAATCACACCGAGCATCAAGTCAAAAAACCTTGAGTTTGAATCTTGGCTCTGGTTCTGATATAAACGACCTGTAACACCTCAGGCAAATCACTTAGCTTCTCCAGACTTCATCTTCTGGCCATACCATTGTTTGAGCAGGTAAAGGGCAGGGGGCCTTGCAGGAAGTTGCTCTGGCTCCAGATTTTATCTTGTGGAGACTTAAGGAGAAAAGCAGGGAACCATCCTGCCTGTGATGTACCAAGGTCTGGGGGATGGGAGCCTTGGAGGACAGAGGACCTCACTCACCTTAGCACGTGGTTCAGGGACTCAAACAGGCATGTGAGAACAGACATGAGCATCAGCTGGTGAGGAGTGGATGTGCGAGGAGGAAAACAAGAGAGACCGAGGTTGAGAAGGCCAGAAGGAAACCTCAGAACCTGACCGTTGGACAGCTGCCCCTCTTTAGGGAGGACAAGGCTGGAGCCTGGCTGCAACTTGACCTGAGAAGGTCCCTCCCCGTGTTTGAATTGGGAAGGACTGCAGTGCCTGCTGCAGGACACTGAATACATCCTTCTCCAGTGATGTATAATAGAGACAGAAGCTCCCGGCAGAGGACTCCATTTCTGGTACCCAAGGAATAGAATGGGTATCATGGATATGCATTGTTCCAGAAAGAACCATTTTGGAGGCTCCCAGTTCCCCAGAGTCTAGAAGCAGGGGTACCAAGGGGAAGCCGCCCAGCTTCTACCCCAGGCTCCAAGCCACTCCCCACAGAGAGACCCTTCTTGTCTCCCTAACCTCCTGAATTCACCTCATTCTCGTAGGATGAGCCCACCACATACAGGAAGAGGTCAATGCTGCTCTTGTAGACGATGGTCATGCCCCCGAAAAATGCAATCTCACCTAGAAGAGAAACAGGGTCTCAGTTCTGGTCACCTCTGCCTGGCCCCTCCTGTCCATCTCCAGCTCTGCATCTCTCCCCCTATTTCCTTCCTCTTCCCCAGAACACTTGCAAAGGAAATTCCAGCCCAGTCCAATGGTTAGGACTCTGTGCTTTCACTGCCAAGGGCCCGGGTTCAATCCCCAGTCTGGGAACTAAGATCTCACAAGCAGTGGCCAAACAAAAAAAGAATCCTTGCAAAGACTAGAACCCTTGGAGAGACTTTCACTAGGGACACTACCACTGGGCTACTCCGTGTCCCTGCTCCAACCCTCTACTTCATTCCTAGCACCTGACTGCCTCATTCTGAGAAGTCAACAAGTCTGGTTTAAGGCTGACCTTTCACCCACCATGTGCAATGCCTCTGACCAGCCCAGGCTGGTGGTGGTCTCTTCCACTGAGAGGAGTCCAGGCATGCCAGAAGCAGGCAGGTGGGAGCAGGTGGCAGTTGGGGGGGGGGCGGTGTGTGCGTGCTGGTGACGGGGAGGAGGGTGAAGGTTCACCAGAAGGGAAAAGAGAACAGCTGGGAAGGGGAAGAAAAAGCATCTCTGAAGAAAAGGGAATGGCCTGTGGGTATGTGAGGCCGACAGGGACAGCTGTGTCCAGACGGAGATGACAGTGTGCATCTGAGAGTTCTGTGCAAGGAAGAGGAGGACACTTACTGTCAGTTCGGCTGGTCTTATTGAAGACGTTTTTCTCGAAGGCCATCTGCTCTTTCATGGAGGGGAATGTGTCATCATAATACTAGAAGGAAGGGAAGGAGAAAAAGTGGCAGCCGCTCCACAGGGTCTGGCTCCTCCCTGGATGGGTGGCAGGGAACGGTGGGTGCTGGTCAAGTGGGACCCTGCTGCCATGCCCCCCTCCTCTTGACTGCCCTCTACGCCTGTCTGCTCACTGTTTCCCCCTAAACACAGATTAAATTCTGAGCAAAGAGAGTCATAAAAAGTAGAGGAATTTTGAGGCTTGCTTTTGGAGTCCTGTCCTGACTTCTTGGAGGCCTTTGTACATTCAGCAGATGACCGGGGTGGTCACTAGGCCACACTGTTTCTATACTAACCTGAGTCTACAGGAAAAAAGACAGAGCCAGGGGCTCTTTACCACAATAAAGCACAACAGCTACTTTATTATCCACATTATATGGATGGGGTAACTTCTCTGACACCTCACAGTTTAAGGGACAGAGCTGGGATTCAATGCCAACGATGGTCTGACTTCAGACAAAATTATGGTGAAGATCCCCTGGAGAAGGAAATGGCAACCCACTCTAGTATTCTTGCTTGGGAAATCCCACAGACAGAGGAGCCTGGTGGCTACAGTCGCAAGAGTTGACACGACTTATCGACTAAACAACGACAACTATGGTGAAGATGAACTATCTAAGGGAGAGTTCCTGGCACACACTGCCTAACAAAATCAATGCTGTTTTGTTGGGCTTGATGAGACTCTCTCTCTGATTCAGTTCCTGCATTTGCACATGGATGTGATCTGCTGGGAGGAGGCCCTGGAACCTTTGGTTGCTGAGCTACCTCTGACCATCTGCTGGGGCAAGAGACGGTCAGCTCAGCTTCCATTTTCTGAATGTAGATTTTGCCACCTAGTGCCCCATCTGCAGGCAAATCAGTGGTCTCCCTGCCAGCCACTGTTGTGGTAAACAGGCTCATTGCAATGTCATGAAGATAAAAAGTTTCAGCCTAAACAAGCTAAAAAGTCTATATTGCATTTCATAGCTACTTTAGGTGTCACAGTCCCACTATAGTTAATTGTGTTGATGGTAGATATTTATTTTGGGATTATTCTAGTTTGGTTTGTCTTGGCCATGATCACTAGCATATATACCAGATAACTGAATAGTTGGTGCAGAGAAAATCCTCCTCCTGAGCTTCAAGTCAAAATACCCGAGTTTGGATCCTTGCTCTGATATTAGTACCTGCGACTCCAGGCAACTCTTTTGGCTTCTCTAGACTACATTTTCCTCATTTATGAAAGAGTTGGATTAAAATCTGGTCTATAAAATCCTATCTGTTCTAAATCCTTAGTGTTTACCAAGCTGTAGAAGCAAAACAGAGGTTACTTGTTCAGAATTGGTGGACCAGGAATCCAGGGTCCCAGGCCAGAGTTAAGGACATTACTCTGAAGAAGAAGACATTCTGGACAACATGAGTAGAAACAGAAGAGACAGCCTCTCCCCCTTTGGGGGCCAGCAGTCTGACAAGGCAGGAGGATGGACAGAATGACCTTTGGAAGGGTCTCAGCTGAGCTGGTCTGTGTCGCAGAGCCCACAGTGGGGTCTCTCCGGCCAGGTGAGTCAGCTGGGTGGGGACTTCTGGACGTGGGCCTGTGGCACAGTGTCTTCAGGGGCCCTCCGGTGAGGGTGGGAGGTTACCTTGGCCAGCAGGCGGTGTCCGTCATTATCTAGGATGAAAACGGCCTTGATGGTGTAGAGGGAAGGTTCCTGCAACTGACACGGGGGAGAGCTTTGTTGACCCCTAAGCCAGGGCAGAACCCTGTCATTGGCTCTACGGGACCTGCTGGTCCCCGGAGTCCATCCCCAGGCCAGCGACCCCAGCCCCAAAAGTCCACAGCTGGTTCCGGCCCAACCCTATGCCGCATGGGCCACTTGGGTGCCCGCTCCCCGCCCAGGCAGATGTCCCACTGCAGGCCCCGGGTGGGCGCTGTGCCCATTGGGTGCAGAAGGTCCGTCCGGGCCCAAGTTCTGTCATGCACTGACTGCTCCAGAGCCCGAGTCGGAGTGTATCACAGAACCTGGGCCGGGAGGACAGCGGCGCGGAGCTCCTCCAGCGGCCCCCGGCGCCCTGGCCCGTCGGGCTCCAGAAGCACGCACGTCAGCCCGCCGCCGGGGCGGCCCCGCGCTCCCTAGCCCTCCGGGAGAGTCGCAATCCAGCCCGGCCGAGCCGTCCCCCGCCCGCTCCGACTGCTCCAGAACTTCGCCCACGCGGACGCCGCACCGGCCTCCTCCCGAGTCAGCGCGGAGGAACTTTTCTGCCCGCGCGGGCGCCGCCCCTCCCAGGCCGGTCCCGGCGGCACCAAGATCCCCGGCGCCCGACCCGTGAGCTGGCGCCCCCCGGCCCCCGGCGCCGCCCGCTCCGTACCCGCAGCCCCGCGGGCTCCCCAGCTCGGGCGGGCGGCGCCGGGCCCCCAGTCGGGGCGGCCGCGGCCCCCTCCCCCGGGTGCGGACGTGGCCAGGCCTCCGGCCGCTGCATTCCGCTCGCTGCCTCGCGCTGACAGCGCCGCCCCGCCCCGCCCCGCGCCCCCCGGGCCGCCGCCGCTCCTCCCCGGCGGCCGCCGGCCTCGCGCCCGCCCCCCTCAGCCCCTCCGCGCGTGTCCTTCCTTCCCCCGAGGCCCTTCCCTCCTCGGCCTCCCTCCTTCCTCTCCCTTCCCGCCCTCTCCGCCCCGCGCTCACACTCCAGCTCTCTTTCCCCTGGCCTTCTTTGGCCCCTCAAAGCCCAGAGCTCCTTGCAGCCTCAGTTTGTCCCAAGACCGGCCCCCTTTCCCCCTCCTGCCTTCTCTCAGGCTTGTGGGTTTGGTTTGCACCGACGTCCACAGGCTGCCCTGAGGCCGTCAGGAAACAGGCAAAGTCCAGTTTGTCTCTTGACTCCTGGTAGGTACCGTTGGCACAAACACATCGGGTCATCCTCTGAACTTCAGAGACAAGTCCTAGCAGCGGGAGCAGATGAGGACAGCTCTAGAGAGACCCCTCTGTGCAGCAGAGTTTCTCTCATGCCTCCCGCGACTTGGGGAAGGGAGGCATGGCGCCCGGACACCTCTGCAAACACGGACACAATCTGAAATGAGACAGATACCCAGCAGTACAAATGTTCCACCTGTGAATGGCGTCAGGCTTTGCCATGCTTTGGTTCCTTTGTCCTAGGTATACTAGGTGGTTTAATCACTATGTCGTGTCTGACTTTCGAACCCATAATACCGAAGTGGGTTGTCATTTCCTTCTCCAGGGGATCTTCCCAACCCAGGGATTGAACTCTTGTCTCCTGCATCGGGAGCGGATTCTTTACCCCTGAGCCACTAGGGAAGCCCATTAAGTATACTAAAGGGCTTTAGCTTCAGGATCCTCAAGGCTAGTGGGAAATTAACAGTATTTAGGCATTTACCCCAGAGAAGTCAATGGCACCCCACTCCAGTACTCTTGCCTGGAAAATTCCCTGGACGGAGGAGCCTGGTAGGCTACAGTCCATGGGGTGGGGAATAGTCGGACACGACTGAGCGACTTCACTTTCACGAACTGGAGAAGGAAATGGGAGCCTACTCCAGTATTCTTGCCTGGAGAGTCCCAGGGACGGGAGCCTGGTGGGCTGCCGTCTATGGGGTCACACAGAGTTGGACACGACTGACGTGACTTAGCAGTAGCAGCAGGCATTTACCCATCACTATAGTCAAAATTCTTCAAGCCAGGCTTCAACAGTATGTGAACCGTGAAATTCCAGATGTTCAAGCTGGATTTAGAAAAAGCAAAGGAACCAGAGATCAAATTGCCAACATCTGTTGGATCATTGAAAAAGCAAGAGAGTTCCAGAAAAACATATACTTCTGCTTTATTGACTATGCCAAAGCCTTTGACTGTGTGAATCACAACAAACTGTGGAAAATTCTTCAAGAGATGGGAATACCAGACCACCTGACCTGCCTCCTGAGAAATCTGTATGCAGGTCAAGAAACAACAGTTAAAACTGGACATGGAACAACAGACTGGTTCCAAATTGGGAAAGGAGTATGTCAAGGCTGTATATTGTCACCCTGCTTATTTAACTTATATGCAGAGCACATCATGAGAAATGCTGGACTGGATGAAGCACAAGCTGGAATCAAGATTGCCAGGAGAAATATCAATAACCTCAGATATGCAGATAACACTACCACATATGGCAGAAAGCAAAGAACTAAAGAGCCTCTTGATGAAAGTGAAAGAAGAGAGTGAAAAAGTTGGCTTAAAGCTCAATATTCAGAAAACTAAGATCATGGCATCCGGTCCTATCACTTCATGGCAAATAGATGGGGAAACAATGGAAACAGTGACAGACTATTTTCTTGAGCTCCAAAATCACTGCAGATGGTGACTGCAGCCATGAAATTAAAAGACGCGTCCTCCTAGGAAGAAAAGCTATGACTAACCTAGATAGCATATTAAAAAGCAGAGACATTACTTTGCTGACAAAGGTCCGTCTAGTCAAGGCTATGGGTTTTCCAGTGGTCATGTATGGATGTGAGAGTTGGACTATAAAGAAAGCTGAGTGCCAAAGAATTGATGTGTTTGAACTGTGGTGTTGGAGAAGACTCTTGAGAGTCCCTTGGACATCAAGGAGATCCAACCAGTCCATCCTAAAGGAAATCAGTCCTGAATATTCATTGGAAGGACTGATGCTGAAGCTGAAACTCCAATACTTTGGCCACCTGATGTGAAGAGCTGACTCCTTTGAAAAGACACTGATGCTGGGAAAGATTGAAGGTGGGAGGAGAAGGGGACGACAGAGGATGAGATGGTTGGATGGTATCACCGACTCAATGCACATGTGTTTGAGTAAACTCCAGTAGTTGATGATGGACAGGGAGGCCTGTTGTGCTGCAGTCTGTGGGGTCACAAAGAGTCGGACACGTCTGAGCACCTGAACTGAACTGATAGGCATGCATTTTACAGCTAAGCTCTTTAAGATACATTATATAACTCACACCAATGAGGTAGGTGTTCTCACCCCCATTTTAGGAAGGGAAACTCAAAGAGTTTGTGTGATTTTTTTTTTTTTTAAAGCTTATGAATTATTTCTGGAATTTTCCATTTACTATTTTCAAACCACAGTTGGCTGCAAGTAACTGAAATCACAGAAAGAGAAACTGAGGACAAAGGGGGAATCTTGTATGTGTTATATATTATTTCAAAATGCATTTCAAATTGTATTGACGTGTACACTTAACATGGGTGATTTTACTGCATGTAAACTGTAATTCAATCTACAATTGATTTTTAAACCTGTAAAAAAAATTGAGTTGAATATCCACAATGTAATGAGTCATTCTATTTCAACATGCTGCTGCTGCTGCTGCTAAGTCGCTTCAGTCGTGTCTGACTCTGTGTGACCCCAGAGACGGCAGCCCACCAGGCTCTCCTGTCCCTGGGATTCTCCAGGCAAGAACACTGGAGTGGGTTGCCATGTCCTTCTCCAATGCATGAAAGTGAAAAGTGAAAGTCAAGTCGCTCAGTGTGTCCGACTCTTAGAGACCCCATGGACTGCAGCCTACCAGGCTCCTCCGTCCATGGGATTTTTCAGGCAAGAGTACTGGAGTGGGGTGCCATTGCCTTCTCCATGTGTGATCTTTCAAGATCCTTTAGCTAATCAATAGTTGAATGGAGGTGGAACCCAGGTTTCAGACCAAGAACTTCTCCACTCTTCTCTTCAGGTCATCTCATGTTGCGTGCCACACTCACTTCACTTATCCCCTGTGACTGGGAAATGAGGGTTTCCTCTGCTGAATAGTATCAAGCTATCTCATTCATCTCAGCTTCAATGTCATCACCAAAAGACCCTTTCTAACAACCACCAACTCTTAACTTGATAGGTCTTTGCTGTCCCTTTGTGTCTCAGCACCCTACTTTTGTTGTACTTAATCTCTAAATACCATTTTTACTACTTGTTTACAAACATGTGTGGTCCTTCTCTGCACCAGGTATTATGTCCTAAAGAAATAGAGATAATGTGCCTGTGGAATTCCTGGTGCCTGGCACATGACAGGTTCAATGAAACCATATTTTATGTGCTGTACAAATATTTATTGAGTATTTACCATGTGCCAGTTGCTTTTTTAGTCACTGGGACGCAACAGCAGCCAAAGTAAACAAAATCTTTGCTCTCATGGAGCTTATTCAAGTATTTGTGTGTGTGTGTGCATGCATTTTTGTGCAATACCCACAGTGCACAGATACATGAATAAAATAGTAATATTTAAATTGGTGATAAGCACTGTGTGAAGAAAGGTACTTCTCAGGTGGTGATACCCACCTGCTAATACAGGAGATGTTTAAGAGATGAGGATTCGATCCCTGGCAGGGAGATACCCTGGAGAAGGACATGGCAACCCACTCCAATGTTTTTGCCTGGAGAATTCTCAGGGACAGAGGATCTGGTGGGGTGCAGTCCATAGGGTCGCAGAGAGTTGGACATGACTGAAGTTACTTAGCATGCATGCATACTATGAAGAAAAATTAATCTGGAAAGGGTATCAGGAATGTTAGGGGTTAGGGAGAGGCAGGGGAAATTGCCATTTTCCTTAGGGTCATTTGAGAAAGCCTTCAAGGTGACATTTGAGCAAAGAGCTGAAGGAAATGAGGGGAGAAGCCACACAGACATCTGTGGAAACATCTATTGAATGTCTTTTTATGATGATGTAGAAGGCACATCCAGATCTTCCCTGCAGGCTACCAGACTTATAATAATGAACATTAATCAATGCTATTTGGTATAATGGGGGAAAGGACAGTATTTTGTTTGGATTCCAGATCATCAGACGTTATGTCAATGATCATGCCAGCTCAATATGTTATTAAAAATCCTGATTTGATTATTTCCATCTTTAATATTCTGTGACCTAGTCCATTATTATTGGAGAAGGAGTCCATGATTATTCTCCAGTGTTCTTGCCTGGAGAATCCCAGGGACCGGGGAGCCTGGTGGGCTGCCGTCTATGGGGTCTCACAGAGTTGGAGACGGCTGAAACGATTTAGCAGCAGCAGTCCATTATTAGTTCATGTTTACAAAGATAGCACCAAAAAGCCTCTGGGGTATTTTCTAGCCTCTGTATAGCGGATGGTACCCACAGTGGGAGAGGGTCAGCTTGCAGAAGAGAGGAGATCTAGGAAGATCTAGGAAGACTGGGGACTTAGGTATGGCTTCCTGTAGAGAAGAGGGAGGAGTTAGTTATAGGAGACTAGCTGGGAGGACAGAGGGGCTGGGGATGAGAGCAGAGGCCAGGGAGAGTCTTCAGTATCACCACCTTCACCCCCTGGGCTGCTATTGTTAACATCATCAGGACTACTTTACTGCTTAAGTGCCCTTGGAAATAAGTAAATCCAGAGCGCTCAAATAGAAGTTTTCAAGGAAGAGATTTCTGTCATTGATGACTCTTTGGTAAACTCCCTCAACAGAGAACCTAGGACTCCTTTCCTTCCTCTGATCCCTTTCCCTCCTCAGGGCCCCTCCATCCTGGAGCACCCGTTTAATGGGGGTTCTGTGTAAACAAACAAGTTCAGTGTGAATGGTGTTGGGACAATGGCCCCGTAGAACATCACCCCACAAGGACTTTAGTGTAAGGCTGACAGCACTTGGGAAGCATGCGAGTGCAACAGAGAAGTTGCTGGAGAGCCTTCTCGGAATTAAGAAGCCAGAGCTGGGTTCAAAAAGAAAGCGGCTTGCTGTTTCCCTGCTTTCTCCTTCCTTGGGGGTGGGGGGAGCAGGTTGTGCTAGGAGGAGGTGCTGTGCACATCTCTAAGCCGCTGGGGTCAGGGGAGAAGCTGGACTCAGAACTGGTCCTGAAAACACACACACGTATGTCCCTGCCCTCTGGAGTCTCCAGGAGGCTAGTGATTCAAATAGGTTTCCCTCTGGGCCTTGGTTGTATCTTGGAGGTGAGACCATTCCACTTCCTCTGACACCCTCCTGCTGCCGCATCTCAGTGCTGTCTGTCCTAGGATTTCAGCATCTGTTCTTGTGTGACAAGAAGAAACAGCTCCCTTGGGTAACAGCCTCTCTCTCTCCTTCCTGCTATAATGTCAAGAGGGGGAGGTGTGTGTGCAATGTGAGGTGTGGTTGTATGTGCTTGTGGCATCCTCCAGAGAAAAACCGAAAGCTTCCATCCTTTTTCTGCAGACGAATTTCTAGTCGACCATCTAAGGACAACTCTCATATCTTCGGCGTTTGGTTTTCTCTGGGATAACCAGGTTGTGAAGTGGGGTGGAGAGAGAGTTGGGCAAGAAAGGGACCTCACCCTTAGCTCTACCCATGCATGAGTGGCTTTATACACAGGATAGGATTTTCAAACTTGGTGAATATGTATATTATCTCCATTTTATCTCGGAGGGCCCAAGTAGTAAGTTTTTGAATGCAGCCGAGTCTAAAACACCCACTTTTCCCACTTCACAATAACACCTCGCTGACTGTGACATGCCATACTGAGAGCTACACAAAGAGAATTATCCAACACTATTTGGGACAACATGGTGAGACATACAAGGACCACTGAACTCAGCTTCATAAAATGTTACACCAAGATGTGAATGATCAGTGAAGCATTTTCATTGGATAGGTCCAGGACAAGAACATGTTAGGATTGAGAAAGAACACATCCTAAAGTCAGGTGGTGATTCTAGTCTGTGCCCATGATTAGCACTGCTGTTCTTTTTTACTCAACATGGATTCTTGCTCCAAGCTAGTGATTCTCTACTCTGGCTGCACATAAGAATCACCTAAGGAGTTTTTACAGAATCCTGATGCCCAGGGCTGCTCTGGGAGACTCTGATTTAATTGGTTGGGGGTGGGACCTGGGCACTGATAATTTTTACAAGCTCCCCAGGTGATTCTAATGTGCAGCCAGGGTTGAGAAGCAATATTCTAAGACAGCAGTGGGAGGGGTACACAGGGAAGAGACTGGCTTGTAAGAACCTCTTTTGATGGCTTAATGGTAACCAGCTTGCTAATGATGTTTACCATGTAAGAAAGGGCCAGATGTCTGGATTAGCTGGAGAACTAATTGATTTCCTTGCAAAACACGGTAACGTTTAGTACTGACAGGGTGTAATCCTAGAATCTCTCAGAAGGGCTATAAGGAAATCTCAGGCATTTTATACATTCCCCTGGATTAGTTAGAAGTTGAGGGGTGAAAAATATTTATATAGATTAACAACATTTAAAAACATTTTTAAAGAAAGGAAACCACAAGAGAGCAGAAAGACTGTTTCCCCTTAGGGGAAGAAGCAATTCCTGCTATTCCAGAAGAACTCGAGCTGCAGCCAGGCTGCCCTCCCAACATGCCCTTCTCCCAGGGTTTCTTGGCAGAAGCCATCATGGCAGGATGACTGGAGGATGCCTGCGTGGTGAAGCTTTCCCCAGGGAGGAAGGTGGGTCAACATAGATATCACTGGGGCACGGAGGGCTATCCAGGGATAGCTGGCTTTTTGTGTGACCCCGAATTCCTGCGCATTAGAACTAATCGGCTTCCTGGTGTCCCACTGCCTTCTCTCCTGAGCAGGCTGGATGGAGTCTCCTCTTCAGGGCCTGGTGTGACTGGTGGCTCTCAGCCTCTCCCTCAGGGAGGGAGTGCATGCACTCACTTTTTCCAGTGGGCTTCTCGGTCTGATTTAATGGATATACCAGGACTGATGACACATCAGCACGGGATCTTTCTTTTGCTTCTTGGGTAATTGTCCTGTTAACAGCTGTTCCAGGCAGAGAAAGGCATGGAGGGGGGGGCGGGGGAGGGGGGCGGGGATGTGGGGGAGAGGGAGGCTTCCTGGGTGAAAAAGGATACACCCTGGATTTTAGAAGGTTAATGAGTGGGTTCTGGGAAGGAGGTTTGCACCTGCTCAGACTTGATCTGAAACTCTATAGACAGAGTGGAAGACAAGACAGTCTTTCAATCTCCACTTCCTACATAGAGTACTATTAAATATCCTGGGTGCCCACACCCTGCCAGGCCTCACCACCGGCTGCTGACAGTGTCTCTACATCTCGATTCTCCTTAGCCCTTGCAATGGGCCAGCAATTCTTTGTCTTTCCTTTTTTTCTTGCCACCTTTCAGTAACCACTAAGCAGAAAACTTTCTGACTACCCCTAGTCATTCTTTAATCAACAAAACAGTTCCCAATTCAGCTCTCTCCCACTTTATGCTCAAATAATTATTATACACATTTAAACATAGTACTTGAAGCTCAGAGGGGAAAGAGAATGAACAGGATAGTGTGGGCCAAACAAAAGACCTCTCCACACCTCTCCCACCCCTTTTCGAAGGCTGAACAGGGAGTCCCTCCTATCCTCAGTGCCTGCAACTCTCTCCACACCCAAGACCCCAGAAAGGAGAGAAAGGAAAGGAGACAGTGGGTAAGAGGGCTATCTCAGCAAACCTGTGAGTGATTAAAAAGTGACCAAGTGAATTAAGGCTTCCACAGTGATGTGAGAATATCACATGTGATGTCCCTGGTGTAGCTTTTCCACCCACAGCTGCCATTTCAGTAAACATTCATCTTGATTTCATGTTACTCTTAAATGTACTAACGACCTTATTTTTCATCCCAGACACCTGGTACCCTACTGTGCAGCTCAAAAGAAACTTGGAAAATACAGACTGTCTACCACATTCAGTTCTGTTGGTGCTAAGGTTCCCTGACTCCCCACAGATAAAAGATTGCTCAGTTGTTTTCTCAGAACTGTGTCAAGGTTTACATTTGTTCTCTATTTGCTATGTCAAACAGATGGCCATTCTTCGTATGCAGTCCCTCCTATCTTCTCAAAATAGTCTTGTATTTAAGCCCAGTAACTTTAGTCTAGCCTTGGTATCTTCTAATACTTTGGTTTTAAAATATTTTCTTCTCAACCCCCTTGATATATTTTTAGAGTTACTGATTTCACCTTAATTTCTCCTCCGTTCTTATCCAATATTGGTCTTATTCAGGGGCTGAATGGCCATCCCCTTCCTTGATAATATGCCATATCCTCCAAAACCACATCTCCTCCAAGAATTAATTTCTGTTTTTAACAAGAACTTTTAATCACAGGAGTGCTTGAGTTCCCCTTCAATTACTCAGCAAGCTTCCCCCCCCACCCCCGCCCCAGATTTTATTTTTTTATAGCTACCCTGTGGGCTTGTGGGATCTCAGCTCCCCATCAGGCCACTGCAGTGAAAGCCCATATCACTAACCACTAGACCCCTGGGAACTCCTAGCAAGTATTTATTGAGTGTCTACTATTGCAGGTACAGTTCTAGGCTTTGAAGACTCAACCATTAATGCACAAAATTCTAGTCCTCAATGGAGTTCATATTCTAGCATTTTCTGGAAGACAAATAGTAAAACGAGAAAATAAAACATGTGTTCTCTGAATCCATCTTTGAAATGGGTAACTAACTCAGTAGTTTTCAGAGAATTCAATGCTTATACTTCTGTATAGTGAAAGTACTTTATAATCTGTGAACCATCCCAGATGTAGCTGCCTAACTCCAAACATGTGATGGATTCGACCTCATCAAATGAGTTATCAGTCGGCCTTGTTCTTCGTTGTACAAGGACCAATGACTTGCCCACTAGATTAGCAGGATCTTCTAGGGAGTCAAGAATTTGAGTCAACGCCTCTGTCCCACAGCTAGGAACAACGTACTACGAACCCCAACTCAGTGCTTGTCTTTAGACCCCTTATAAGGGGTCTTCGCACTATGGGTCGTTTACTAAACGGGCGAGGTTATCACGCTTCCACCCCAGAATAAGTGAATTATTAACTCTGGTGTGATGCCTCAAAATGTGCAAGCTTAAAAACTCCCCAAGGTGATGCTGGGGGTAAACCAACGTTCGAAAATCAAAGATGTTGGTTAAAAGAGATTGGAGAACACTAGAAACTGAGGAGTCTCTGAAAAGCAAAACTAAGCTGCGTGGGAAGTTAGGCGGGGGAAGAGCAGACAGAGGAGACGGTGTTTGTATCGCCGCAAAAATCACTAATTATGCCACATTGCTCTTATCCCCAACGTCCCACCACCTTCGTGGCAACCCGTCCACACAACTTGCACACAAGGGGCGCAACGATCCCTGACCGGCAAAGGGCCCAGCGCCGGGCCTCATGGAGCGGAAGCTGGGAGACTGGTTTCCGCTGCCAGCACTCAAGATGGCGGCACGAGCGTCCACACCAGGCGAAACACATGCTCTGTGCCCTACCTCGGCCTCTCAGGTCTCACTGGACTTTTGCAAGTCACCGTGGGAACCCTCAATGGGGGGACTCCGCGCTCCGGCGGTGATACCATCTCCCATTCCCAGTCCTAAGCCCTTATACCCGTCAAAGAATGCACTGGAAGCGCACAGCCTGTTTACTTCACTCCATGCCCAGGCTGTAATACCGTCTGCGGCCAAAGCACCGCCGAGGGGGTCCCAAACGCCGGGCGCTGTGGCCTTCGCCCCACTTATTGGTGGGCCCACGCCGTGAGGCGGGCCTACATGCCTATTGGGCCATGGACCATGTCAGTCTTGAAAAACCGGTAAAGGGAGAAGGAGGCATACTCAGTTATTGGGCTCTCTTTACTATCCGTCAAAGCGACATCCGGCGACGGCCACCATCTCGGCTCTTTGATTGGAGAAACGTATTCCCGGGGAGGACTCGGAGGGCGGGCTTCCGAGTGAGGTGGAAGGAGGGGGCGGGGAGGGAAGCGGAGGCTGGCGAGCTCTAGGCCGGCCGGCGCTGGCGGCTGCAAGGCCTGGACTCGGCTGAGGGCTTGCTGTGGTGGCAGCGGCGGACGCCGAGCTCAGCAGCGGGTATCAAGCACCTTTCTTTCCCTAACGGGAGGGGCACAGCCCCGCGGGACCGAGGCTTACAGAGTGAAGGGCGGCGGGGTGGAGCTGAGGGGCAGGAGGCGGGAGCGGGCGGCCGAGCGGGGTTTACCTCGGGGCCGGGCCCTGGGCCTGGCAGGGAGGGGCCGAAAGGCCGTGGAGAATTCCAGCTCCGGGGTGGGTTGGACTGGGGAGGGCTGAGGGCCTGAGAAGGCGTGGTGTTAAGCCCATGCTTGGGAGCGGGGTGGGGCCATAGGGGCGGAGGGCGGGGTGGGGTTTGGCCGTCCGGGTGGGTCAAGGCCAGGAAAGTAGCACTTGTTCGCTGCTGCCCAGAAGGCTAGAAGCCGAGGCGCCAGGAGCGGCATGGCAACTTGGTCCCAGCCGGACTCGGGTATCCGGGGCAGGGTGGGACCGGGCTCAGACCTGGCATTACTCGATCTTTAAGGGACCTTGTCCGGTTTCTGGAACTTAATTGCTCTTGGGAGGTTTTTAGTAGTAAATTGCGTGAGAACTGGAGGGTAGTGTAAGCAGGAATTCTGGGTCGCAGTTATGTTTACTCTAGCCAGATAAGGGGTGTGTGTGTCTGTCTGTCTTTGGGTGGGTGTGCGTTTGTCTTTTTCCCTTTAGGATGAAGTTGGTAGGTGGGTCATAGCCTTGGATATCAGAGGGCTATGTCTTGGTTTATAAGGTTAATGGAAGCTCAAAAGTAGAGACTAGAACCGAAAGGCAGGTTTACTCCCTCCCCACTTGGCTGGCTGGGTTGAAGACTTGGCCATAGCCCTCTACTTTGGATCAGAAGGTCACATGAATGAAAATAAAACATGCGTATTCAAATTCTGGACAGAATAATCCTGTCACAGACCCCTTCCCATCCCGCCAGTACCCCCACTTTTTGTGTGTGTGTGTGAAGGTAATAGGAAAGAGAAATCGGATTTTAAAGTTGGGAAAACAAAAGGTGTCATTCTTTACTGTGGTGTTGTCCTTTCACACTCCCACGCATTAATAAATTCTCCTCTTAAGAACTTGAAGGGACAAGAATTATAGGCAGTTTTATCCTGAGAGATGGGAAACAAACTTTCTTTTAAGATAGGAAATGGACTTCTCATGCTAAAAATAGAAGCTGGGTAGTGTGTAATGGAGTGGGGGAGGGTTGGCAAATCAGATAACATGTAAAATATTTTGGATGCCCTGGGCATTATCTGCTTATCCAAAATGAGCTACCTTTTAGAGCATCACAAAATTAATATCCAGATATTGAGATCCCTTGTGGCCAGTACCTTCCTTTCATAGTTGTTCTATCTGTACAGGATTTTGTGGTTTTTCTGGGAGTGTAATAACTGGATTTATTTTTTAACAAAGAGATAAAAGTGGCCTTTTAATATGTTTCCTACTTTCTGCCTTGATCCTGGTATGAAAATTATAGAACCTTATCCTGTTGCTTTTGTGATTCCTGTTTCAGGTTTCTCTGGAAACCCCCCTGGTAAGTGTGGAGGAGGCGGGACACTCTGACCCAAGACAAAAGGCCTGTAGCTCCAGCCAAAGAAAATAAACCTTAGGAAGGAGAAGGAGAAAAAAAAAATCATCAGCTGTTTCTGAGAACAGCCTGCAGTGGAATCTACAGAATCTACAGAGAGGACAACTAATGTGAGTGAGGAAGTGACTGTATGTGGACTGTGGAGACAGTAAGTCACGTGGGCCTTGAGGGCCTGGACTGGGTTAGCAACAGTTGTACTTTCAGAGGTGAGGTGTCAAGAAGGGAAAAGTGAATGTGGTCTGGAGTGTGGCCTTGGCTCCAAGGGGTGTGTTTTCCTCTGAGGCCATCAGGGAGCTCAGCCCCTGTGTTCTGCCAGGGTGGGGTACAGGGTTTGGCACTGAGGAGGGTGACTTGCTGGCTGGAGCAGCAGAGCAGTGGCCTTGATTTGTCTTTCAGAAGATTTAAAAACCAAAAAACATAAACATTCTGGTCCTTCAGCAATGCTTTCTCTGAAGAAATACTTAACGGAAGGACTCCTCCAGTTCACCATTCTGCTCAGTTTGATTGGGGTGCGGGTGGACGTGGATACTTACCTGACCTCACAGCTCCCCCCGCTTCGGGAGATCATCCTGGGGCCCAGTTCTGCCTATACTCAGACCCAGTTCCACAACCTGAGGAATACCTTGGATGGCTATGGTATCCACCCCAAGAGCATAGACCTGGACAATTACTTCACTGCCCGGCGACTCCTCAATCAGGTGAGGGCCCTGGACAGGTTCCAGGTGCCAACTACTGAGGTTAACGCCTGGCTGGTCCACCGGGATCCAGAGGGGTCTGTCTCTGGCAGCCAGCCCAGCTCAGGCCTCGCCCTCGAGAGTTCCAGTGGTCTCCAAGATGTGACAGGCCCAGACAACGGGGTGCGAGAAAGCGAAACGGAGCAGGGATTCAGTGAAGATTTGGAGGATTTGGGAGCTGTAGCCCCTCCAGTCAGTGGAGACTTAACCAAAGAGGTTAGTGGCAATGTGGAGGGGTGGGTGGGAAGGGTCTGGGGTTGGGTGGTGGTTTGGGCTGGTCCTGAAGGAGTATGGTTGTTGTACTAAGCCCTGTAAAGAACCAGAGAGGTTCCAAGGAGTTTCGGGCATTGATCTTGGTTAGGAATGGGCTGGATTGTCTGACTAGAATCGACCCACCTCTAAATGTACTGTCAGGGCAGTGGGAGGTTCCTAGAACATGCCTCTGTGTTTACTGCTTGGATTTCAACATGAGTCCTAGAGGCCTGGGGTGGGGGAGGGAGTCATGTTGTGATGGGCTTTGATGCGCTGTATATCTGTTGCTAAGACACAGATATTTTGTGGACTGTTGCCTTGTACCTCCCCCCACATCAAAACACACATACATATCCTAAAGTTCTCCTCCTTTGTGGTCAGGCCTGTTGTTGTTGTAAGGTCCTGATAAGGCGGCTCTCCTGGGCCTGAGCCAGGGGGTAGATTTAGATAGTTATTCTTGGCCAGGAGAGGGCCAGGCTCCCATTCTTTGCTAAAGGCCCACTGCAGGGAGTAGGGACGGGAGGGCTGGAAGCTAGAAGAGAAACTGCATTCTGCTGCTGAAGTCAGCTTGCTTTGAACTGAACTCCTGACGAGTGGCTGACATTCTGTTCTGGAAAGAAGGTGATGCAGTTGCCTTTAAGAGTGTTAAATGGCTTCTGCTGCCCCTGCTCCGCCAGTGTGATAGGATGGCTTTGAACTCTGCTTTTGACCCTGTCTTGCCACGCAGTCTTAAGGAGCTTGGGAAAAGGTCTGCTTTGCTTGCCTGGCTGTTAGGGAAAGAGGGATTGCACTGGGCTGGGTTTTCCAGGGCTGAGTCTTGAAGCAAGGGTGCATGGGGGGAGTGTTTGGTAAGAGGAGCGTGTGGAGATGCGTTGAAACTTTTACAGAAGCTGTAGAACTTGGCTCTGTCTACCAATCAGACCAGGTTTTGCCTCCCATCCTGCCTTCAAGTCTGTTCCTGAGTTCAGTTCTCTGAATGTTAGTGACTGTCAAATCATGTAGTGACTGTCAAATCATGTGGCTTCCTCTGGGCCCGTGGTCCTCAACTGGGGATGATTTTGTGGTATCAGGGGACATGTGGCAGTGTCTAGAGACAGTTTTGGTTGTCACAACTGGAAAAGGTGTAATTGGGATCTAGTGGGGAGAGGCACGGGATACTGCTGAATTTCCTAAAAAGCACAGGACAGCCCCTAAGTAACAGATTGACCTGCCCCAAATGTCCATCGTGCCAGGGTTGCTCTGTGCTGAGCTGGCTTATACTAGCTCTACTTTGAGGGAGACTAGAATTATCTGAGCCAAGAGGCCATGAGCACTCCTTGCCTTGCAGTGTCTCTTTTCTGAGATTCTTACAGTGCCACCTCTCTCTGCTTCCTGTGTTCTTTTCCTTCAAATGGGCTCCAGTCTGGCACAGTGGTCTGAAGAAGTGTGCCTCCCAGCCACCTCTTCCATCCTCCCACCCCATGGTAGCTCCTCAAGGGGTGGGTATAATTGGGCTTGGGAACTCTGCTTCTGGGAACCCTGCAGGCGTAGCTTCATTCCTCTTCCTGCAGGAAGCTCTCCTGGGATGGGATGGGACGTTTTCAATGTAATTGGATGGGTGGAACTTTGACCCTGCTGCCCTGCATTTCTTGGCCTTCATGAAGTTCGTTCTTTTCCTGACCCCAGGCCTTCACTGCTCCCTTTGGAGGTTGAGGATGGGTCAGCATTAGGGGCCCAGGCTGGGCGTGGGGGAAGGGAGGATTATTGTGTCTAGAACAACATTTCCTCAGCAACTCAGGGATAAAAATACCCAGGTCCAGAGCATGTGACAGGCACTGCTGGAGCTGGTATTATCCCCGGGGTGGCAGCACTCCCCTGCTGCCAGGCCTGTTCGATGGACAGCTATAGCCCAGGCCCTTGTCAGGGATAGGATTCCCCTCGAGGTTGGCACTCTGCCCAGAGCGGGGGGTGGCCTGTGTACAGCTCTTAGCAGGCGAGGAGGAGCAGTCTGTGACCGTGGAGAACATACTGTCCCTGACCTGACCTTAGGTGCAAGGGGAGCAGCAGTGAGGATGGGAGCCAGAACTGTGACCCTGATTTTGTCAGGGCCTTATTTTCTGCTTTATAGATGTGAGCTGGGGCTCAGGCAGAGAATGCTCTTGAAAACAGCTGGGGTTAAGGGCAGGGGGATGTTTTTGTGTCCAGGACTTTGCAGAGCACCGTTCAGTGCTGGCCTTCAGGCTCCTGTCTCCCTCTTGCCTAGGCCGGGCCAGCGCCATGACATCCCTGCATATGTGTGGATGGCTTCCCCCTTCCTCTCATCTGGCCTGCTCTAGGGTGACAAAGCCCCTGGTTCCCAGTGGATCTGGGCTCACTGGGTTCCTGCCCAGCCTAGCTTTGATCCTTGGTCTTGAGGACGACTGGCCACAGCCCTACAGAGGAATGGGAAAACTCCTTCCACTTCCAGGGAAGAACTTAGATTCCCAGGGAAGCTGCGGGAGGAGTGTCTGTCCAGTCCTGAGTGGGCTGGGTAAGCAGGATGCGACAGGAGGGAGAGTGGCACCCCTTCCCCCCAGGGCGCTCTCACTGCGCCACCCTGGCTGGCTGACTGGGCTGGGTGGGGCTGCCCGCCCCTGGGTGCGTCTCCTTGAGGAGACGGAGGCGGCCCAGGGATGGGCTGGTTCCTTGCGGCAGCTTCTCCAGCTGCCCTGGTGCAGAGATTGGCTCCCGGCTGCAGCTAGGTAACAGGCGGTGGGAGGGGATTGGCTCCTTCCGCATCTCCAGCGGAGACTTGGGGGAGGAGATTGGCTCTCGTCGCAGCCTAGGTAACGACAGTGGGAGGGGATTGGCTCTTTCCGCAGCCCAGCTGCTGACCTGGGGGAGGGGATTGGCTCTCTGCAGCCTCAGCAGTGACCTGCGGGGTGGGAGGGGGAGGGGATTGGCTCCTTGCTGCAGCCTAGGTAACAAGTTTGGGGGGCATGGGAAGGGGGAGAAAGGGAGGAGCGGGAGGATAGGCCCAGGAGGGAGCTTGCTTTCCTCTGCAGCTTGAGCACGGAGCATGGGGTGGGAGTCCCATCTCACTGCAGCCTCTGCGGTGAGCTCAGGGTGGGGGCTGCCAGGCGCCTGAGTGGAACTGGGGTTGTGAGGTGGGAGGGGGCTGCTTCAGGATGGAGAAAGGGGGCTGGGCTGGGCCGCCCAGGCAGCAGCACGGGCGGGGCACCCTCCTTGGGCCCCTCGGAGCTAGCAAGGGGCCACCCTTCCAGCCTGGTTTGCTCCTTGAGAGCCACGAGCTCCTTGGAGCCCCCTGTCCGGCTGCCCGGCACCAGCTGCCCTGGGGCTCATCTCGCAGACCATGACCCGTCTGGACCGCAGCTCTCACAGTGGTGGGGGCCATGCCAAAGGGAGCCGGCCCCTTAACTCTTTGGTGGCTGGTCACCGGGTGGCCCAGCCCCCCTCTGCTTCTGGGTCCAGGGCTTCTGTTCAGGTTGGTGTGTGTGGGGAGACTGGGGGGTGGGGGAGACACCTGGGAGGTCTTAGAATTAGGGTTACGGTGGGAACGAGATGCCCCGTCAGAGCTAGGGAGGTGGGTCTAAGCTCTAAGCTAAGGATAATGCTTTATGGAAAGTATCTGGCTTTTAACATCTGAGCGGAAGGCAACAGTTCAGGATTTCTTCAGCCACATGCATGTATAGGAAATCCAAATGTCTCTTATTTATTGGGGTTGTATGCTGGTATGCTGGGTGGCAATGGGGGTGGCAGTTGGAGCAGGAACTGATCAGGAGGCGCCAGGGTAGAGTGGGAGGGAGGCATTTTGGTGCCCAAGGCGGCAGTTGTGGCTGGGCGGTGATGGGGGCTATGTCCTTGAGTGGGTTGACTGATGGCAGTCAGTGAGTCCTGGGGTGTGGTAAGGGAGTGAGCACTGGTGTGAGGGGACACTGTGGGGCTGGCCTTGGCAGGGGTGGGGTGCCCAGTGAGGATCATCTGACCGCTTGAGGCTCTCCGGGGATTGAGGCGGCTTGCTGGGATCAGCTGAGAGTGGGCATTCTAGCAGGGATGGATCTTGAGGTGAGCCTGGGCTAAGAGTTGTGGGTGTTCATCCGTACTCCTGCCTCAGCTAGGGAAAGGGGGGAATGGCTGTAGGAAGGGCTGGAGGTAGCCTGTAGTTGTCATTGGTTGCATCAGGTGGTTGCAAATGCAGGGATTTTCCTCTCCAGCCCACCCCACCCCTTTATGCAAATACAATGGCACCATAAGCTGATGCAAGCCTGGCCACTGCGAAGCAACTCTGCCTCACAGTTCACCCTTGCTTGCCATGGCCATCTTTCTACAAACCAGCTTTTGAGGGATTCCCGTTCCCAAAAGGAGAGCTGTCTTCTGCTTTGCCCTTCCTTCTTAAGTTGTGGTGAGATTGCCCTGCCTTTTGGCCTGGCTGTGTGTCTGGTCCACATCCTAAGCACACAGGCTAGTGTGGTGATAGTCATGTTAGAGGTTTTTGCTATCTCTCTTTTTGTTTTGGAGGCTGGTGTCTGGAAATAGATGAATGAAACCTTGCTGGTATGGAGGGGACAGCAGTAGAAGCTGGCAGGTGTAGATTGGGAGTGACCCCACCCAGGAGTAGTTGGGGTGATGCTTGGAGGGACTTTTAAGGGGCAGGACAGGGAGGGGCCCCTGGACCCCAGAGCTAAAGTCATGGTGCTCTATCTTTCAGGACATAGATCTGATTGACATCCTTTGGCGACAGGATATTGACCTGGGGGCTGGGCGTGAGATTTTTGACTACAGTCATCGCCAGAAGGAGCAGGATGTGGATAAGGAACTGCAAGATGGAGCAGAGCAAGAGGACACATGGCCAGGCGAGGGTGCAGAAGCTCTGGCACGAAACCTGCTAGTGGATGGAGAGACTGGGGAGAGCTTCCCTGCACAGGTACTCCCACCTCTGCCTACTTCTAGAAACTTCTCTTTAGAGAAGGCAGTGTGTGTCTATGGGATGGGCCTGAATGTATATCTCGGGTTGGGATCTCAGTGATGGGATCTCACAGCATCAAGTCACAGTGGTGGCTGAGGAAGTGGGAGTGGAAGAGCCGCAGCAGCAGTGGAGGGACCACACCTTATAAAGAACAGCACGCGGGAGGCAGAGCACCTAGTGGCTGTCTGCTTGCATCAGAACCCTCCCACTCTCTCTCTTCTCCCCTGGAGTTTGGGGCTTGCGGCCAGCTGATAGCCTGGGGACGTAGGGAGAGTGTAGCCCTACGACCACACAAGGCCTCCTTCCAGCTTTGCCTTGGAAAGGCTGGGGAAGGGGCTTTGGCCCACAGGCAGCCAAGGCCTGGGTCAGTCAGACTTAACAGTTGCTGTTGCCACAGGTGCCTGGTGGGGAGGACCAGACAGCCCTGTCCTTGGAAGAGTGCCTTAGGCTGCTGGAGGCCACCTGCCCCTTTGGGGAGAATGCTGAGGTGAGCAGGACTCTAGGGAGAGCCCACTGAGCCAGCAGGGTAGCCTGCACATGGTGTGTCTCTGTGGCTGCCCAGCGGGCCAGCTTTTGGTGTTGGCCCTCTCCTGGCTGCTGGGGGTGAGTTCAGAGGAAGGAAGATACAGAGCCTCAGGCGGTAGTCTTGGGAGGAAGGCAGAAGGTGGTCTTTCCTCCTCCCCTGTTAAACCTTCTGTGTTTTGCCCTAGTTTCCGGCAGACATTTCCAGCATAACAGAAGCAGTGCCTAGTGAGAGTGAGCCCCCAGGTCTTCAGAACAACCTTTTGTCTCCTCTCCTGACTGGGACAGAGTCACCATTTGATTTGGAACAGCAGTGGCAAGATCTCATGTCCATCATGGAAATGCAGGTAGGATTATCAGAACCAGACACAAACCTGTCGGACTTTGCGTGGGGTATCTTCATTTTCAGTTGCTTTTCCACTTCTGGGTAAAGAAAGAGGAACACCTTTCTGATTCATAAGGAAAGTGGGGATACCGAGATGTAACTGTCCAGGTGTCTCATTGGGGCAGTAGTGGGTGGAGTCAGGATTGGGGTTTGGGAAAAGCAGCCCTGGAACTGAGGCTTCTAAAGCAGGCCTGCCTCCTAGGTGCACCTTCTTCCTTTTCTTCAGGCAGGTGATCACTTGGCTAGGTGTTTCCTAGATTTAGCATTAAAACAGGCTGACATTCCTGCAGTCCTTTGCAGCCATTGTCATGTCTCTTGGCCCTCACATCATCTCGCCAGCCCTTTTATTATTTTAAAAGTGAGAACACTGAAGGTAAGAGAGAGAGGCTGAGTGAAGTGCTTCTGGTCTTACAGCAAGTGGTGCAGCCAGGCTGGCTCACTGCAAGGCCAGGTGTTCTCTTCACTGTGCTGATTTCTCAGTGTTAGGAGCTTTTGTCCTCTCCCTCCATGATGGGGGAGTCTGGCCAGAGGTGACCGGGAGCCCATCAGTTCTTCCTTGGGGGGAGTCCACAGGGAGGAACCCATCTCTGCCAGGCCTGGTGGATCAAGTGGGCTCTGGTTTCCCATCTCTTGCATTTATACCCAGGCGGCTATGCCTGTGTTGGGTGCCTGCTAGTGTGAGCCCCCAGCCACACCAGGGGAGGGAATCTGCACAGAGTGAACGGTGACGCTCGTCTCTCCTCCCAGGCCATGGAAGTGAACACATCAACAAGTGAAATCCTGTATAATGCCCCTCCAGGAGACCCACTGAGCACCAACTACAGCCTTGCCCCCAACACTCCCATCAATCAGAATGTCAGCCTGCATCAGGCATCCCTGGGGGGCTGCAGCCAGGACTTCTCACTCTTCAGCCCGGAGGTGGAGAGCCTGCCTGTGGCCAGTAGTTCCACACTGCTCCCGCTGGTCCCCAGTAATTCCACCAGCCTCAACTCCACCTTTGGTTCCACCAACCTTTCGGGGCTCTTCTTTCCACCACAGCTCAATGGCACGGCCAATGACACAGCCGGCCCTGAGCTGCCTGATCCGCTGGGGGGTCTATTAGATGAAGCCATGCTGGATGAAATCAGCTTGATGGACCTGGCCATTGAAGAAGGCTTTAACCCAGTGCAGGCCTCCCAGCTCGAAGAAGAATTTGATTCTGACTCAGGCCTCTCCTTGGACTCCAGCCATAGCCCTTCCTCCCTGAGCAGCTCTGAAGGTAGTTCCTCTTCCTCCTCCTCTTCCTCCTCCTCTTCCTCCTCCTCTGCTTCTTCCTCAGCCTCTTCCTCCTTTTCTGAGGAAGGTGCGGTTGGCTATAGCTCTGACTCTGAGACCTTGGATCTGGAAGAGGCTGAGGGCGCTGTGGGCTACCAGCCTGAGTATTCCAAGTTCTGCCGCATGAGCTATCAGGACCCGTCTCAGCTCTCCTGCCTGCCATACTTGGAGCACGTTGGGCACAACCACACGTACAACATGGCGCCCAGTGCCCTCGACTCTGCTGACCTGCCACCCCCCAGCACTCTCAAGAAGGGCAGCAAGGAGAAGCAGGCTGACTTCCTGGACAAGCAGATGAGCCGGGATGAGCATCGAGCCCGCGCCATGAAGATCCCGTTTACCAACGACAAGATCATCAACCTGCCTGTGGAGGAGTTCAACGAGCTGCTGTCCAAGTACCAGCTGAGTGAGGCCCAGCTGAGCCTCATCCGTGACATCCGGCGCCGCGGCAAGAACAAGATGGCGGCGCAGAACTGCCGCAAGCGCAAGCTGGACACCATCTTGAACCTGGAGCGGGACGTGGAGGACCTGCAGCGTGATAAAGCTCGGCTGTTGCGGGAAAAGGTGGAGTTCCTCCGGTCCCTGCGGCAGATGAAGCAGAAGGTCCAGAGCCTGTACCAGGAGGTGTTTGGGCGGCTGCGGGATGAGAACGGGCGGCCCTACTCGCCCAGTCAGTATGCGCTCCAGTATGCCGGGGACGGCAGCGTCCTCCTCATTCCCCGCACCTTGGCCGACCAGCAGGCCCGGCGGCAGGAGAGGAAGCCGAAGGACCGGAGAAAGTGAGCCTGGGGAGGAAGGGGGTTGATGCTCACCGAGATGGGAACTGGAGAAGGGCTGGGCCTGGACCTGGACCTACAGCGGGGACTTTAATGCCTTCTTATCTAATAGATCTTCACAGAGGGGACGACTGCGGGTCAGTGGACAGGACGAGGCAGGCGCTGTCTGGTTCAGCTTCCCCCGCTGAGGGGAGTGGAAGTGGCCAGACCGTTTGGGTGGACAGGGTCCTCACCCCTTCCCCTTTCCTTCAGGGGAAGGGTGGTGCTGGCATTGCTGGAAGCGGACAGATGGGAAGGAAGGGACTTGTGAGCGGAAGGGGAGGTAGTAGAAAGTCAGTCTCATTTCCTGGAAGGAAAGAAAGGAAGGAAGGAAGGGGAAGAAAAATCAAAGCGGGAAGAAAATCAAAGGGCAGGTTAAGTTGGCTCTGGCCAGGATTCCAGGCATCAAGTTTTAGGGGAGACTAGATCATTTGGTGTGAGTAAACCCCACTTCACCCCAGGGGAGGGGTGGAACACGGAGTGGGTTCTGGAAGGGGCTTCTGAACTCTCCTGCCCCTGCACTTTGGCATCCCTGAAGGGGAGCTCTTGGATGATATTTTCTTGAGGTTTCAGTCATAGGGGAGCCACTGGGACCCGACACTGACTTGAAGAGTTAGGATGAAACAGTAAACAGGCAAGGGTCACAGGCCCTGTGTTGCAGCAGCCCCAACCAAGCATGTCACTCAACTGCCCTGCCATCCATCTTCCTCTGTGCCCAGTCACCCCTGAGCCGAGGCTCCCACATCTCCATCAGAGCCTGCATGCGAATGCTGTTCTCCTCCTGCCCGTGTGCCCCCGCCCCTCACCGGCTGCCTGGAGTTCTTCTGCAGCTGGGGTGCTGGCAGTGCCCCCAGTGCTGGGCCTGCAGCCTCCTGGAAGCTGCTCTGAGGCAGGGGGATGATGTGGAGAAGCCAGGCAGTATTCAGCACAACACTGGGGAGTGACCCTTCCCTCAGGCCTCCCCTACCAACAACTGGGCTTGTCACTGGAAAGACAAAAAATGAAACCCAGCAACGACGACAAAAACTAGTCCTTTTAGAGTTTCTTGCGCTTTGATTTTTTTTTTTTTTTTAGGGTTTGAGCCCTGTTTCACTTGTAGGGTCTAGAATGCTTGTGTTGAGTAAAAAGGAGATACCCCAATATTCAAAGCTGCTAAATGTTCTCTTTGCCATAAAGACTCCGTGTAACCGTGTGAACACTTGGGATTTTTCTCCTCTGTCCCGAGGTCTCTTGTCTGCTTTCTTTTTGGGTTTCTTTCTAGGAGAATGAGAAGTGCATGTAAGAGGGGCTGAGGGTACCCCTTCCCCAAGCCTATTGGCCACAGGCAGCTTCTCCGTACCCCGGTTTAGCAAGGGCTTCTGGCGGACTGCCTGGGGGAGGCAGAGAGGGGAGCGCCAAGGTGACCAGGTGGTTCCTGGACCCGTGTCTTTGTTTCCTACTGCTGTCCCCACCTCTGCCTGGGTCTAGAGTACTGTCTGCCCCAGACTAACAGGAATGAGTTCAAGTGGGGGAAGCACTGATTCTCTTCCCCACTTAGAGGGGGAGGCATTCTAACTGAGCAGTAGGGATAGAAGGCATGAGCCTGGGAAGTGCTTTTATAAATTATTTCCTTGTAGATTTATTTTTAATTTATCTCTGTGACCTGCCAGGGAGAGGAGAGAGAGAGAGAGAGAAAGATGCTGTGAGCACATGACAAAATAAAATAAAATGAATGATTCATTCTCAAGTGCAATTTTTCCCTATTTTGAATTTAAACTGAGTGTAAAGGAAATAGGCCCCAAGAGGAGAGCACTGACCATTGTGTGGCCAAGGCAAAGCTCTTATGGGAAGATGGGTGAAGAGTGGGGGAGGTTGACAATGCAGTCTTAAATACTGCATTAAATCTTCCAAAAATGAGTTTATTACCTTTTTGTAGGGTTTGCCAGCTGAATCCTTTTAGAGGAAGGACTCAGTGTCCTGTGGCCTTTTTCTCATAGGACTAGGTGGGTTTTGTCATATGGCCCAGCTCCTTACTAGTCCCCCTGCAGCAGACTACATTTTTAACATTGACTGTGCTGTTCTTTCTCTGGTGGTCCCACCTACCAGCTGGAGTGTAGTCACAGTGATGACAGTGATGATGGAAACCTGGGAGATCAACGGACCAGCACACGCCAAGCTCTTCATTTTACCAGCAGGGTCCCAGAACTAGAGAAACAGACAATTTGACCCCAGGGTTTAAGGCATTTGAAATCCTTTCCAGCTGAGGTGACCAGAATCTTCTCCCTCAAAAAGCCAAAAGCGTATGAAGTGGTGGATGCTTTAAGGTACCAGATGGTTGTTAGAACTGCCTCATGCCCATCTATGGTAGGTACTTTACAAATGCCCAAGCAATAAACAGCCACTTGGCAGTCTCTGTGAGATTACCAGACAAGGTTTTGGGCTGGAGGCTGTGTTCTCCATGATGAAACCTGTGATCTGGAACTCCCCATGTACCACTGTGTGACCTGGTTCAGTGATGCTACTAGAGTTTATTCTGTGGGGAGGAATAGAATTCTGGGAATAAGGCTGAGCTCTTAATTTGTTTCAATTTACAATGGCTTCCCACCCCCTCCTCCCCCAACTCCAGTTGGAAGGGGTTGGTCAGTCCTATTAAATAAGAGCTGTTTCCTAAGGCAAAAAGAGAAGGCAGCAGAGGATGAAATGGTTAGATAGCATCACTGACTCAATGGACATGAATCATGAATTTGAGCAAACTGGGAGATAGTGGAGGATAGGGAAGCCTGGCGTGCTATAGTCCATGGGGTTGCAGAGTCGGACACAATTTAGTGACTGAACAACAACAAAATTGACTGTAAACCAAATAAAACATTTTGAAGGGAAAAAAAGGTTAAAAATTAAGTTGGAAAAACTGCTGATAAAAAAATATATAGAAAACTGTGACAAGTAAAATTCAGAGTAATGTCTTTGTATTCCTTCTAGAAACGTTTCTACATATTTTTGTTTAGTACACAATTAGGCTTTAACTTTAGTTTTGCAACTTTTTAAACATTTTTTTTAAAGATTTTAAGAGAAAAATGCCTTACCTCCCCTTTGTTAATGTTGCTTCTGGTCTGAGAAAGTATGTTTTGGTCACCCCCTTCCCTCATGTCCCCTTATGGAGAGATGTGTCTGGGAGCTTGCTGATTAGTTGGGGCTTTGGGCCAAGTTGGTCAGCACTGCTGTGGGGCTGACCTCTTTTTGCTTTTGGCGGGTGGAGTGGGTGTTCCAGCTTCAAGGCTTTTTCTGGCAGGAAGAAGATATGAGAACTCAAGTAAGGCCTCTGAAAGCTATTACACCTGAGACAGGAAGTGAGGCAAGGTCCTAGAGTTCATAGGGAGATGAGTAGGCCTCAGGACCAAACTTCTGGGTGTCTTTTTGGGTAGGGGTCAAAAGCTTGCTTTGTCTTGACTTTAGTTCTAGGCGTCATTCAAACTGATTTTCCCACACATCTTTAATTATGTAAGGCAGTGGAAGTAGATCCTTTTTTTTTTCAGGCTATGTGAGGTCTTAGTTCCTCAATGGGGCTATCCAACCCTTACCCCCTGCATGGAGTCTTAATTGCTGGACCACCAGGAAAGTCCCAGATACATTGTTTCAGTCTCTGCCCCACATAAGGTCTTACTACTGAAACTAGGGCTATTTCAGTATCAATAAAATAGATTTTCAATAAAAACAGAAAAAAACAAACAAACAAACAAAAAACAAAAACAGAACCAGGGGGAGAACAGAAATCTAGAGACATGTTCCAGTGTCAAGACCTGACCTTCATAGCTGACTCCTTGCTTGTCCTGGGGAAAGCTGAACAATTAAAAACAGCTGTTGAGGAGGTACTTTCCATGGAGTCCTGTCTTAGGCTGCCTTCATCCCTGCTTTTACCACCCACAGCTACAGCAGACCTGCTCTTCAGGTCTGTTTCGCAAGTAGCTGGAAAAACAAGTGCCTTGTAGAAAAGTGTCTCCACCACCCTATTTTAACTCATCCAGTAGGGACTGATGTAGAGCAACAGCTTCAGAAGCTCAGACTAAATACATAGTTCTAGGGCATTGATGCTATGCATGTACTGAAAGGGGTACCAGGTTGGGATCTGCCTTCCTGGAAGTCATTTTCACAACCAAGTGTAGACATGCTCTAGCAAAATCCATGTGTTTGACTACTGATTATGATGAGTGGTTAAGCCTTTTTTTCCTATCCCTGATCTATCTGGGAAGTGAAAGGGACTCAGACCTTCAACTTGTCATTTTGGCAGTGTACCAAGCACCCTTTCACTTCCACGTCTCACACAGAGATGTCATTCTTCTTTCCTCTAGTTCTGAATCTTACAGTAGAGAAAGCATGTGGGGACTGTGGGGATACGTGTGAAACTTAATGCATGGTTTGAATTCCAGTCCTTATATCTAGGACTTCTTTGAAAGTTCATGTCTGCCTGAATTAGTTGAGAAACATAAATGTAGTGTACAAGTTGTCTCCAGTGGAGGGAGAATATGGGTCCTTGCTGAAGAGGTGTATTTTCACAATCAGTAGGATAGAAACCCTTGTCTTCCTTTTTGAATGTGCAGACATATTAAGTCTTAAAGTTGGTTCTTTTCCAATCTAACTGTATAATGGAGGAGGTTGCATAGTATTTGTTACTAATTCCAGTTGCTGTTTCAACCAAGGAAATAAAATCTAGTTCATCTGGAGAGAGGGAGAAAAGACCCAAGAGTTGGGGCTCTGCCTTTTGTTTTAAAAAAATTTAATGAGGCTAATTCAGTTGTCTTAACAAGCCTTCCAATCTTCAGCTAGGAGCTGAAGCAGTAACTGAAACTATAGGCCCATGTCCCAGAGCCAGGCTCCAAAGTAGCCCAGCCTCATCTGTGGCTATGCAACAGTAAACAGGGCAGGATTGGTCAAAGTCTACTAGGATTTTAAAATCCTCATGGCATGAACAGTAGCTTTGGTACTATCACAAACTATGCAAACCATCAAGGTCAGAATGTAGACTCAGACTTGCTGGTGAATTAACACTAGCTATTTATTAACAAAAACTAGTCAGCATATATTGTAAACTTAAATGTTTTAGCCTTGCCTCAGAGTTCTGCCACCTAACTGGCCAAAGCCAAAAAAAAAAAAAAAGCCTTAGAAACACTCCTTGCTCTACTTGCTTCAAGCAGGGCCAACTATGCTTTTTGTCCCAGTAGGGTGTTTGGGGTGTTTTTTTGTTTTTTTTTTTTTCAGATTTCATTTGCTTTCAGTACCCATCAGTTTACTCAGAAGGAGATGCTCAAGGCCAAGTCAATTAAAAGTCATACAGATGAGAAATAAACAACTCTGAACTCTGGCTAAGGAATTACTAACTTTTAGAGAAAACCTTGCTGGACTGTCATACCAAGGTGATGTGCAGGTCAGAGACTGATGGTTGTCTAAGGATCTTAAGCTATATCAAACTTCTTACCACACACCAGAACATCAGGATGCTAAAAGAAAAGGTGAAGGAAGCCAAGACTTCCTTTTACTAAGTAAGCTGAGTGCTGGCCTGGTAGTGGTATTTGTATTTCAATCAAATTCTACTGGAGGGAAAACACTGAGCCTAGACTTAGTTCATTGCTATCAGTTCTGAGTTTTAAATGAGAACATCTTTACGAGAAGGCTAACTTGCATGCACATCAGATTAATGACTTGATCAGATAGATTTGATCTCAAACAGCCCAGCTCCATATGTAGTTCAGGATTTGGAGCCATTGCAGAAATTTGGATTTCACAGTTCCACCAAATTATTTTGATGCAGCAATTTCTTCTAGCATTCCTCCTCTCTCTAAGAGGAAAATAACTATACCTTATAATACAGATTCCCAGTGTTACAGACCATAGACTGTAAAAGTGTTGTGTACATATGGTCAGTGCTAACTAGCCAAGGGTTAATATCAAGTTGAACTCCAGTCTTAATGAGTTCTGGAATATAAGATTACATCTGAAAATAAGTACTTAAAAACTCAACTATTAAAAATTACTTGGAGAAGAAATGGCAACCCACTCCAGTATTCTTGCCTGGAAAAATCCACGGACAGAGGAGCCTGGCGGGCTGAAGTCCATGGGATTACATGACTGAGCATGTGTGCACGAGGGTGGAGGGAGATGGGTTGGTAGCAATAAACTGGTAGAACTAAAAAAAAAAATTACTTATAATTGGTAGTTAAAACTTTCAAATGCCATTGGAAAGCAGAAAGTTACTCCTAAGCAGTACCATTTGAGTGTTTTTGTATTTATTAATTTGAAACTAAAGGCAGTAAAGGAGCAAGGTATTTTCTTTTGACTGGCTTTGCCAGTGTCAATGATTCTGTCACCAATTAGCTAGCTCTTGTTCTTCTGTAATGGTAACTAGGGCAACAACTTAATGTATCTCCTTAACTCTTGGGCTAGAAGTCTGTGATGATGCAGTTTTGTCAAAGGCGTCCGACATATGTTTTTGCATATCTGAAGACATGCTCTACGAATACTTTATGAAAGGAGACTTAAGATTTGTTGTGTCTATGTATATTTTTTCCCTAACACTTTTGCATGCATTTGTGGCTTCAACAATCACTTGAGAAGAATTTATCCTTCATTCTTGAGTCTAGAAATGTGTGATAATTGGCTTTTAAAGATAACAAAATTGTGTACCTTCACTTCAGTTTTCATTGCATGCATTATCAATTCCAGTGTCTTCCCTGGGAAAGAATGATATGGTTTTCTTTTTTAAAATACTTGTCTGTGCTGAGTCTTGGCTGCTGTGCCCCGGCTTTCTCTAGTTGCAGTGGATGGGCTTACTCTCTAGTTGCTGTGCGTGGACTTCTCATTGTGATGGCTTCTCTTGTTGCAGAGGACAGGCTCCAGAGTGCACAGGCTCAGTAGTGTGGGGAACGGGCTTAAATGCCCCATGGCATGTAGGATGTTCCCGGACCAGGGATGGAACCTGTGTCCCCTTCATTTCGGGAGGATTCTTAACCACTGGACCACCAGGGAAGTCCTACACTCAGTTTATTTGGAACAAATGCTTTGAACTATTGAGTAGAGCTGAATTATCTCAGTGGAAATCCTATTTCCCCTTTTGTAACTAACAAGAATCCAGTCCTGGGACTTGCCTGGTGGTGCAGTGGATGATCCAGAAGATTCCACATGCCACAGAGTAACTTAAGCCTGTGCACTACAAGTTCTGAGTCCATGTTCTAATAAAGCCTGCACACCCCAACTACTGAGTCTGCATGCTGCAGCTACTGCAGCCTGTGTACTTAGAGCCTGTGCTCTCAACAAGAGAAGCCCCTAGCAATGAGAAGCCAGTGTGCTGCAAAGAGTAGTCCCCGCTCGCCCCAACTAGAGAAAGCCCACACAAAGCAACAAAGACCCAGCGCAGCAAAAAAAAACAATCTAGTTCTGTTTGGGCTCTGGAGTTACAGGCAGAAAATGATGTTAAGAAAATGGATGACATTTTAATTCACTGATCAATCACAGGACCAATACCTGAAAGTCTGGAGAAGTTGGCTTTAGCTAAGGTCATACAAATCTATGATAACAGTCAGGATCTAAAGCTAACCCCCAAATCTGTTTCCAAACGTATCATAGTTTGGAACTGCTACCAGGTCACAGACTGCTAAACACATTTTGAGCAGTATGAAGACAGGATGACGTGACAATCTGTAATCTCTGTAGAAATTGTAAATGCTCAGTAAATACTAAATTAATATGGTGAGACCACTCAAAAGACTCATACCAGATACCAGATTTTCAAGCCTATAGTACTTAGAATAAAACCATTCAAGTATGCAGGTTGTTCCCAGAGAGGCTCAATCTCTAAAATTAGTAAAAGGCAAGGAGAGTTTCTAGCAAGACAAGACAAAAACCAAGGATTATAAATCTATATAGTTTTATTAAGACAAAAAACTGACAGTGTTGATATGAAGTTTACATTTAAACAAAAGTTTTCACAAAAACCTATCACACGCCTAAAAATTACAATGGAGTTCTAGATGCAGGTCAAGACGATGTCAACAACTGATGGATCTCATGACTCAAGACAGCGTTTTGGATTTTAGTTAATTCTTAGGATTAAAAAATTTGTTTTGTTTTAAAGTGAACCACTGCCCCAGTATGAAAATTAAATCTTCTCCTGAGACCAGGGCTTTTGAAATCATTCAACTCTTGAACTTGTGCTGTCAGTGACTGAACCCTGCCACCAATGGTTTCAAAGTTCAAAAAACAGAGGCTCCAAGAGTTTTCCACCCTATAAGCACCGGCCCTTGTCTTTCCCTACTTTACACTTACCTCCTATACCACTCTCTGCCCTTCCCTAAATACTTCACCAGTGGCTTGGATGGAGAAGCTGATATTGGTAACTTCACAATAGGAAAAGAAAGGGTCTTCTTGTCAGTTTCATAAGTAGCACCTCTAAGACAGAATGATCTGCCTGTGTATACACTCCAATAAGACTTTTCCTCCTCAACCAGTTTCCATCCCCCAAATGGCAGCTTTGGTAGCTTCTTAGTCCTTTGTTGGGAACAGCATTAAGCTCAGGCAGGGAATACCTTGGCTTCTAAGTTTCAGGCATTCACAGCTTTTAAACAGTCTCTCACAGTCCTCATTTAGGTTGCCAATGACATTTTTTGAAAGGATACAATATTCTGGACACAGAACCCAATTATCATTAGTTGTTCTTTCTTTTGTTTCACCATTTCCCCAAATTTTAACAAAAATGATCCTAACCCATCTCCCTTCTTTCCCACCCCACCCCACCCACCCCAAATAATACACCAGTAATAGCCAAAAACTACACACATGCTACGCTGTAAAAATGCAGAGTTAACACTATCGGGAAGAAGGCTGTGTGGGTTGTGGAGATGCTCTTTGAAGATTTACAGTATCTCTTGCTCTCCCCACATCCCATTCTGCGTTTTGTCCTTCATAGAAGGCCCTTTGCTTTTTTTCTTTAAGCAAAGTTCAGAACGGGTTGCCTTGAAACACTGACCCTCCTTCCCCTCCACCGGGATGGGTGTGCAAACTATACAGCATGGAACGGCTTTAAAGCACTTGGGCTGCTGTAGGGCACAGAAACTATACTGGCTCTTCAAAGGACATCTTCTCAAGCCACCTTTATGGTGTCAAGACAAGTAGAACTCCTTCTTTCCCCACTTGAAACCCACAGTCAGATGTGACAGGGGCTGGTATTCAAGAAAGTTAATTCTTATCATCTTTTTTGTCATCATCCTCTGAGGGGTAAGAATGCCACGTCAGCCTTTCCTCATAGAAGGATATGACAACCTGCGGGCACTTGACATTGGCCTCCTTGGCGGGAACCAGGTCAGCCTCATCAGAGTTCTTCCTGTGGAACAAAGCACAGAGAGACTTTGAGACCAGTGCTGGTGGTCTCCTAACATGGGTCTCCCAAGAGACTGGGCTTTAAAAATACTAATTCCAGAAGACAGGCCAGGAAGGATGGTAACATGGGGTAGGCATCATGTACTAGTAGCTTTTAGCCAAATCATATCCTCGGATATCTTCTCCCGTTGAAAATACCCTCTTTGTCAAAAGCTAACTCTGAACCCCTGGGAACCTCTGAACACCCCAACACATAAAAAACATGACACTCTCAGATTCTCTGAAGGAGTAAGAGAGGCTGCCATATTCCTCCAAAGCCATATCCCAGCTACTAAAAGCCCATGGAGAGATCCTGGCCTGGTAACAGGACTTAATAGCATGTTGGGTAATAAGATTTAATACCAATCTGGCTCTGGTCAGAGCCAATGCAGGTGGAGACTTTCTTGCTGACTCATAATCACACTGTTTAACACTACCAAATACCATGCGCACACAGATAGGCCACAACTCCCAGGTGCTTTGAAATGGTGCTTCAAAACTGGGAGGTAGAAAATAAAGGGACTGTTATGTAATTTTCTATATTTTTCTGAATTTTAAAATGTTCTCAAAAATTGAAAACCACATACATATTACAAGGGACTTAGGCATAAGCTCTCTCTTCAGGTCACTAGGAACATCCTAGATGAAAGCAATAGCACAGGGCAGGCAGCAGACAGATACATGTAAGAGGGGGTCTCTGATGAGGCACCACACCAAACTTCTGGAACCCCAGCAACATGTATACCTAAGCCACACAGCCCCACCGACCCAGGGAAGAGTAAGCCAGGAAAGTATGTTTCTGAACAACAGATAAGAGAATGGGAGGGAAAAGAAGTATAGCAGTATGGGAGCCTGAAGCAGCCTACCCCTTGCTGACAATTCAACAACAGCCTCTGAGGTAACTGTTCAGTCATTTCACTGCACAGAAAAATAGCTACTTAGGGAAATGAACAAATATCTCCATTCTCCAGGAGAAATAACTTTAAAATGAAGTTGGTTTTATAATCAACATCCAATCTTAACTTGCAATTACATTCAGCTATAATCTTTACACATACTAGTGAGTCAACCAAAGGGATGTAATGTCAAGCAACAAGGAAGTGCTACCATTACTCAGATTGGTCACATACAGCCACACAAAAGTATATCATAAATGGACTGAGTAACTCCTGATATTAATTCTTTTCCCCCATATGCAGCACCTTAAAAACGAACTTTTCTCCTACAGGCCAGCAATAAATAAGCTAAAAGAAGGTCAGGTTCAATAAACACCTAGGGAATGCATGGGAAATAAATAAGAGGTTTAGCCAGCTATGACACTGACTTTCAGTGTTCCAAGTTAGGCCTCTCTTGCCACCTTCTAAAGGAGAGAAATCAGTATAGATACAAGTTTCCAAGAAGGTTCTAGACTGATAAATGGATAAAGTCCCTAGAATAATGCTTCCTTGGCACAGGCTTAGAATTATTCACTCCTAATTTATATTTTAAAGGCAGTCATTTGAGCTCCATTTTGGGGAGAGGAGAACAAGCATTTCCAGCAAGCAAGAAAAAGAGAAGAAAGTCTTCCTTTTTGGATAAAGAACTTTGGGTTAATTATTGTTCTTAAGAGTCTCAGGACAACTGCTTTCATTAAGATGTTTTATGGAGTACTACTACCACTGGTTATAGTGGAAAAAAAGCAGGCTTCTCTGCGCTTAGTGAAGGGGCCTTGCTGACCCCTGCTGGCAGACTTTGCAATTGAAAATTTGCACCAACTGGAAAGGACCTAACCAGGACAAAGAAAGAGCTTCAGAAATTCTTTCCTAACCCTGAGAAGTTAACAGAATTTCTGATCCTGGGGCTAGCCTGATCTCTATTAAGAAAGTGGTGGAAAGGGAGGATGGTTCAATCACATTTCATTTTCCCCCCCTTTATTACAGAAGTAAAATGTGATTTCTTCCTGTATACACCTCTCCACTCCAGATTTTCTCCCACCTCCTAAAAAAAAAAAAAAAAAGGGTGGGGGGCAAAAATCTGAGAATCCTAAGGGCCCTACCTGTAACTCATGAGACCAGGCTGGCAGTCAGGCCAAGGGTAACTATTGAAGGACTATGCCATCTTAAAGATTTCATACCTGGGCAAGTAGAATTTCCAAGGTCTACCTCTTTTCCTTTGGCATGGAACAGATGAGGAGAAGAAAAAAAACCACCACCACACAGAGCCACTGGCAGACTCACCATTTCATTAGGAACATGAGTTCTCCACTGGAGTCTGTAGCTCCAATAATCCGCTCTGGTTCCAAACCCCGGGCAAAGCCTCGTGGCTTTTCTGACTGTAAAAACCAGATGGAACAATTTTAACTGTATGGGATTGTTCTCCAGACTAGAGCTACTCCTGTTCTGATGATAATGTAATCAAATCCTTCTGCCAACATTTCACCAATTCTTTGGCTCTAAGTCACAAGCCTTTTAGAATCAGAGTGATTATTCCATCAAGTTTTGATGTGCTTGAGGTTTCCCCATGTGTAAAAAGGGACATTCATCTCAAGCCAAATAAATGTTCACAATTGTTTCTTCACCCTCAAAAGGTACCTTACTTTATGGTACTGAATGGATTAAAGCCTGAAATGATTAAAACATTCACAGCATCTCCTCACACAAATTAATACCTTTGCACTTACTTGTTCTTAAACCTCAGATGTGAGTAGATTATGTGGCTTCATGAGAGACCCCCCCCACCCCCACCCCACAGACATTTTTAAAGCATTAGCCTATCTAGGACTGCAAAAGGACTGAGAGCCAAGCAGCAGCAGAAAAAGGTGCTGAAATTATCTGGCTGTCAGCTTCTTTGACAGCAGCATGAATTCTGGGCTAGTAAAAATTCTTACTTCAAGTCTTACCTCTTCTTTCTTCTTCTTTGGTTTGCTCTCCTCCCCCTTATCTTCCGAATCAGAATCAGCTTTGCGCTTGCCTCCCTCTGATTTATCTGTCTCGTGTGCTGTTTTCTGTGACTGCAGAAACTCAGCAATGAGGTCAGGGCAATCCAGGTTCTCTTCTGGTTCCCATGTGTTATCCTCACTGAAACCAGAGGCACACGAGTCACAAAGTTAGTACACACTCACACCACCGAGAGGCACAGGAGGACGAGGGCTGCTGTCCTTGGAAAAGAACTAGATTCTGTCCAAGACCAAGAACTCAACAAAGCTCAAATTTCTTGGGAGGTAGTAGGGGGCTTTTTAGTATTAACACAAATCGAAAGCTGCCTCCTTCAAAAGAAAGTTTACTTTCTCTTCGCAAACTTCCATCAGTCTTAAGCCACACACAAAACTGTTCATCAGAAACTGGTCACGCATGATAGCATTTAGTACATGTAGATCATGTTCCTAATTGGACTATAAGCCATGGAGGCCAAGCCAGAGTCACAATGTACCATCAGAACACCCCGTGCCCTGTCCTGCACATGGTCAGCCTCCTGAGAAGCAGCTGGGGGCCGGGTGCACAGCCCCTCCGGGCAGAGACACTCACTCTGAGAACCCCTTCCACTTCAGCAGGTACTCCACTTTGCCCTTCACCACTCGGCGGTCTAGGACTTTCTCCACCACGTACTCTTCCTCCTCTTCTTCTAGCACCTCCTCCACTTTCTTCTTGTTTTGTTTTTTCCCCATAGTGCCCGCCAGCTTTCTGGTATTAAGGATGACGCTGCTAAAATGATAAAGGAAATAAAAAGGACATTAGGGCACTCTTCTTACGGGAATATGTGGATAAGAAAACCAGGGATATAAATGACTTTAATAGGGCACGATGCTGTTATTAAATGTTATGCCTATTCATATTCAATACCCAAGAGTTTTCTGATTATGCTGAACTAGAAAGTTAGTTTTCTAAAACAGCTCCAACTAATCTCACTGCAAAGCTTCTTTATGCCTGCACATCCACTTAAAACTTTGATACTCATTCTAAGTTTAAAAATAACTCCCAATACTTCTCTACTTGTGATATCTAAAGTATTACATTAATTTGAAAGAAAAGCAACCTTCCCAAAAATCAGGTCTATACATCAAACCTGAAATATATATAACCCGCTGATCCACATTTTCTCCTATTCTCTGAATGTTTTTCAATTTCACCAAAGTATTCGACTTGGATTTTTACTATGGGAAATGGCTTATCCTATTTATTAGACATCTAGTTTAATTTTCCCTTCTGTATATGCATATATAATATATACAATTCTTCTGCATTGTTAAGCACCATCTCATTTGAGTTCCCTTAAGACTTTTTACGTGGTTTTTCTTTTCTAAGAATGCCACCATTAATTCTCATTTGTTAAGTTTTTATTCTTTTTATTTCTGAGAAAGATTCATAAAAATCCCAGAATGACCATGAGATTCTCTAATGAATTTGAAAGTAAGTATGGGAAAAAAGATATCACAGGTAACAACACCTGTATTTTTTTGTATAATATATCATCAGGCTAGGTAACCTCTAGGGCTTCCCAGGTGGTGCTAGTGGTAAAGAACCCACCTGCCAACACAGGAGACATAAGAGACATGGGTTCGATCCCTGGGTTGAGAAGATCCCCTGGAGGAGGGCATGGCAACCCACTCTGGTATTCTTGCCTGGAGAATCCTATGGACAGAGGAGCCTGGCGGGCTACAGTCCACAGGTTGCAAAGAGTCAGACACAGCTGAAGCGACTTAGCACACACACACAGTAACCTCCAAGGGTTTTTCCAGTCCCCTACAAAGCTGTTCTCTTTGGTCCTTTGTACAACTCTTCTAACTGCTGGGTAGGCACTGAGCTGCCGTCTATGGGGTTGCACAGAGTCGGACACGGCTGAAGCAACTTAGCGGCAGTAGCAGGCATAAAGCCTACAACTGTGTCAGTAGGTGGCGCCATAAGATACTAATACAATAAAACAGATCTACAAAACTGGCTGAAATCTACAAACTGATAGGTCAGCTACCAGCAGGAACTATAGAGTCAACTATGGCAGATGATCCAAGACAGGAAAGTGGTTACTACCATGTTTCATGTTTGTATTTAAGGCAGTGCCAATTTGGGGGTTAAACTGCTTATTTCTAGCATCCTTGGGAAAGGAGTCTTACTGAGTGAAAGTATAAACACTTTTACATATTTTTAAACTGGCATGTGGACAGAATATATTTAGAAAGAGCTCATCTATAGACTATATGAAATAAATCTTACATAAAAATCAGATTCACCATTGTGAATCAGTTACAGTATCTACAGATATTGAGTTAGTTTACATTCTGAGATATTCTCATTTCGGTACATATGAGCAATTCAGACTAGTGAAACAACAAACATTTGGTTGGCTGCTAGAAAATTTTAGACATTGCTGGAGACTGGAGATTCTAGACAGTAAGTATGTCTGCCAATTAAAAATAAAGATAACCTCTTCCTTAAAGGCATTCTGAACTTCTTCACATGAAAAGTTTTCTGAAGTGCTTTTAGTGCGGTCTATGGCAACACCCAATGCCCCTGTCCACACAGCTCACACACTCATCTATGCTGACTCCTCCTCTTCATTTACATTGCTCGTTCCTCTTCTTTTACCAAAGATTTTGCTTTCCTCCCCTCCCCAACCCCTCTGTTTTAGTGCCACATGAATTTTCCTTTTCTTCTGTTACTGAACAGACTAATCAATGCATTGAATGTCGGCTTTGGCTAATTATTGGCTACTATGCCTCTGATTCAAAGGCTGTTTCTTCTTCTTGGAGGGAAGTATTTTCAGGTTTTCAGAATTCTAATTGCCATGATAAGTGTTATTTTATCAGGAAAGAAAACAAATCTAATTTTTCTTTAGGATAAGTGCTGCAGTAATAGCTGCTCCCAAGAACAAGTGCTACTCTTTGCAGGATTTATCATCAGTCTTTGGTTAAAGTGCAGAGGAAAATAAATTGACAGTTACCTTTCAATAACAAAGGGTACCACAACTCCCTACATTAGTTTGGACTCAGAAATTAGAAGCCACTCCCTTTCTAAACAGACAGAAAGAAAACAGTGGTTTATAGGCAACTCTAAAACAGTAACTGAAAAAAAAAAAATAAACCAGTAACTGTTCCCTAACCTTTTTCTAAACAATTAAAGAAAGTAAAGAAAAGGCAGTCTTATCACTGTGGCTTCAGAATTAAAGAGCTATTTATCTGTGTTGTCTACATTAATAGCTGTATTTGTCTTACAAAAAGTCCTGCTACTACAAAATAATGACAGTTTCTACCTCATCTCTAGCTACTGGGAAATCTGGAGTGAGACTTCTTGATTTTCCTCTTGCTCACTTAACTCATTGTCCTAAGAGCAACTCAAATGAGAAGGGAAGAATGTAGAAAACACCTCCACTTCTGTCTTGAGTTTTCTTAACTAGCTCATCCCAGCACCTGTCTCCAGGTTAGATTCTTTATATTGGAGATTCTCAGCCAGGCTTCCCAATGTGAGTTTTTTCCTTATTTATTGGTACATCTCTGGGGTCCTGAATAAGCCATTTGTCAAAGTCAGTAGAGAAGTGGATTAAATACACAACTCACTCTTCCCACAAAACCAAGCACTTTCAGACAAGCCAAAGTGAAGGTGTCAGTTGCTCAGTCGTGTCCAACTCTTTGCGACCCCACAGACTGTAGCCCTCCAGGGTTCTCCATCCGTGGGATTTTCCAGAATACTGGAGTGAACTGCCATTTCCTTCTCTAGGGAATCTTCCTGACTCAAGGATCGAACTTGGGTCTTTCGCATTGTGGGCAGACTCTTTACCGTCTGAGCCACCAGGGAAGTCAGACAAGCCAAGATCTCCCTTAAATATTATGACAGACCAGTCATTTGCATATACTTTGCAAACTGATGTCAAGAGAAATCCCCTCTCCTTGAATACGGCAGTCTCCAAATACCAGCAGTAACATCTGGAAGGAGGGCTCTGAATTGGAATTGCTTGGCAAGGAAATTTCAAAGTAACTCAGATCAGAGTAGCAGCACAATGGAAAAATGCCATTAGTCAATTCTATTTGCCTCTCTCTAAATATCCTGGCAACCAAATTATAGCATAAAAAGTGCCAAAATCAATGAACAAAGGGTCAAGATATATACCAGAACGTCATAATGTGTACACACAGGTGAATAGTTCTAAATTAACTCAGAAATCTGAGTCTGTGGACAAGTCTTCTTAAGGCTCATCACAATGTTTCAGACAAAAATACCTATGATCAGTTAAGTGCTACAATTTTTACCTAAATATTTAACTGGATCTGCCACATTAAAAAAATTCTTTTTAATTTTGTCTGGGCTGGGTCTATACTGCTGCACGCAGGCTTTCTCTAGTTGCAGAGAGTGGGGGCTACTCTCTAGTTTCGGTGCACAGGTTTCTCATTGCAGTGGCTTCTCTTGTTGCAAGAGTATGGGCTCTAGGGCACCGGGGCTTCAGTAGCTGGGGATGGCTGGTCTCTATAGAGGGCAGACATCAGTAGTTGTGGTGCACAGGCTTAGCTGTCCCAAGGCACGTGGGATCTTCCCAAAGCAGGGATCGACCCCATGTGTCCTGCTTTGGCAGGCGGATTCTGAACCACTGGGCCACCAGGGAAGTCTGATCTGCCACAGTTAAAATGCCTAGAAAAATAATACTTCACATTTATATTGCACTTTACAGTTAATGTGCTACCACAACTCATTTGATCTTTGAAATCATCCTATAAAATAAGCCATTCAGATGTCATTGACAACTCAGAGATAACACAACAGATTTACAGGAAATAAACCTCCCAAGGTCACACAATTAATAAAATTATAGCACTTCAGTATGCACATCTCCTAGCAGGGCTGGGCTAATCACCCTGCCACACACACAGATCTAGGAGCTAGACCAAACAACAACATACTTACAGGGAGATTTCCCTCCAGTCTGTACTAGGAAAGGATCTAAAGGTCTGACTTGATCCTCTCTACAATTTGTCACAGTAAATAAGGAAGTGACTGACAATGATTTCTTTCAGTTAAGACCTTGGAATATGTATAGGTGTTTAAAAACTACTTGGTCTTTTCCAGTGAGTCTGCTGATGTGGAGAGCAGACTCATTTGAAAAGACCCTCATGCTGGGAAAGACTGAAGGCAAAAGAAGGGGGCAGCTGAGGAAGAGATGGTTAGATAGCATCACTGACTCAGTGGACATGAATTTGAGCAGACTCTGGGAGATGGTAGAGGACAGAGGAGCCTGGTGTGCTGCATCCATGGGGTCGCAACTTATCGAATGAACAACAGCTGTTAATTAAATCATCACTGTGACAAAGTTTTGGTTTTTAGGGCCCCAGGAGTCTTCTGAGTCTTTTAAACTGACAAGTGCTGTGTGCTCAGTTGTTTCAGTCACGTCCGACTCTTTGTAACCCCATGGACAGCAGCCCGCCAGGCTCCTCTGTCCATGGGATTTTCCTGGCAAGAACACTGCTAGGAGAATGGGTTGCCATTTCCTCCTCCAGGGGTTCTTCCCAACCCAGGGATCATAGGAAGCAACTCTTCATCAGTTGATTTTGAGATTGCAGCAATTTAGTCTACGGCCATATCACCCTGAATGCGCCCGATCTAGTCTTATCTCGGAAGCTAGGCAGGGTCGGGCCTGGTTAGTACTTGGATGGGAGATTGCAGCAATTTACTCTTCAGACTCCACTTCTAAATCTAATTCTCTTGCTATTTCCACTATATGTGCATTTCCTTCACTAAAGCCTTGAACTCCTCAAGCTCATCCGTAAGGGTCAGGAATTAACTTCTTCCAAATTCCTATTAGTGTTGATATTTTGACCTCTTCCAATGAACCACGAATGTTCTTAATGGTATCTAGAATGGTGAATCCTTTCCAGAAGGTTTTCAATTTTCTTTCCCCAGATCTATCAGAGGAGTCACTATCTATGGCCGTTATAGCCTCACAAAATGTATTTCTTAAATAATAAGACTTGAAAGTCAAAATGACTCCTTGATCCACCAGCTGCAGAATGATGCTGTGTTTGCAGGCATGAAAACAACATTAATCTTTTACATCTCCATTAGAGATCTTGGGTGACCAAGTGTATTATCAATAAGCAGTAATATTTTGAAAAGAATCTTTTTTCCTGAGCAGCAGGCCTCAACAGTGGGCTTAAAATACTGTAACTTTATTGTGTGCAGCAGATCTTTTCACATCAAGTATTAGTTTTTCCATGTGGAACAAATTAAGATTTAAAATGATAAAGTTAAAATAAAATAAAAAATAAAAAAATAAAATAAAATAAAATGATAAAGTTATTGTTAAGGAGATGCACTGGGCAATAGAAAAAGCTGAAGAGTTTTTGTCTGAAACTGGAAAACAGAATAGTCTGGAAAAAAGGGATATAAGGAAAGTACCATACCAGTGCTAAGACCAAAATAAGCAGCTTTGGGAGCCATGTTGTAAACTGTGTTGTAAACAGATGTGCTGTCATCCAGGTTTTGTTATTCCATTTATAGAACACAGTCAGAGTAGATTTTTAAGGGCCCTAAGGTTTTTGGAATGGTGAATGAGCACTGGCTTCAACTGAAAGTCACCAGCCATATTAGCCCCTATAGAGTCAGCCTGTCCTTTGAAGCCAGGTATTGACTTCTCCTCTCTTGCTATGACAAAGTCCTAGACGGCATCTTCTTCCAATAGAAGGTTGTTTCATCTACACGGAAAATATGTTGTTTACTGTAGCCAACTTCATTAATTGTTTTAGCTAGATCTTCTAGATAACTTGCTGTACCTTCTACATCAGCACTTGCACCGCTTGCATCACCTTGCACTTTTAAGTTATGAAGACAGCTTCTTTCTTTAAATCTTACTAACCAACCTCTGCTGACTTTTCTGCAGCTACCTTACCTTGTGAGGCTTTCATAGAAACGAGGAGTTAGGGCCTCCTCTGGATTAGACTTTGCCTTAAGGAAATGCTGTAACTGGTTTAATCTTCTATCCAGACCATTAAAACTTTCTACATATGAGCAAAAGGCTGTTTTGTTTTCTTATCATTCATGTGTTCACTGGAGTAGCACTTTTAATTTCCTTCAGAAACTTCCTTTGCATTCATAACTTGGCTAACCAGTGCCTATCTTTGGCCTTCGGCTTTTAACATGCCTTCCTCATTAAACTTAATAGTTTTTAGCCTCTAAAGTGAGTGACACAACTTTTCCTCTCACTTGAATACTTAGAGGGCATTGTAGTGTTATTAAATGGCCTAATTTCAAGGAATAAGGAGGCCTGGAGAGAGGAAGAGAGACTGGAACAGCTAGCAGATTAAGTTCTGCTGTCTTAAATGGGCATGGTTTGTGGCACCCAAAAACAATTACAATAGTAGTATCAAAGATCACTGGGAAAAAAAAAAAGATCACTGGTCACAGATCACTAAAACAAATTTAACAGTAATGAAACGTTTGAAGTATTGAGAGAATTGCCAGAATGTGACACAGAGACATAAAGTGAGCAGATGCTGTGGGAAAAATGGCATTGATAGACTTCCTCAACACAGGGTTGCCATAAACTTTTACCTTGTAAACCTTCAATTTGTAAAAAATTCAATTATCTTCAAAACACAATAAAGTGAAGTGCAATAAAGTGAAGTCTGAGTGAAAGGGTATAAGGATCTGAGAAGACAACGTGAGCATAGCTCCTGCTTGCCATCACATACATGAATTATAAAGGGCTACCCCAGAACTTCCAAGCTGATTTCTTGCCAGCTTTCAGAAAGGTCAAACTCCAGATGGGAGGACAAGGTAACATCTACAGACCTCTGAAACCAGACCAGTAGGGCGTTTTCAGTAAATGCTAAGGTAAAACACACTGGTCTGGTGAGGTGACCATCTATATTAAGAAAGAATTCACAGGAAAGCAGACCTTGAGCAGAGAACTTTCACCTAAATGAGAAAAAGACTCACCTATGAAATATATAAATACAGAAGTCTACATCCAGTGAGTCAAAAAATAGAGTATATGTAGTATTTCTTAAAATATTTTGTTTTCCTAATTGTAATATAACATATATATTCATATTCTATTACAAAATTACTTAATGTAGGAAATCAAAGTTTCCTTCCTCAAGACCTGTCTTTGTCCTTCTACATGTAAACTGACCCAGATGTACATATGTGAAAATAGATATTACAGTTCTATAATTTGCCTTTTAACATAATGTATCTCTGACATTGTTCCATAAAGATCTCCATTCTTAAGCTCCATTCCATATCGTATGGACACACCATACTCTAACCATTCACCTAGTGATGAAAATTTGGGTTGTTTCCTATTTTTTATTATTGCAAACAGTGTTGCTTTGATCACGGCATCTCATCTTTAAAAGCTCCTTAGGCGATCTGACGCACATCCTCAGAAAAAAAGTCACTGCTACAAGAGGACTGACAGAAACTACATTCCTCAGTAAAATTACATAATTATTGCAAACATAAATCAATTCTTATACTTAGCGAAAAGGTAGGTGAACATTTTACTTTCTCCATAAAGCCCATTATTCCAGTCCATTTAGAATGAGACTGGAACAGTAAGTGATAACTGATGTTCTTGAAAACAAAACCTCTGTATCATATTCAACAGCATTCATTCTAGACCTTTTTTCTCCTAGCAATGAAACTGGAAGAGTACTGCTTGAAGACTCCTTATAATTCCTCTAACCAGATGAAAGCTAGCAGTATGACCACCAGAATCATATCTTTCCTGCCCTTGATCTCTCAAAACTATGCCTATAGGCATTATGTATATTTACTGCAAACTCAGTTTCCTCATCTGTGAAATAGGTGTAATAACTCCATGGAATTCCTCTGGGGTGAGCTTTTTATGACCTTCTGGCATTCATTATCTATTTACATATTTGCACCTATGTCCTACTTCATTAATTATTTACTGCATTAAGCATGAGAATAACTCTGAAATCCAGTGCAATGGGAACTTGGTGAGAAAATACCATTTTTCCCCCCATGTATATGGCTGAAATTCATGGCTAGGTTTTTCAACACATCAGAGCAGCTCCAGAACACACTCAAGAAGGACTCAGGTCTGACTGATAAGAATGACCAGTAATTACAAAACAGAAACCAAGATCTCATTTCTGGAAGACTTGAGAGAGAAGAGCTGCCAGAAACTGAGAAATCACATTTCATATGCCTGAAGTGTAGAAATTCCTTATTTTCTTTATCTCATCCTGGCAGAAAAATAAAGACCTTGTAGTAAACGGCAAAAGGAATCTATCTTCCTATGAAAATAGACAGGTGAGGAAAAGAAGTAAATTCTGGATACAAACAATGGAAAATTTCAACAGAATTATTTGCAAAAGGAATTTTAAGATTTCTGAAGAAACTACATAAATACCAAAAGTCAGTTTTAATGATTAATATGGTAAAGTTCTATAATAAACTTCAGAGATTATGATTTCAGGCTCTGATTTTACAGATATACTTTTTAAAAAGGTCAGTTACTCAATTAAATGAATGGTCTAAGAATTCATCTAGCTTTTACTGAGTTCAGGACAAAATTATGACATTGATTTCTCTCTATTCATACTCTGTATCTGGTCTCTTACTAAATCCTGTTGATTTTTTTTTTTTTTAGTTCTACCACTTTATTGCTACCAACCCATCTCCCTCTACCCTCGTGGCACACATGCTCAGTCATGTAACCCCATGGACTGCAGCCCGCCAAGCTCCTCTGTCAATGGACTTTTCCAAGCAAGAATACTGGAGTGGGTTGCCATTTCCTTCTCCTCCTGTTGATTTTTTATCTTAAGTATCTTTTAACGTATACATTTGTCTAGTCCCACTACTACCATCCTACTCCAGGTAACCACCATCTCCTGCCTGGGTAACTCCTAACCCAGGTCATTCTCAACAGTTGGCACTGATGTAAAAATGCAGACCTCCATACCATTATCTGCAGGCATTTGAACTGAAGACCACTGCATCTAACCCTATCAATCACGCTTACCTTGCCCTTTGCCCCATTCCTCACTTAACAATTCCCTTAACTAAAATGCCCCCAGAAGAAGCATCCTTGAAGCCCCAGACTAGGTTTAGGTTAACTCTTCCTGTGAACATAGTCCTACATCATCTACTGAGTGTCTATAATGTGTGAGACACTAGAAAAATGGGGAGAACACCACAAACAAAATCCCTGGGCTCTTAGAGTTTATATTCTAACGTGGACAAATAAGTGAGCATGAGTGGGAGTGCATGCACACATGTGTCTGCAGAGTAGGGCTCAGACAAGAAGCAAGAAAACATTAATGGGACTTCCCTAGTGGTGCAGTGGTTAAGATTTCGTCTTCCAATGCAGAGGGTGTGGGCTGGTCAGGGAGCTAAGATTCCACATGCTTCGCCACCAAAACATAAAACAGAAGCATTACTGTAACAAATTCAATGAAGATTTTAAAGAGACAACTTGGCATAACTTAGAAAAATACGCCAAATTTAGAGAAGAGTGGGTTCAAAGTCCTAGGGTGAGAAGAGTTTGCTTTATCTGAGGAACAGAAGTGTGGCCAGGTAGAAAGAGCTAGACTGAGGGAGCAGCAGACAAGAACCAGATGATAATTACTGTGTATTTCACTCCCCACTTCATTCCTTCTTCATCTAGCTCCTTTTTCCATTCCATGTTTTCCTTACCTGTCTTTTGCCTCTAGCTTAGGTTCAAGGCCACTCAGTTAACAGCATAAAAGTTAATGGCTACAGCTCTACTAGCTTTTAATACCATCTATTAAAAAAGCAAATTAAAACAATAAGCATTTACTAAGAGCCTGGGTGGAAAAAGGTAACCAATTCATTCCAGCTGCTAAAGCATTGAAAGCTTCTGAAAGTTCCACATCACAGGAACCCCTTTGACCCAGGCAAATGGAACTGTTGGGCCAGGGTAGCAGGATCTGCAGACTCAGTACAGGCTTTTGAAAATGCCATAAGGGTTAGTAATAACATATAATTTTTACTGAATACTGAACACTTAATGCATAGAAAGGCACTTAATTCAACTTTCACAACAAACACTATTAAGTCCATTTAACAAATCAGGAAACTAAGGCTTTCTGAAGCAAAGGAAAATTACCAAAGTCCCCCAAGGGTAAGACACAGAACTAGGACTGTAAGATTGAAAACATACAAAAAAGTACAAAAGCAAATGAAGTTCATTTTCATTTCAACAGAAGAAATAAGAGGAGTATGTAATAATTAACAAAAGAAATATAAGCAAGGATAAGTAGCCACAAAAGTATTATAGGGGTTTAGAAAAATAAATAGCTAGGGTGACTAGAGAGGTTTTGAAAAGTCAGGATTTGAGGTAAGGCTCCAACAGCATTTGAAAAGTGGGACTGGAGGGAGGCAATTTAAGCCCAGGGAACTATTGTTAACAAATGCAATGAGGCACTTCTGAGGTAGGCAGGGTGTAAACTATCTTGGGTGGGAGTAGACTGAATAGGAAAGCAGCAGGTAACTGCTAAAAAATTTTCTGCAAAGTCTCCTCCTCCTCCCTTAGAAAGGCCAAACTCCTCAGTGTAGCATCTAACACCCTTTAGATTCACCTATTCCATACTCCCACTTCCCTCGCAAATCTTGCATTCCTGTCAAAACAGAAAACTCTAACCTGAACATACCCTGCATACTTCCTCCACGCACAGATTTGCTCTTTATTTAGAAGTGTGTGTGTGCACATGCTCAGTGTGTCCAGCTGTTTGCGACCCCATGGACTGCGGCCTGCCAGGCTCTTCTGTCCATGGAATTTTCCAGGCAAGAATATTGGAGTGGGTTGCTATTATCCTGTCCAAAACTAGAATTCAAAATCTTACCCATCCTTCAAGAGCTAGCGCAAATGCTACTTCTTCCATCATGTCTACCCAACTTAGCCAAATATTATTTCTCTTTTTCTTGTAATTACCAAAGCATTTTGTTTTTATTTTTACTCAGACACTCAATTAAAGGTAGGTCTGGACCTGGCATACAGTGCTGAACCCCATATGGGCAGTAAGAATGGATGTCTCAGAATCAGATAACCAAGGAACAGAGGTTGAAAGCTCTTAGCTTTTCAGGGAAAGATCAGCAAACAAATTGGATTATGATCAGTAGCATTACCAGACATTGAAAGGCAGGTGAAGGCATGTATAGAACATTCAATTTTGTAGTCCTTCTGACTCATGTTTCTAAATGCTTTTAGTTCATTTGTGAGCTGTGGCTGTTTTTGAGCCAAATGCTTTCCAGATGGAAAACTTTACTGAGCAAAAAACAAGAATTTGTGCCACATACCCGGTGAGCAGGAGTTTCATTTTTAAAGGAATCCCTGTCCTCAAATTTTGGGATCTAGGACTAAAATATCAGTGTGAAAATAAAATTAGAATTTTATCTGAGATGTGTCCAAAACTTTGGCTAACTCCTTTTCATTGTGCTGATGTAAATAAAACTCTCTCTCTCTCTCTCTCTCTCTCTCTCTCTCTCTCTCTCTCTCTCTCTATATATATATATATATATATATATATGCCACAGGGATCTGTAAATATTAGCAGGACACAATGATACCAGAAGCAAATCTTTTAGTTTAAAATGAAATAAAAGTGATTAGAAAACAAGACCAGAATTATGACTAAGTTGGAATTAAAAGCAGAGACCAAAGCATTCATAGACAACAAAACAAAACCAGAATAATGACACTAACTTCTCAAATACCAGTTGCTAAGCTTTCAATGTGTTAGCCGCTATTAAAGAAAGGCACAATTTCACAGACAAATTAGGCCATCCTCTCTTGGTCAGCAAATCACAAAAGCTTAAAGGCAGTAACTCAAATACTTACACGATCAGAATTTTGCCCTTATTCAAAGAACTTCTCCAATTAACCTTGGAAAGGCTATTCAAGTTTTCAATAGACATTGCTATTGAGAAATACTTAGCTCCATACAAAGGACACAAAATTTTCAAAATACTTACATAACAGAAAATATTCAAAGTACTATATAGCTTGCAGTTGAAACCCAGATCCTGAGTGCTCTCCTAGTCCTGGCTTAGGGTATTTAAAACTGCCACTTACACAATCTGCATACCTTTTCTGTATTTAATACCTGGGTGAGTATATTAAAAACAGAGGCTAATACAAGAATGCCAAGGGCAACAGTTTTACTCTGCCAAATGTCACAGAACAAAAACAGGCAAATTGATTACATAAATGCACACTGAGTCATTCTGCTAACACAGGGAATTCTCAGGAAGATCTCAAAGCCCTATCCATTCATTCAACAATATGAATGAACTATGTTAAGAGTCTTGGATGAACAAGAGGCATGGCTCATCCTACATGAACCCATAAACTAGCCATTAGCATCTTATTTCAAAAACTACTCAGAAAAATAAACTATGATGCAAAAATTCATCAAATACAACAGAAAATCTGTTATACCATCAGAGACAGTATACAAAAAGGGAAGATTTCATTGGTAAACTACTAGAAAAAGACAAAAATGCATCACCTCTCTTTAAGTGGTGTGAATTCAAAAAGAAATATTTTCCTAGTCTCTAAAATGGGCACCAGAAGATAGAATGGTCGCTTCCTTTCTTTAGATGATGATAAAAATATTAGAATCCTGTAGTCAAACTGCAGGATAGGGTATTCTTTCTCAGTCTCCTTTACTCAAGAAGCTAGAAGCACAAAGCTACACGATATTTACATTTTTAATGGAAAAACAAACAAACAAAAAAAAACCTTAGGCTACAGCAGCCAATGAAGAAAACAGCACCACAGAGAAAACTGTACAGGACTGAAAAGTCTGAACTGCCCTAAGGCTTTATCAAGGAGTGGCCGATTCCAACAATGTGCTCTTCAATCGTATCACTTTCCATATAAATATCTGTAAGCACTTCGGAACACAGGCATTAATTTCCCAACTGTATTCCTGCAGCCATTCCAAAATCTTGGACCTTTTAAAACTATTCCAAAATGCCGACCTGATTCTTAACACAATTGAGAAGGGTATCTTAAACCCCCGGCCAGAGGTTCTGGTATAACAGATCTTCTAGTAAATGCCACCTCAACAGAGTCGAACCAGTACATGTCTGAATGCAACAGCAATCCAAGAAAAACCTTCATCTGAAGTTTTGAAAAAGGGGTAAAGTAGTGCTCTCTTCGTATTCAAATTTACTAGCAAGGACAAGCTGGCTAAAAAACTTAAGGAAAAAAATCTCACAATCTCATGAACTTTTCCACGTTCTCTCTCAACCTACCACACCATCTCACAATCTCTCACTAACTTCATTCTTTAAATATGAACTCATCTACACATTTCTAATTTCACTGCCTTTTGTGACCAGCAACAATCCCAGATAAAAACTTATGTAATTAATTATGAATTAAAGCGAGGGTTGCACTTGGACTTTTTAACTCCTTAAAGGAAACACGGAGTGAAGGCAATAGAAAACCTGGAAAAGATAATAAAATGCGTTCCATCTTTTCTTCACACATTATTCTTACAGCCGATCAACCAGGAAGCAAGCGGTGGCCAGTTTTTCCCTCTTTTTGTGCAAGCCTCACAGAAAAGCTCTCGGGACCTCCGCCCACTTACTCAAACAATTTCTCCTCGCTACCCCCAGTCCCCGAGCAAAACGAGGCAAATACCTCCCCTCCTTCTAGGGCCTCCCCAATTTACTCAACAGACCTCCCCAAAGCACTACACTTTGGGCTGCCCTACCCCCCACCCCCTTACAATTTCCTCGAAGTTACTGCTTCGTAACTCGGCAAGCGGAGTTCCTCTCGCAGCCCTGGCTGGATCCAATATTCTCAGGTTACATTTCTAACCTCGGGTCTTGCAGTCGTCAACCCTCCCTACGCTGGTTCAAGCGCCCAGGCTGTCCCGTCAGTCCTCTTCCCAATTTACTGTTTCCTCTCCAGCCCAATCCCCCAGCCGTCCACCCAACCCACGTAGCATTGTCTTGGTCTATTCAGGCCGAAGAGCGACCCGCAACTGCTCGGCCCACCCCAAATCGCTTCAATCTCTGGCTCCGGACTCGCCGCCCCGCCCTCTCCATCTTCTCGCGCTCTTCGCCCTACCCACTGCGCCCGGCAGAAGGTTCGGCGCGGGGAGGGAGAGGGACTCGGACGCGCTCCCCGCTCTTAACCTCCGCCGCGAGCCCGCGGCCCCTGATCTAGGGCTCCCGCCGCCGCCGCGCGCCATCCCCCCGCTTGCCCGCCTCTAGCGGGCTCTTCACCTCAGAGCAGCGCCCACAAGCCCGAGAGGAATCGGTGCCGCGCTACTGGCGGGTCTTGTCCGGCCGGCCGGGGGAGTGGCGACCAGAAAAGCAATAAGCCGGGTGACCACTGTCGAGCCCCCTCACTGAAGCGGCGTACCGCAGGCCCCTGCCAACGGCCCTCCCCTCAGACGAACAAAAGAGTCCTCGCACTCTGCGCTGCCCGCCGCCCGCACCGCGCAGGCGCGACGACCCGCCGCACAGCAATATGGGACTCGGAGTCCGTCCCGGACTACAAGACCCGAAGTGCTGCGCGCCTTCCACGGCGCCACGCACAGTTTGCGAGGGTTTCCAGAAGTTTTAATTTTTCAACCGCTAGTGCCGAATCGACTGTAGTTCAGAACGCTGCAACCTAGAAAACTAAAATGTGTGGTTTTACAAGCGAACCCCTTGATGTTCAGTGTAAAATATAAGCCACTTTTGGACAGTAGTTCATATCCTTGAAAATTTTGAATATTTCTCATCAGATCTCTATAAGGCTTTCTCACCAGATCTCTATAAGGCTCCTAGTTCTCATCTTTGAGTTTAAAGTACTTCCCCTTCGAGGATTTCCCTGACCTCCTAAGCTAAGCCAGGTCCCCCTGGTAGGTGTCATTCATGATATCCTGAACTTCCCCCTTACACTGGCTGCAGGAATGGGCGGCTACAGTGCCGAAACCCTCAATATACATGAGTACCCCTCCCTCACCCAGCCTCCTCAAAGACACACAGAAATAGGCAAAAAACCTGTTTCTTATTGTTTGAGACAAGTGTTGTAGTTTTGATTTCAGCTAGACTGCTGTCCCCGAACCTGTTCATGTGGAAATTCGGTCTCATCGTAATGTTCACCCTACTTTACTGTCATTAATTAGTGTCTGCCTTCTTTGTTGGACTCAAAACTCCACTCCCGTTAGGGCAGAAACCTCCGCCCAGTACAGCGCCTAGCATAAGACAGTCAAATCAACATTTGTTGAGTAAATGATTAAATAGGTTAATATGTGGGCTTCCCTTGTGGCTCTGCTGATAAAGAATCTGCCTGCAATATGGGATACTTGGGTTCGATCCCTGGGTTGGGAAGATCCCCTGGAGAAGGGAAAGGCTACCCACTCCAGTATTCTGGCCTGGAGAATTCCATGGACTGTATTATCTATGCAGTTGCAGAGTCTGACAGGACTGAGCCTGAGCGACTGTCACTTTCACTTCTCAGGTGGTTCAGTGGTAAAGAACCTCCCTGCCAATGCAGGAGACGCGGATTGGATCCCTGGGTCAGGAAGATTCCCTGGAGGAGGAAATACCAACCCACTCCAGTATTCTTGCTGAAGATTCCCACGGATGGGGGAGCCTGGAGTGCTGCATACCACCTAGCACACACGCACGTAGGAGCAACTGAGCATGCACACTAATGTTCTTTTCCCACTTGAAAGAAAATGGAGGTGATCAAGCTTTCTTTCATCTCTTTTCTTCACATCACATTCGTGGGGTTTATTCACCTCCCCCTTACTCTACATTTCCTTGTCCAATTAGGATCTAAACAGAACTTCTACCAAAAGGTGACCTTTCCCCCCTTGGAATTCAAATATCCTTCTAATCAGAAGAAAAGGAGAAAGGAAACGAGTCTACTGCACTCCACCCCAGAAAGCAGGAGTCTGCATTTGTATAACAGCTTTGCTGAGTCAGGTACTGTACAGGGTAAGGTAGAGAACTGGGGTTCTAGAGAACTGCCATGTAAGAAGAAACCCAGCCCAGCAATATCATAAGAGTTTTGCTGAAAGACCTATGAGAGAGGCGAAGAGGGCAGTTCTTCTTGAGATATTTTTCGGTTGGGTATCCAAATATTCATCTATTTACTCTCTCCTGAAGTACATTAGTTTGTTTTAGATAATTTCAGTGATAGAAACTTAGTTATACAACTACTTACTTATTATTGAGTGCTTCTTTCCCAGTTCTACAAATCTTAAGTCTTTGATTAATACTATTTAATCCTCTCTTTAAAAAGTGTGCGTGGGGGGACTTTCCTGGTGGTGCAGTAGCTAAGGCTCCATGTTCCCAGTGAAGGGGTCCTGGGTTCTATCCCTGATCAGGGAACTAGATCCTACATCCACATGTGGCAACTAAGACCCCCACACAGCCAAATAAATAAATTTTTTCTTAAAAATTGTCACATTGCTATGTTAAAAGCAAAGTTATTTAAACCTGACATCAACCCTGGGAGGTGGAATTGCTATTTGCATTTTGCAGAAAAGTCTCAGAAGCTGCAGATCGTGTCCAATGGCATTAAGCAAAAAAGTGTTGGAATCAAGATCTGATGTTATTTCTAACTCCAAAACCATATTCCTGCTTGCATAAAATGCTGTTATCGCTAATTCCTCATACTGAGCTGAATCTGCTTCCCCATGGAAATGCCACCTATTTCCTTCCTTCTGGCTTCTGTAGCAGCACAGTTCTCTTCTCTAACTTAATTCCTCTTTCATATTGTACTTCTAGTATTGAAATTCAGCCTCCATGTTCCTTAAGGTCTCTCCTTTCTAAGCTAAATGTCACAATTTTCTAAACTGTATATCACAAGACAGCAGTTTCAGATCTAGTGCATCTAGTTTGTTAAATTCTGCCTCTTAGAAGCATACTTCAGAGTAGAGGAGCCATCACAGCCCTAGTGCTCTACATCTCTCCTGAGTTAAAGGAGTCAAAGGTCCCCTTCTCTTTTTAGGTACCAGAGCACTGGCTAGTTTATGCTAGTCTGCAATCAATTAAGAGCTCTCTTGTTAATCATCTGTTCTGGAGTTCTGCCAGGGATGGATGTCAAACTCTCAAGCCTCCAAGCTTCTGCATTAACAAAATCTTTTTTTTTAGTCTTCTGGGATTAAATGGATTTAATTCTTTTCTTTTCCCATAAGAATGATGACATTTCAAACTATTCAGACCTGCAGGGTTTCTTTTCTTTCTAAGGGTAATGGCGACTCAGTCATAATAATCCTGCTCGAGACAACATTTGAAGTGACATTGCTCCAGCAGGAAATATGTCTGTCACATGAAATTCCCCAAAGCACAAGGAATGTGGGGAAAAGAGGAAGTGTGATGTTGCAAAAAAGGACAAAGACTTGGTATCAGGCTGAACTGGATTCAATTCTGTCTCTATTATTTGCCTGCTGTGTAACTTTGGACAAGCTGCTTAACTTCTCTGAGCTTCAGCTTCCATAAAAATATGAAAATGTAATTTAAGACCTAACATGCAGCATTTCTGTAGGATTAATAGTAATGTGTCAAGGGAATGGGGATTGGCACATAACTGGCCCCCAGTACACAGTAGTTATGTTAAGTACAGTAGATAGCTGCTTTTGAGATATGACTTAAGCAGTGTAGGAAATATAGGACTTTAAAAATATTTTCCTCTGCACTACCTGAAATTCTTTTTTTCCACAATTTTTAAAATATATAAAATTTTAAAAATATTAGATACATTCATATTGTTGTGTAACCATTGCCACCATCCATCTCCATAACTTTTTCATCTTGTGAAACTGAAACTATACCCATTAAATAATAACCCCTCATTCCTCCCTTCCTCCAGGCCCTGGTAATCACTATTCTACTTTCTGTCTCTACAATTTTGATTACTCTAAGTACTCCTCATATAAATGCATTCGTACAGTATTTATCTTTTTGTGACTGGCTTATTTCATTAGTCATAACGTTGTCAAAATTCTCCAAGCCAGGCTTCAGCAATACGTGAACCGTGAACTTCCAGATGTTCAAGCTAGTTTTAGAAAAGGCAGAGGAACCAGAGATCAAATTGCCAACATCCACTGGATCATCAAAAAAGCAAGAGAATTCCAGAAAAACATCTATTTCTGCTTTATTGACTATGCCAAAGCCTTTGTGTGGATCACAATATACTGTGGAAAATTCTGAAAGAGATGGGAATACCAGACCACCTGACCTGCCTCTTGACAAACCTGTATCAGGTCAGGAAGCAACAGCTAGAACTGGACATGGAACAACAGACTGGTTCCAAATTGGGAAAGGAATACGTCAAGGCTGTATATTGTCACCCTGCTTATTTAACTTATATGCAGAGAACATCATGAGAAATGCTGGACTGGATGAAGCACAAGCTGGAATCAAGACTGCCAGGAGAAATATCAATAACCTCAGATATGCAGATGACACCACCCTTATGGCAGAAAGTGAAGAACTAAAGAGCCTCTTGATGAAAGTGAAAGAGGAGAGTGAAAAAGTTGGCTTAAAGCTCAACATTCAGAAAACTAAGATCATGGCATCCGGTTCCATCACTTCATGGCAAGTAGATGGGGAAACAGTGGAAACAGTGGCTGACTGTATTTTTTTGGGCTCCAAAATCACTGCAGATGGTGATTGCAGCAACGAAATTAAAAGATGCTTACTCCTTGGAAGGAAAGTTATGACCAACCTAGACAGCATATTAAAAAGCAGAGACATTACTTTGTCAACAAAGGTCCGTCTAGTCAAGGCTATGGTTTTCCCAGTGGTCATGTATGGATGTGAGAGTTGGACTATAAAGAAAGCTGAGGGCTGAAGAATTGATGCTTTTGAACTGTGGTGTTGGAGAAGACTCTTGAGAGTCCCTTGGACTGCAAGGAGATCCAACCAGTCCATCCTAAAGGAGATCAGTCCTGGGTGTTCATTGGAAGGACTGATGTTGAAGCTGAAACTCCAATACTTTGGCCACCTGATGTGAAGAGCTGACCTATTTGAATAGACCTTGATGCTGGGAAAGATTGAGAACTGGAGGAGAAGGGGACGATAGAGGATGAGATGGTTGGATGGCATCACTGACTCAGTGGATATGGGTTTGGGTAGACTCCAGGAGTTGGTGATGGACAGGGAGGCTTGGTGTGCTGCAGTTCATGGGGTCGCAAAGAGTTGGACACAAATGAGCGACTGAACTGGAATGTTCTCAAGGTTCATATGGACATATGTTGTACCATATATCAAAATTTCCTTCTTTTTAAGGCTGAAGACTGTCCCATTGTTTGTATATATCAAATTTTGCTTATCCATTTATCTGTTGTCAGACACTTGAGTTGCTTCCAGGTTTTATGGTATACAGCTATCTCTTCCAGATCCTGCTTTCAATTATTTTGGTTACATAGCCAGAAGTGGAATTGCTGGATCATTAGTAATTTCATATTTAAGTTTTTAGGAAATCCACACTATTTTCCCAGCGACTGCAACAATTTACATTCCCACCAAATGTGCCCAAGTGTTTGAATTTCTCCACACCTTCATGGTTTATTGTATTGGTTTTTGTTTTAATAGCAGCCATCCTAATGGTGTATGAGATTCTTTGTTTCATTTCGGCTACTTCTTGAAATTCTATTGTTAAAGATTTTTATTCATTTGGGGTTACCAATCATTCTCTTTTAAAAGGCAAATATACTTAGCTCTCTCTCTTTTTTTTTTAAAGTCTTTATTGAATGTATTACAATATTCCTTTTGTTTTTTTGGCTGCAAGGTATGTGGAATCTTAGCTCCCTGATCAGGGATTGAACTCATGCCCCTTGCAATGGAAAGCAACTCTTAACCACTGGACCACCAGGGAAGTCCCATTAGCTCTCTCTCTTATCTCCTCTGGTCAGACTGATTCTCAGTGACTTGCTGGTAGTAACTGGACTTAATTACCTATACTTCTCAAATCACATACCCAGGGCCTTGATGTGACTGGTTTTTCTTTTCTTTTCTTTTTTGTGACTGGTTTTTCTTAAGGGATCAATACTTAGAGTGCTGTGACTTGCCTGCATTTCAAATACAATAAGGATTCGCCTCATTATTCAGTGTTAGAAATTAATGTTGAAAAAATAAGACAGAGATGGGGCACTGCCTGTTTGTGAAAATTATTTAATGAATTTATTTAAAAACATTTACTGAGTGATATGTGGTGCAGTGATGTCAAGCTCTTATATTTTTTAGAATTTCAAGCTCCAGAAGGCCAAGATATTTTCCTGTTTGGCTCACTGCTTTACTTTTAAAGCCTGAGACTGTGCCTAGATTATCGAAAGGGCTCAGTGTTTGTTATGAATGAGTGGATATATTCTACAGATATATTTTATGGTTCTCCAAATATAGTCCACACACTCTGGGAGTGCCTAAGATGGTTTCAGGGAGTGTGCATGGTCAAAACTACTTTCATAATAATATTAAGACAATATTTGGTCTTTTTCACTGTGTTGGTATTTTCACTGATTGTACAAAAGTGGATGAAACTGCTGGCATCTTAGCATGAATCAAGGCAGTGTGGCACCAACTTGTACTATATTTATATTCTTCACTGCTACAATGCAATAAACCAATTAAGAGTCCACTTTCACTTAAGGGTGTCCATGATGAAGTAGTACAAATGATTAATTTTATGAAATCTCTATCTTTTTAATGTTCTATGTGATAAATGTGACATGTACATAGAGCAGCTCTGCTAATTACTGAAGTATAGAGTTGTGCAATTGTCTGAGAATTGAACTAGTTGCTTTTTTTTCATTAAATACCTTTTTTTTTTCTTTTTTTAAAGAATAACAAAAACTAAGGTCATTCAACTTGGATATTTGGACAAAATGGACCTGTCACTTCAAGGAAAATGACTGAAAGAAAGTATTTCTGCCAATGACAAAATCTGAGCTTTCAAGCATAAATTATACTTTTGGAAAATGTGCTGAAGTAGAGCAGAATATGCCACCCACAAAAATGGTACATTGGCATGTGGATTATTTTGAACTGAAGGCAGTAAGACCCAGCAGACTTAGGAAAAACTTTTACCTGGTTGGACGGCATCACCGACTCAATAAACATGAGTTTGCGCAAACTCTGGGAGATAGTGAAGGACAGGAAAGCCTTGTGTGCTGCAGTCCATAGGGTTGCAAAGAGTTGCACACGGCTTTGCAACTGAACAATAGCAACAACTACCCAACAGAATTTAGATAGGAGGCGTGCATTAAAAAAAAGAGCTCCTACCAGAAATAACTTTTTTTTTTTTTTTTAAACCTGAAAGACTTTTTCAGCAAGACTGGGTAAACTTGTAATTACCAAATATCTACTCTCTTTCTAGTCCTGTGAATTGCCGTCCTTTTTTGAAGCTCCAAGCCCCTATCCTAGTCTTCATCTCAGCATGGTAAAGAAGTCTCCATTGCCTAACTTACCCTTGGGTCTCATTTTTATGGGTTTTTCCTAAGTACGAAGTTGGTTTTTCTCCCATTACTTTGGGAGAAAGTACTTTGGGAGAAAGACATTACTTTGTCTTACTTCAATTTAATTAGGAGACCAAGAAAAGAACATAGTAACAAAGGGAAAACTTTTCTGTTCTACAGGAAAATGCGGTATCCACCAGTGAGCTTGATGGCTTCACCAGATTGATGAGATTCCTGATGATTTGAATAAATGTGATTTTTAAAATGCTGAATAATGAAATGCATCAATATTTGGAAGATCTGGGGGACTTCCCTGGTGGTTCAGTGGTTACGACTTTGAGCTTCAAATGCAAGGGGCGTGGGTTCAATCCATGGTTGGGGAACTAAGATCTCACATGCCTCCTGGCATGGCCAAGAAAAATAAAAAATATTTGGAAGATCTGCATAACTCAGGAATATTTTCCAGATGGTTTCAGATTTCCAATTGCAACTAACTTTTAAGGAACTACCGTTTGTTGAGTTTTGCTAGTAACAAAAAAGAGTATTCAGAAGCCCTGCTTGGGCCAGCACTGAGCTGCTCTAAAGCTGGCCAGGCAGCTCTGGCTATCAACATTCACCCTGCTAGAGCATCTTTCTTTGTCTCTGCCCCTGGTTGAGAATTAAGCTCTCCCCTTAAGATGGAAGAAGTAAGGAAGACCTGCCTTTTAAATGCAGAGCCCTGTCAAGACTGAATGGAACTCCTGCTGTGTCCTTTTCACCTATTTCAAAGGGGACATTAGCAGCATACACTTTCCCAGAACACTTCTTCAGAGTTCTGGGCAATGTCAAGAGCCCCCAACCAGCCAGAGCAGAGAGATGATCCTGAGGAATGTTAAGAAAATCTATTTCCCCAGTGATGGTGGACCTGCCAGTACCAGCTTTGAAGTTGGAAAAAGCCAGTCTCCAGAGAGAAAGATCTGTCCTTTTACTGAAAACTTTGGTGTGAATTTCTTTTCCAAATCTGTTTATGATTTTCTACTGTGAATCCACAGGACTAGAGGCATCACTGTCCTTTTCTCTTTCTGCCACAAAAGAGGGTTGAGTCCAGAGCAACTTCCCCTGGTGGTCCAATGGTTAAGATTTTGTGCTTCCAATGCAAAGGGCATGGGTTCTATCCCTGGTTGGGGAACTAAGATCTCACTTGCTCTGTGGCATGGCCAAAAAAAAAAAAAAATAAAGAGCTGTTCAGGAATGGGGATCATAGAGGCTCATATGCCCTCACCCACTGCCCTCCTTCTTAGAAATCAGCCATCTTACTCTTCATCAGTGGTGTCTTCCACATCAAGACTGACCACATGATACCATGTCCCACTACAATTCCAGCCTGATGCTTTCTAGCCTTAACCAGACTATGGTCAACTTCCCTCTTGTCTCTACCAAAAGCAAAATGGAAGTAGGGTGGGGGGCAAGATCCATTAAGAGTGTCTGGAGGCTGGACACTCCCTGCATCCTTCAAGTTTGGAAGGAAGCTGAAAAACGTCTCTAGCTGGCCCTGAGAAATGTGATACTTTCACCTGGAAAATTTGATCCCTCAGTTTCAAAAAGTGATCCCAAATGAAATGGTTGGGCAATCTGAGAAGTAACTTCTTGCAAGTTAGTAAGCAAACTGCCCATCCCAAGAAGGACCTACACTCAGTTCTGTATCCAGAACATTCCTCAGAAGAGCTCTATGACTTCCTGGCTGCCCTCCCTCTGAGGAGGAGGACTCTGGCATCCCAACCTCCGCAGGCGCTCATCCTTACCGGACAGCCTTCTGCAGGTTGCCGTCATCATGGAACATTTCTTGTGCTCTTCCACCATGAGCAACATCTGGGAAATAGTAACTTTCTTTTCAGCACAGAACCATTGGGCCACTTGTGCAGATCCCACAGCATCTTACACGAATTGGAGGTAAGAGGCATGGCTGGGTCCAAGACTTGGCAACAGGACTTCCCTTCATATTGTTCCAGAAAAAGTTATGAATTTCTCCAAAGTCCTTCATCTCTCCAGTGTGGGAGGCAGCCTGGTGTCCAGTGTGAGCTCTGTACTTACCAACCCCGGAGACCCCCTGCCATCAACAGTCCCCACGCACACCCCACCTGCTCCCATGTAACAGCTCAGAGAGTGAGTAATAAGACATTTTTGGATTAAAATTAAAGAAGTATCCACAATTATCAGAGAAGGCTAAAGATACTTCTCCCTTTTCTAGCTGTGTTATCTGCATGAGACCAGATTTTCTGGATTTTCCTTGTCCAAAAAACAGTACAACGAAAGAATGGGGAAGCACATGGGAATTTGCAAAACTGTAATATAATACCACTCTGCTCAGAGGGTCTTCCCCAGGTGTCTCAGTGGTAAAGAATCCGCTTCCCAATGCAAAAGCCACAGGTGACAAGGGTTCTAGTTAAGGGCCAGGAAGATCCCCTGGAGGAGGAAATGGCAAACCCTTCTACTAACCTTGCTGGGAGAATCCCATTTACAGAGGAGCCTGGAGGTCTACAGTCCAAGGGGTTGCAAAGAGTCAGACATGACTGAAGTGACTGAGCACCCATTCAGTAATTTTTTTTAAAAAAGTGTAGTTATATTTCATGAAATATATTATGTCCACATGTAATGGTTTATTATTAGCTCTGTGAAAGTCACTGTTACTCAGTCATGTCTACTCTTTTCGACCCCATGGACTATATAGTCCATGGAAATCTCCAGGCCAGGATACTGGAGTGGGTAGCCTTTCCCTTCTCCAGGGGATCTTCCCAACACAGTGATTGGGTCTTCTGCATTACAGGCGGATTCTTTACTAGGGAAGCCCCATTATTAGCTTTGTGTGCTGTGCTTACTCACTCAGTCATGTCTGACTCTTTGCGACCGCATGGACTATAGCCTGTCAGGCTCCTCTGTCCATGGGGATTCTCCAGGCCAGAATACCGGAGTGGGTTGCCATGCCCTCCTCCACGGTATCTTCCCAACCCAGGGATCGAACCCAGGTCTCCCGCATTGCAGGCAGATTCTTTACCATCTGAGCCACCAGGGAAGTCCATTATTAGCTTTAGGTGAATTAATAAATGCTTTTAAATTTCTCAATTTAAATGTCCAATCCAGTGAACATCCCACATAAACAAAAGCTCTTTGGGAGTCCATAATCATTTGTAAGAATGTAAAGGGATTCTGAGACAAAAACGTTTGACAAAAGTTGCTTTAAATGCACCTTACGTTCTGAGCTATCTGCACCTTATTGAAGAGGAAACTAAGAAAAAGATTTAAGACCAGTTTAGGGCCACATGGTCCTGCAGTGCTGGGTATTGTGCCCAGATCTTCTAACTCCAGAGTTTGTATTTGTGACTGTAACTTTCCCCTTGAAATTAACCTTTGCCAAGACATTTCAACAGTATTAAAAAAAAAAAAAACTTCATCATAGTCAACGGATTCTTCCTTCTTTACTGACTAGCTGCGCGATCCTTCCTTATATTTGTCTCTCAAGTGAACGAACTTGCAGCGTTTGCAGGATTGTCCGCAGTTCGGTTTTCGCTAGGACAATCGAGTTTTCGAATCTGAGTGGGCGACCCCTTGATAACTCCGCCGGAGAACCGAAACCTACAGGGTTCAAATGGGCACTCTCTCCAGACTGAGAGAGGCTCCCACATTCCTGACTTTCCCACGCTCAGCACCTCTGACCAACCCTTCACACCTCTCGGCTCCTGGACCCACTTTTGGGCTTTCGGGGACGCTTCTTGGCTACTGATTGGCTGCGCTTAACAACAATGGGCGGGACACGGCTCCGGATTGGACGCCAGAGCCCCTGCTCCTCCCCTCGCTCTCGTCCCCCAAGCAGCGCCCCAAGAGAGAGGTGCGGGATCCAGATTCCAGCCAGGGCCTGGGCGGTGCGGAGTGCACCGCCGCGAGAGGTGCCTGCCGCTAAGAGCCAGGGCCTGCGGGGGCGGGGCGCCCTGGGCACCAGGGGTTGGCGTGCCCGCAGCCTTCTCCCGTCGTGCACCGGGGCGCCGGCCGCTCACCCGGAAGGAGAAGCCGGGACTCTTACTATATGGTGGGGCGCTGGCGGTGTCGTTGTGGGTAGTGGGCGCTGCTCTCAGGTGAGGGGGCGTGGAAGGAGTCGCGGGGAGTGGGTGCTATTCTCTGGTAAGGGCCATGGGTTTGAGCGTCAGCAGTGGTGCTTGAGGTGGGGACCTTGCTGGACATCCTAGGAAAGGAGCAGCCTCACTCCCGGGATGAAGACGGGTGCTTGGTCCGGATCCAACGAAGGAAACCTGGCTTTCCATTTATTTTTATAAAATATATAAAGCATCTTTCCTTCCCACTCCCCAAGCTTATTAGGCAGAGGAGAATAAGGACCACGTCATCCTGTGGCTCCTCGTTCGTAAGGAATACAGGAGTTTGCTACGTTGACCCAAACGCTGGGACTAGGAGTAATGGCAAGTATTCTTCGGGGACACAGGAGGCTCTTGCGCTAGATTGTGGTTGCCTTTGTTACTTAGCTGCAAGTAGAAGGAGTGGCAAGTTACAGATGAACAAAAGGATGGAGCAGAGCTGCTTGGCTGAGAACGGGCTGATGTTGGTCAGACCTGGGGGAGCTACTTTTGCTACTTGTGGGTGTTTCAGAAGGAGAGCTTTTTGAGTTGCTATACGGCACCAAGGTTGAAGAATGAGCAAGAAGGGATGGGAGTCTCAGCAGCTTGTATACTTTTATCACCGGATTTGTTTTTTTAACATGTCTCCTGAAGTTTTAGAAAGTATTGAAGTATTAGTTTAAATGGAAGTGAAAATTGTGGAGCTAAAGCCTTGACTTCCTGCCTGGAATTGTTTAGACACCGGAAAGCCTTACAGGCTACTTTATAAATAGCAAACAACTGGATTTTCCCCAGAGATACTGGTGCTGGTACAGGTGGAGAAAATAAACTTCAGACGCGATTGAAAGGGCCCAGGAAATGTAGTTAGCGCTGCATAAGTAGCTGAGAGGGCCACTGATTCTATCCTTAGTTGGGTGACACAGGGATCCATCTCCCAGATCATAGAGCTAAAATTAAGAACTTCCTCTTTTCCCTCCAAGGGCAGAAACGCTTCATTTCCTCCTGAGGAGTGGCATCTACAGGGAGGAAGCTGATGGAGAATAGTAGTTGCTAGAAATTATTACTTGAAGTCTAGGTTTTTGTGTTTGTCCAGTGTTTTTAAGGAAAGTGACATTGGAAGCTTTCTAAGTGCCCTTTAATCTTAGGATTAAGTGTATAGCATTTTTTTTAAAAGCCAGTTTATAGCTATTTGTTTCTAAGTGGTGTGAGTTCCAAAAGAAAGGAGAGACATTTGCTCTCAGAGCCTTTGGCTCACTCTTCTTGAGCCTGAGAGTGATGACCACTTAGTTACTGAATTATGGTCCTGAATTTGGCAAACTTTTCAAGGCCCTGGAGATTCATGAGCTTCACTTAGTGTGTAGATTTCCTTATCGTCATCTTTCCTGCTCTTAATTTTGTGGAAAGACACTTCAGTGTATTTAACTCTGCTCCTGTGCTGGGAATATACCAAATGCCTGAAATGAGAAGAGAAAAAAAATTTTTTGTTTTAATCTGAGGAGATTAATTGTTCACAGTGAGTCTACCTGCTCTCTCTGGTTATAGCCATTAGACTGCTTACATCCAGGGTGTTATACATCAGTTGTTATGGAATTGGGATTTCCCACCTTTCAGTTCAGGGTCCCTTCAGGGTAGTGACTGCATCAGATGAAAAGTCAGAATGTCAGCAAGTATACTATTTAATATGGCGCTGCAATCACAGCATTTCCAGTTTGCTGGGCTGTGTAGCCCAGATTTGTCCTATATCATGCAGCTTCATCTCTGCATGCAGTGTCTGTGTGTGGAGAGACCTTCTGGTATTCTAGAAAAGATTGGGAAAGCTGTGTGCCCTGCTAATTTTGTGGTGTAAATGAGTTCCTCCCTTCCTGAAATGTTAGCTTTGTGTTAGCACAACATAAAGTAGAAGGAAACTCATTACATGCTCTTCTAATGGTAAGGCAGAACTAATAAGGGAATGTGTTTAAAATTAATTGTGGGACTGTAAGAATGAGTGGGTGTGTGAATGGGCATGGGGGGAGGACAGGGAGAGCTTAGAGATAGTCTCGTTTTCCCAGGAGCCAGCCTGGATCATTTGTTGGCAGTACCTATTGGCTGAAGTCAGTTTTCATTTCAAGGTAAATTGGAAAGGGAAATTAAACCTTATTGTTCCGCTCTTAAGAGAGGGGAAGGGGGTGGAGGCAGCAGCCAGAGTGGATGCCGTTGAAGTGGTTCTAGGAGTAACAAGATTAGTGCTGTATTTTAACAGAAGGTGACATCATGGGCCCCTTTGGACTTGAGTAACCCTGTACCTCAGCCTTCATGGTCCCCTTGTTGGAGTGGGCGATGTTGCTGCGCATGTAAACTGCCACATTGGGGGAAATCAGTGGCTTAGGCTTTAATGAATCTTTGCAAAGGAGCGGAAAACATCCTGAGTCGACCTGTGCACCTCTGGGGTGCTTGGGCAGAGGTACAAACCGCATGTTGAGAGGAAATGATTAGAACCATTGGCTTGGGTTCTGGAAATGGAATTAGCTAAGAGAAGGTCACAACCTGGCAATTCACTCAGGTGCCCCAGGAACTCTCCAACTCAGATCTGCCTCTGGGTCCTGTGTGTGCTTAGCAAGACAAAGGGAGGCAGAAGCCTCAGTGTTTGTGGGGTTTTGGTTTTCTCTAGATAGCCAGGAGGGGGCGATGTTAGGCTCAGTTAGAGAGTTGTGCTGTGTGAGCCCAGCAGTTCTCAGGCAGAAAGGTTTTTACAGCTCAGCCTGCCAGTTCTGGCCGCCTGAGGTGACATTGTTGACCTGAACGTGTTTTGGCTAGAGGTGGCCTGGTTCAGAGTCCCTGCCATGGTCTGAGAAGGGAGGTAAATCTCTCAGGGCTTTTAGCTTGGCCCCCTGCTCATGTGTGTGGGGGGGCTTCCCCAATAGCTCAGCAGGTAAAGAATCCTGCAAGAGGAGATGCAGGAGACATGGGTTTGATCCCTGGGTTGGGAAGATGGCAACCTGCTCCAGTGTTTCTGCCTGGAAAACCCCAGGGACAGAGAAACCTAATGGGCTACAGTCCAAAGGGTTGCAGAATCTGACATGACTGAGCGACTGTGTACGGTAGCTCATGTGGGGGGATTTTTTTGCTTCCTCTTAAATTTTACACAAGAACAAAAAAAGTTGCCTGGATTTCCCCAGGGGGGTCGATTAAAAATTTTCAAGATTTTACCCTGGCAAAGAGAGGTGAGTGTAGATGCATACTAACAGAGATTGATCCTGTATCTCCTGTCTCTCATCAGATGTTTTCTTCCAATGGGCTTTTGGTGTAGGATGTTGGAGAACCAAGAGCAGGAGGTAAGCATGTGATTTCCAGGGAACATCTGGATGAAAGCTTGAGGGGCTTTGGGAGATCCAGATACTGCTTGGTGGTGGTGTTCTGACAGTAATACCTTAGTGGTTCTGATGTTCTCAAAGTCAAGCAAGAAGAGGGAAATCAGTAGTGAAGGCATGACTGAGAAATGAGGTTCCATTTTCACTAACTTTATTCATCGGAAGGTACTAGAATGTAAGCTTCATAAGTGCAAGGATTTTTGTCTCTTGTCCTTGTTCTGCCCCCAGTGCCTTAGCATGGTACCTGCCACATAGAGGGTGGTCAATAAATATTTGCTGAATTGAATGAATAAATGAACAAACGAGTGAAAGTTGGCATAGAGTGGAATACTCTGGCCGCCTGTGTGCTGGAACCACCTTACTTTGTGGCTGAGCTGAAGCTGAAGGAGCATTTCTTACCTCTAGGAGGTGATCACTGTGCGTGTTCAGGACCCCCGCGTGCAGAATGAGGGCTCCTGGAATTCTTATGTGGATTATAAGATATTCCTTCATGTAAGTGTATCCGACTTTGATATTGGGATCCATATACCTTTCAGGGCTGAGGGCCGGTCCTGAGGCAGAACCTGTTTATGGAGGTATTGACAGAAGAAAAGGAAGGAGGAGAGGAAAGAGAGCCTGGAGTCTGCCTGAGTTGTTTTCAGGCTGCTGGGTGGCACTGTGCTCTGCTTGGATCCCCTTGATTGGGACTGTGGCCTGGTGACTTGAGTCCTTGGTGAGAGGGATGATGGGGAGTTCGTGTGAACTTGGGCTTTTCCACCAAACCCTTTCACTTGCTTTCTCCTGTAGACCAACAGCAAGGCCTTTACCGCCAAGACGTCCTGTGTGCGCCGCCGCTACAGGGAGTTTGTGTGGCTGAGAAAGCAGCTCCAGAGAAATGCAGGTTTAGTGTGAGTTCTCTTATTTCCTTCCTGGGTCCGAGACTGGCTTCTTAGGTTCTTCCTTGGCAACTGGAGTTTACAATGAAAACAACTTGGCAGCATGCCAGGTACTAAGGTCATTGAGAAATGTGTTCTTACATCATGTTTTCAAGTCAGTGAAAAAAAGTAATGACAGAGTTCTCATTTCTAATATTTTGACCTAACAAAGCCAAACAAATCTAAAGAACGATTTTCTTTTTTTATATGTGTAGGGCTAAACAGAGGTACTGCTGGCTGTGTAAATGTGCTTCACTGGTTATCAGGAACTTTTTAGCACCTGAACTAATTTGACACATGGTGTTCCTGTCAGTTTGATATGTAAAAACTGTGATTTTTTTCCCCCTGTCTTCTTTTTTGTGTAGAGACCTTTATCCAGAGTTACGACAGAGAGCCATAGGACAGGCACTATTGTTCACTCCTCACCTACAGACTGCAGATAAGCCCTAAAACTGGAGGCAGTTTATGACAGTGATTCCAACACAGTATGGTTGCTGGGTGCTGTGGTGACTTTGTTGATGACCAAGCCAGTTGGTTAACATGTGGGATTGATGAGGCTATTGTCATGAGTCAGGCCCTCATAAGCCAATTGGAACTTCCTCTGAACAGATCCTGCATCCTCTAGTCTGGCCTGTTTTTTTTTTTTTTTTTTTTTGCCTGTTGTTTTTAAAGCATGTGCCATGCTTCACAGGAGAGGCTAGGGAGGCTCGAAGAGCTTGTGGATGAGTTGTTGCAACTTGATTACTTTTAGAAAATTCCAAACATGTGATCTTCCGGGACTGGAGATGGTGGCCTTAATTTCCACACCCACACCCAGCATCCTCCATGTCTCCATGTCCACATTTCTTCCTTTTGAAATAGTAATTGATCGTGGGAGTGGGTTTTGTAAACAATGTAGTCTAGCAGCATGGAGTTTGTAAGTCCTAGACTTGGTTCAAATACCAGCTCTGCTGCTTACTTACCAGCTGGGTGACATAGGGAAATTTACTTCCCTGATTCTATTTCCTTACCATTAAAATGGGTACGCTGACATCTTTCTCACAGGGTTTCGAGGAGGATAAATGAAGTAAGGTCTGTAAACATTTAGCACAGTGCCTGACACCAGGCGTGTCATCAGTGTTAACCCTCTGCCCCTGCCCTCTTATCAAATGCTATTTGTGTTGATTTGTGTCTCTTTTTAGGGGATTTCCTTGATCAGGGACTGGAGTGACTGGGATATTACTTATCTTAGGTATGTGTTACATTGTGTGATCCCACAGGCCTGTACCTGAACTTCCTGGGAAGTCAACCTTCTTTGGCAACTCAGATGAGTTCATTGAGAAGCGACGACAAGGTCTGCAGCACTTTCTTGAAAAGTGAGTGGACTTGGCGGGCTGGCAGTTGCCTTCTGGAGGGGATGGCAGGGGTGTGTGTGCTGTGCAGAATGGCCCCCAGGAGCACACAGGCATGTTTGTGTCAGATGCTTTTCTTGCACCCTTGTGCCTTCAGCACTCACTCAAGCCAGAAGGCCTTCAGAGGATGGGGCTGGGGATGGCTGCTATGAGGCATGATGCTTTGTGTTGTTCTACCTGTGTTTGCCCCAGGGTCCTGCAGAGTGTGGTCCTCCTGTCAGACAGCCAGTTACATCTCTTCCTGCAAAGCCAGCTCTCAGTGCCTGAAATAGAAGCCTGTGTACAGGGCCGAAGCCCCATGTCTGTTTCTGATGCCATTCTTCGCTATGCTATGTCGAACTGTGGCTGGGCCCAGGAAGAGAGACGGGGCTCCTCTCACCTGGCTAAAGGAGACCAGCCTAAGAGGTAAATGAATGTTCTTTTCTGAGACATCAGTGGCTAGGATTACTGTAACCTGGGCCAGTGAGGTGTCCATCGGTAGAGAAAGTAAGGTCACGGCATTGGTGGCCTTTCAGGAGGGCCCCTGTCATCCCATGCATGAGGGCCTTGGGTCTGTGCTGACTCATCCCTGGGAGATGGCTCTCCTGTTGCAACCTGGGGAGAAAGAAGAAAAGGCTGTCTTGTTTGTTTTGTGCTTTATCCTCTCCCCCAACCTCCGTTTTCCTTAGATACCAACTTTATTGAGATATATTCGTATACATAAAACTCACCCTTTCATGTACAATTCAGTAGTTTTTGTTTATTCATGAGGTCGTGCAGCCATCCGTCACCACAGTCAGTTTTAGAACATTTTCATCACCCCTAAAGAAACCTTGTACCTATTAGCAGTGACTCCCCACACTCCCCAACCCCAAACCCCAGCTCTTGGTAACCAGTGTCTACTTCCTGTGTGTGTGTGGATTTGCCCATTCTGGACATTTCACACAGGTGGAGTCATACATGTGGTCTTTGTGACAGACCTCTGCCACTGGCACCATTTCCTGGTGCGTCCGTGTTGCAGGGCACATCAACACTTAATTTCCTTTCTGTGGCCAAATACTACTTCCTTGTATGAATAGGCCTCCCTTGTTGTCCGTTCACTTGTGTTTGTCTGTTGATTTTTGTTCACCTGTTCATGCCCTCCTTTTCCCTTTCCCACTTTTTTCCAGTTGTTGCTTTCTCCCAAGACCCGGCAGGAGGAGCTCTCCCTCACCGCCTCCCGGGGAAGAAAAGGATCAGTTTGAGGTGTGGGCTCCTGTGGTTGACTCTGAGGCTCCTCCCTTGGAGAGCCCCACTCTCCCACCCACCTCCTCTCCATCATGCTGTGGTTTTGCAAGACCTGATGAGGGGATCTCTGCTTCTCAGCCTGTGAGGAGAGTCCTGGGAGGGGACCATGCTGTGCCTTTGGACCCCGGTCAGTTGGAAACAGTTTTGGAAAAGTGAGCTCTGCTTGGAGCTCTGGGTTCTGCTCTGAGGTGGATGAAGGCGATGCGGGCAGCGAGACTTGCTCAGCTGGGGTTAGGCACAGGCTGGTGGGGGAGGCTGGGCAGCTTCCTGTTTTACCACGGCCTCTGCTCAAGATGGTTCTGCGGAGATTGGTCATAACTCTTCAGGCTTCTTCCATAGGGATAAGACACTGTGCAGATGTTTGTAAGTTAAGCACAAGACCCAGGAGTTGTTGGTTCTGAGCCAAACCCCATATTTACTCTCCTGGAAGCTGAATTTCTTTAGATGTTTGTTAATGGGCCCAGGAGCTCAGGTGACTGGTTTGGGGACCGTAGGTGGCAGATTTTAAGCTACCTTATCAGAGATTGCTCCAACAGAAATGCTTGTGTTTCTGTTGTGTCATTGTATTCCAACTGGCTATGTTTTTGCCGAAGCCCCTGGAGCACTGGTTTCTGGGAGGCTGGCCTCTTGCTACCTCCTTGCATGGACAGTGGGGGGTGTGGGGGTGTGAATATTTTTTCTCCCACCTCCTTTCTTTTCCTCCACTCATAACCACTGAATGGGATGGTGCTGTGACTCCTGTCATTGGGGTTTCCTGCACATCCCGGGACCTCGGCCTGGCTGTATGGGGCCTGAGACCTGTGAAATAGCTCGTGGCTGTCCACAGAAAAGAAAGGTTTGGTCACAGCCAAAGGACAGGGAACGGTTCAGGGGGCTTTGTTTTGGGAAAGATACCCTGGACTGTCCCTGCCTCTCTGGTTATAAAGCCGAGATGGACTGTCTTCTCTGCAGGGTTAGCTGAGCTCCTTTCTTGTTTGAATCCTTTTCTTCTCCCTTAGTAACAGCTCCCTTTCCCCAGGGCTTCAGCCACCTCGTGTCCCTCTGCTGTGTTGCAGGAGGCCGTCTGTTCAGTCCAGTGGGGTGCGGGGGCTTTGTTTCTGCCTGGAGAGAGGGCTCTGGGGATGGAGATGAGAAACAACGCGCCTTCCTTCAGACGATGAGGCATCCTGCCCTCCTGCTGCCGTAATTCTCTCCTCTGAGAGCTGGAGCTGGAGGAGAGGAGCGCCGCTGGCGTTCTGCTTATCTGCCCGGGCGTCTGTGTGGTTCTTCTCCGTCTCGCCCGCCCCTCCCTCCCCTGGCCCCCGCACCCTGTCCGTGGGCTCTTCTGCTACTCGCCTATGCTGTGGGACTGTCATGGCATTTAGTTCAGAGTTGCGGGGCTTTGGCCTGAAATAAAATTCAAGTATTTAAGACTCTTGTTGCAATTGGTGTCTAACAAGCTGTAGCAGTGGAGGAGGGATTGAGGGCTGGCAGTAGTTACTTTCATAAATCATGAATTTATCAGCGTGGAAATAATGGTTCAGAACTGTGCGCGGAGGCGCTCCTGCATTGTGTGTGCAGCTCAAGTTCACCACTGGAGAAAGGATTGTCTTCCAAAGAGGCAGGATCCAGCTCTTCTCACAGTGATGGGCATGAACCTTGTTAGGTGTAATTTACCTGATGCTGCTTCCATCCTTGCAGCCTGTCTGAGGTGCCAGGTGCTGAAAGAGAAATAAAGTTTGTCAACAGGCAGATGCCGAGCCCTGGCTGGGACTCATCTCTCTTCTCTGCCTGCCTCCCCTGGGTCTCTCTTTTATATGATGCAGCAGAGCAAGGCGAGGAGAGAAAACCTACAGAGGCAAATCCAAAATGTCAAAAGAAGTTCATTTAAAAGGGGAAAAAAACTCTATACACAGCCCTCACAAAAACCCGACAGATGCTAAGCTAATGGCATCCGCTCTGCCGATTGGTGGGGATGGCTCATGAATATTAATGAGTCCAATGCTCCAAATGGTGCAGCTGTGAACCCAGCTGTGCTTGAAGCTCTCTCATCTCGAAACTTCCAGACAGGAGCCGGAGGTGGTCTGTGTCAATTCCCTACTCAGCCAAAAAACAGCAAGCTGGGTCGCCTTCTTCTGTTCACTCCTTTTCTTCGTGGAGTTGGTGCTCAGCAGCTAGTTCTGCCAGCAGGGTTGGCTGCTGGGACAGCAGGAGCCGGTCAGAGACACGGATGCGACTTTTCTGACTCCTGGCTTTTTTAATGGTCCATTATCAGCAATGCATACAGCAGGGCCTCAGTTAATCTAAGGCCAGGCGCCGTCCCGGAACTGCCTTGTGCAGAGTTGAGTGTAGGCCATGGAAGGAGATGTCCTAATGGAGGGAGAGTTTTTCTAGTAACTCGGGCCTAGAGTTACCAGAAGAACAGCAGAGATGGATTTTCCTCTCCGGCTCAGCAGTGCCGTCTGCCTCTCCCCAATCTCGCTCTGTCCCGGTGTGTACATGGATGCTGCCATGGCTGATAGCCTCTGTAGGGAAGATGGGAGGCTACTGGGCCAGTGGCCTGCTGAGCTGTTTTGTAGAATGGAAATTTTTTTTGTTAGAATTTGGGTTTGAGGTAGGTTCTGTGTCTGACTTACAGTCACCGTACTAATTTTTTTTTTTTGCCTATGCCGCTCAGCATGTGGGATCTTAGTTCCCTGAGCAGGGATTGAACCCTTGCCCCCTAGAGTAAAAACACAGAATCCTAATCATTGGACCATCAGGGAAGCCCCTTGTCATCTTTCTTCTGACAGTTACTTATGTGGCCCAAGTCTAGTCATCTCCTGTAACACAGGATAAGTGATCCCAAAGTCGTAGATTCCCTTTTGTTTGGTGGGAGGAAGTGTGTGTGTGTGTGTGTGTGTGTGTGTGTGTGTAGGAGGAGTTGGGTTTTCTTGTGTGAAAATGAGTTTCACACACATTGTTTATTTGACCACGGTGCCCAGTGAGGAGAGGGCAGGGCAAGTATCACCCTCATTTTCTAGCTGAGGAAACTGAGCTGATCATGGGTTTTATTTTATTTATTTATTTATTTTTTTTGATCATGGTTTTTAAAAAGCATGTTTCGGGTAGAACGTATTCATTTAAGAGATACTTCCCAACTTCTGTAAAACAAGATTTTTTTTTTCCCAAAAAAAAATCTTGAAAAAAAAAGCTGGGGACTTCCTTGGTGGTCCAGTGACTGAGACTCCATGCTCCCAATGCAAGGGGCCCAGGTTCGATCCCTGGTCAGGGAACTAGAATCCACATACCGCAACTAAGAGTTTGCATGCTGCAACTAAAGATCTCACATGCAGCAATGAAGATGGAAGATCCTGTGTGCGGCAACTAAGATGTGGTATGGCCAAAAAAAGGGATAACTAAGTCCCCCACTATTCAAGGAAAAAAAATACATTTCCCCGCATAACTTTTCAGAGTTGTTCTCAGAAATCCTCCACAGTCCGAGGTTTGCTCACCACTAAGGCCTTAGAGCTACACCGCCGAGTCCCAGGTGCCTCGTACCCGCTCCCATAGCTTTGCTTAGGAGGCGATTGTGACTTTAGTGGTCTGACTGGACAGTAAGTTTAGCTCCATGTTTGTGAATTTGTTTACATTAAGGGTTCAATCCCTGGTCAGGAGTGGGGAGGGCAGTGGGCTGGGAGGATGTGAGGTTGGAGGGAGGAATGGAAACAGCCCAGCTCCTGGCCTGCCTCACAGGGACCACAGGGACGTCCCACTGGGGGCTGGAGTGGCTTCTGCAGATTTACGTGTGAGTAGCCAACTGAGGTACAGCTGAAACCAAGCTGAAGGCCACTGCAGTGCAAGCTCGGGATGCCTGGACACTGGCCCTCAGCCACCCCCCCAGGCGGCCTTCTGCCAGCAGGGACCCGGCTCTGTAGGGGGACTGTCATCTGGCTCAAGGTAACCTTTCTTTGAGCTGTGGATGAGTGTCCCTCTTCCTGCTCTGTTTACAGCCGTACCTTCTTTCCTGAGGGTTTTTCCAATCTGCTGTGGAAATCCCCTGCCCCCACCACATGGTTTCATCTTCATCCTGCCCCAGCTCTTCTCTCTTAAGGAACCGTTGTCAACTGCTACAGTGACCAGGTGTGCATTGGGCTTACCAGCAGGGCAGCAGAAGTAACCTATTGAGGACAACCACTTCCACCTCAGTCATGGCTGGATTTGGAGCTGGAAGGCTGGAACCTCAAACCTCAAGATAAATAAACTTGGACCATTTATGTTCGAAAGGATAAAAACGTGCCACGTTTTTAGGAGACCTTGCACCTGACCCAGTGAACAGAGTCAGTTTACTTCCTTTCTGTTCCGGGGAGACCTGGTCTACTTCCACCAGAAGAGGAGGAAAACAAGGGTACTGACACAGCAGTGAGGGAGGTGTGAATCTTTTTTTCTTTAATTGTGTTTATTCATTTATTTACTATTTGGCTGCTCCAGGTCTTAGTTGCAGATTGTGGGATCTAGTTCCCTCACCAGGAATTGGACCTGGGCCCCCTGCATTGCAAACAAGGAGTCTCAGCCACTAGACCAGCAGGGAAGTCCCGGGAGGTGTGAATCTTAAGTAGAGAGATGGTGAAGCGACTGTGAGAATGAAAGGACCACCCGAAAGTCTTCAAGGGCTTCTCCCCTTGAAGGGCAGGAACACGAGATGCTTCTGTGATCTGTGGATTAACATTTCTTACCTGCGGCTGTCAAGTCCTTCCTGTTTTCAGCCTGCTCGACTTTTTCTTTCAAACAGCCTTTTGAAGGGGCCGGCTAGTTAGAGCCTTTGTGTGTGTGTGTTTCAAGTGTTTTAGCCTTTTAGGTGCTCTAGCCCTGTGTGTGTCCCTTCCCCTGGTGGCCTGGTTGGCGTGGGAAGCCAGGCCCACCAGCAGCCTGACCTGAATCCCTCTAGCAGAAGGCCAAGGATAGTGAGAGCTTGTGGCGGTTCGTTGGAGGCAATGTAACCTGCCTGCTAAAAGCTACGAGACTTAGATACATTCTACCAATTAGGGCACATCTGTTAGCAACGCTCAAAGGCAGGCATTGTCTCTTTAAGAGCCATCCCACTCCTCTCCTTGAGTGATGAGGGCTGGGAACACAAGGGAGTCAGATGCTGATTAAACAGTCCTACTGCCGAGCTCTGTTAGAAAATTACTGTAATTATGATCTAGTCCCAGCAGAGGGATGAGTTCCAATCCTGCTAATAACCCTTCCAGGTGCCTCAGATTCGGGGCCCATGGGAGGCGGTGTGGACAGGGCTCTGGCTGGCCCTTCGGTCTGCCCTCTGCAGTCAGAGACAAAGGTCCTGGACCCTTCATCTTCTTTTGGCCTCCTGAGAACGTGATGGGTTTTGGTTGTGTTTTTTCGTTTTGTTTTTTATTCTTGACAGAGCTCCTGGGAGTCATTCTGTAAGAGAGGACTTTCCCCAAACTAACACGAAGGACCAGGAAAATCACAGCCTTGAGATGACTGCCCTGACCCCCAGCTCTGCCCAGGACGAGCAGTCGGCACCACACCAGCCCCAGACCAAGCGCAGGGATCCAGCATGGGCCCTTGCACCACAGCGATTTCTGTGCTGGTCCTGGGAACCCGGGATTCTTGCTCTGAAATAGTACACAGGGTTAACATTCAGCCCCGTTTGAGACTTTCAGGGCACCCCTTCTAGGTTTCTGCTACAGAAACAGGAAAAAGGATAGTTACTACAGGACTCACTGTGGTGCAGCTTTCTGAATCAGAAAGCACCAATTTATTCATTTGAAAACATTACTCTTTTGGTGCGGCTCCGCGGCAGTGCAGGTGAGCAGATCTCCATGTTCCTGTTGAACATGGGGGCTGGCTTGCTGGTTCTTAAACCCTGAAGAGTTCATGACAGTTATACTCTGTCTTTCCAACTTCCTAAGCCTCTCCCTGTCACTAATGTAGTGGCTAAAGTGCAGACTTCTAGAAGACAAGGCAGTTTCTCTTGGACCTAAGCAAATCCATATGGCCTGAGACAGTGGTTCTCCACCAGGGGTCGTTTTGTTCCCAGGGCACATCTGACAATGTCTCGAGACACTTCTGTCAGAAGTGGGGGGAGCTGCTGGGGGGATCAGTACTGGCGTCTAGTGGGTAGAGGCCAGATGCTGCTGAACATTTGACAGCCCCCCAAACATAAAATTATCTGGTCCCAATGTCAGGAGTGCCACGTTGAGAAGCCCTGTATTGAATGAAGCAATAAGCTCTCAGTCCCCTCCCCTTCCCACACCTCCACTGCACTGCTTTGGAGATGTTGAAGAAATGATCCCAAATCTCCTGATGCCAGGTGCTTTCTTGGAGGTGGAACATATTAATGATAGGCTGAGCAGGGTGCCCACCATGGGAGGCATCCAGGAAATGTAGGTGGTGTGCATGTGCCATCTTGCTGATTCAGGGCAGAGCAATGCCCGTGCCTGACTGTGGTTCAAAGGGAGGTGTTTGTAGCCTGTTTTCTGTTCCATGATCGCATGTGGGGGATAAAAGGTGCCCAGCTGCTCACCATCAGGCTAAAAGGATCTGCAGTGGAACCAGATGCCTTCTTTGAGGACCTGCACTAGAAACCTCTTGGAACTCACTCTCATCATGGGAGGCAAGGAAGTGGCATACTATTGCCTGGTGCCACAAAATGCTTCCCTCAGTGGCACTCTGCCAGCTGGTGGGGTGGCAGGCGGTGATGGGCCCCCTGAGGGAGTGAACACACACAGCTGCCGACGGCTGGCCACTGCCATGAGCAGCTTGATGCCAGAGACACCAGGCCTCTCAGAACAGCCTGGGCATCAGGAAATGAGTGCCTAGTTGGCAGCGTTTGCCTAGGGGCCAGGCCTGCAGGGGAGAAGGGATGTTGCCAAACACTGTACCAGGAGAACCAGTTCATCTCTCTATCTGCTGCCCACTCCCCTGGTGACTAGATAACCTATTTTGGCATATTTTTAGGGTGACCACTCATCCCTGTTTATACCTACGATTCTGGCATCCTTATTAGTAATGCCTCCTTTCATTTTCAAAAAAATGTCACTATTTAAAAAATAAATTATATAGTCTATTAATTGTACTTTAGTTTCCTCAAATACTGTAGTTTTTTAGGGGTAGGGGTGTTATATTTAGAAAGGATTTTGGTACAAAATGGGCTGCATCTTTTTTTTTTTTTTTAATTTTATTTTTTTATTAGTTGGAGGCTAATTACTTCACAACATTTCAGTGGGTTTTGTCATACATTGATATGAATCAGCCATAGATTTACACGTATTCCCCATCCCGATCCCCCCTCCCAGGGCTGCATCTTAAAACATATCATTAATTGAATCCCAAGAGTCGCAAGAGGGTAGTCAGTTCATATTAACTTAAAAAAAAAAAAATCCAAAAACAAAACCATGTTTTCTGAGCAGTTAGTTTTTGATAGGAAAACAGGGAGAATTAATTCAAATCCCTTGAAGAAGAAAAATCTCTTTAGTTTTAAGTTTCAAACTTCCTACCCAATCTCCGTAAATTCTAATGGGAAATGAAATAGCTGGGCAGAAGAGAGGGGAAGCAAGGGACTAGGGTAATCCACAAATGAGAAAATTAGTTTGAGTCACTGGGCTGTGTAACAGGGATAATCCTCTATGTAGACGGCTGCTTTTTCTAAAGTCAGCTCTACAGAGTCTGCTGGTGCTCTGGGAATTAGCAAGTCAGTGCCACTCAAGATTTATCCTCCCCGAGTCGCTTCTTGTGGGGAGACCGCAGGGAGAGCTTCCTTTCGGCCAGAGATTAAAGCGCCTCTGTCCCTGGTATCCAGGAGTTTTGTTCTCAAGATGAGAAGGAGAAAAAGAAAGAACATATGAACATACATTAGTTTATTTTCTTTCTTTCTTGTCTTCCTTTTCTTCAACTCCCTCATTCTCAGACTGCTTTATAAAAGCAGGACTGTCCCACTCCCTCCCCCAACACAGAGGCTTTGTGACACCAGCACATTATTATAATGTGACTGGTGTGGAATGTGGATTTTGGGAATGTGTCACCGGGGTGTCTTGCCACAGCAACAGAACTGGAGTGATTGAATAAGCAGTGCAGCAGACCGCGATTTTCAAAAGTCCTTTATGTCATTTCCTCTTTAACAGCAGATTTTGTGTGATTTTTGTTCGTCTTTCACATTTTCAGTTTTGCCATTTGAAAAGAATAACTAATTACATTTAAGGTGGTGCAACTGAGCAAGTGAAAGTGCTTTAAAAAAAGTTAAGGATAACACTTGAAATCTAGGCTACTCCTTACATATGTGTTTATTCCTTACATCAAGTCAAAGTGGCTCACAGTCCATGGAATTCTTCAGGCCAGAATACTGAAGTGGGTAGCTGTTCCCTTCTCTATGGGATCTTCCCAACTCAGGGATCGAACCCAGGTCGCCCGCATTGCAGGCGATTCTTCACCAGCTGAGCCATCAGGGAAGCCAAAGAATACTGGAGTGGGTAACCTATCCCTTCTCCAGGGGATCTTCCCCACCCAGGAATCAAACCAGGGTCTCCTGCATTGCAGGCGGATTCTTTACCAGCTGAGCTATCAAGGTATCTGTTCCTAACAGGAGGGATGACATTGATTTGGTCCCACTTTAAATGGAATCAAAATGTCTGGGTTTAGGGAATGAGACTCAATAGGAGTTCTCCTGTCTTTTCCATTTTTATTCACCAGAGGGAAAAGATATAGTTGGTTTTGAATTAAATACAGATTTCTAAGAGACAGACCATCATGTCGGAAAATTTAATATTGAGGTAATTGTAAAACAATGTCTATGCTGTTTTGCTATATGGATGACAGAGGAAACACACTGGAAAAATGTATTTTTAATGAAATGTAGCTGAAAGATTGCTTTCAGATCATTTAGTATTCTCAGATATCAAGTTGGATGATGCAGGCTGAACTGTACCAATCTCAGGTCAGATTATCCGGTGGATGTTGGTAAATTCTGTGTTAATTATTATTTATCTATAAAGATATTTATATAGATATTTATCTGGATATACAGATATTTATCTGTAAAGGATATCTGTATGTTTGCTTCTTAAATACAGGATTTTAGCTTTCTTATTTTCTCTTCTTAACATAAAATCAAGGAAGGAAAAAGGTGTCCCACCTTGTACCTCTCCCCTCTTGAGTTTCACGTGCTAGGGCAGTTAGTGGCCGTTCAGAAGCCATCCTACATATAATGTGGTTAGTTAAGTGTTCTAATGCCCCAGTTATCCAGTTAGTCACAGGCAGTAAGGTGGGGATTTGGTTAGTGGAGTCAAACAGAGAAGCAGTAATCTGATTAACCAGTTGCTTTCTGAGACTGTTGGCTAAATGGTGGCTGTGGAATTGAGCAGATCTGCTAAATGAGGTTTAGCTTCAGGCAGACTGTAGGAATCCACTGCTTTCTCCATGACAGAGAATGCCCTTTGTTTGAAGATGGTCTTGAACTTGCTGCTTTTCTAGCATGTAACAAGGTCAGAAACAGCCAGCTGGCTATGGACCAGATTCCCAATTAGTCCATTTGTTTCTATCTTTTAGGACCAGTCTACTTTCTTTTTCCTCTTTTACAGCTAGGATGTGAGTGTGGGGCAGTAGATGGAGGTGCCAAAAGACCCTTGTAGTTTGGCAGATGATTTCCTCAGGTCTGCAGGTACAGAAAGGACTATTGCAGCAAGGGGGCTTTGTTTTTTTTTGGGGGGGGGGGCCTTTGTTTTAAAGGTCATGCCACTGAGAGTCCAGCTATGCAGAGTGAAGCACTGACCCTGCTCCTCTTTCATACCTCTTCTGACGCTGCCCCGGGTACCTCCTGTTCCTCTTCTGGTTTCTCCTTTTCTGTCTTTCATCATGGAACAGTGCTGGTACAATGGTATTATCTTCGTTTAGCCACCCAGCCTTGCAGACTTGGGACTCTGAGGATTCTCTACAGAGGAAGCAATTGGGCACAGAGGGGTTTCTGTTTGCTCCTTCTGTTAACCACTTTAGAACAATGCCCATTGTCTTTACCTGTAGGTTGGGATTGGTGCAAATGTTCCTAAAACGGAAGGCAATTGGTTCCCTTTGATTCATCTGCGCATCTGCTGCCACCTAGCGGTTGCTTCTCCTTTGGCACCCTGTGTAAAGTTGAGGGGATGTCATGGACAGTTCTCTAGTGCCTTTTATCTCTGTCTCTATTTTTTCCTCTCCCAGACCTAAATTGTCCTCTTTTCTTATATCTTTATCCATCACACATACACAAAGCTTCCTTTTGTTTTACTCCTGGGTCAGAAAAATCTGGAAATGAATAGCTGGCATAGGACCTTTTCAGAAACCTGGAATCCACTAACAACATCCCTGTTTGTTCCCCGTTTCTCTCTTTGGTGACATGAAGTGGTACCTTATTGCAGGGCTATGAGATGGGGGTGAGGAAGGACACTGCCAATCCAGGACAGCTCTGAATAGGAGCAGCTTTGAAGGTGAAATTTCCTTAGCTGCTCAGTTGCCCATCTCTCAATATTTCTTGTGTAGAGGGTCAGACATTAATAATAACTAAACTTTATTGAGCAGTTACTATGTGCCAGATGGTGTTCCAGGTATGTTACACTTATTAACTCCTTTAATCTCTTAATGACCCGGTGAGATGGAGTATACCCCTTCTAAGGTGAGGAATTTGTTTCCAGGCTGACTGATCCCAGAGTTTCTTTTTTTTTTTTTTGGCCACCCCACATGGCTTGAGGGATCCTAGTTCCCAAGATCGGGAAGCCAGGGATTGAACCTGGGCCGGCAGTGAAAGTGCCAAGTCCTGTCCACTGGACTGCTAGGGCATTCCATCAAAGTTATGTTCTTTTCTTCTAAACAAAAATTTTAAAAATTATTATTTACTTATTGGTTGTCCTGGGCCTTCTTTGCTGTGCCCTGGCTTTAGCAGTTGCAGCCCGAAAGCTCTAGAGCGCAGGCTCAGTAGTTGTGGCATATAGGCTGAGTTGCTCTGAGGCAAGTGGAATCTTCTGGGACCAGGGATCGAACCGGTGTCCCCAGCACTGCAGAGTGGATGCCCATCCACTAGACCACCAGGGAAACCCTCAAAGTTATGTTCTTAACCATTGTGTTTTGCTGCCTCTTCAAGGCACAGACAGCCCGAGTGCTAGGCCCAGGAAACAGGGAAAGGAAACAGCGCTGTGTAGACACAAGCCTTCCCCACAGCACTTCCTCAGCCTGCAGGACACAGCGGGGCTGGTAACTGAGGCCCCAAAAGGAACTCTCCAATGTGCTGACTCCAAGGACTTGCTTCTGGCCCTGTCTCATTTCAGACAGAGTGAGCACAAAAGATAAAAATAACCAAGTAGGTGGGCTTTCGTTTTCTCTCGGGCTGTCCCTTCCCATGTTGTTTGGAGACGATAAGAATGCCCAGAGCCAGCATTTTGATACCAGTTTACAAAAAGAAACACAACTCCGTCACAGGGCAAAGAACCAAATCAGAAGTTTATTTGTGCTTTTGAAACCAGCCAAAGCAACCAGCAATTTCTTCCTCCAAAGGCTTCCTTCTCTCTCACCTTCTCTGAGACAAGCCTGCGGAAAAGGCAGAGGTGGGTGTGTGGACATGTTTAGCATGCGGTCAGCTGTGCGGTGGTAGGTTTAGTAACAGGTCGGCTGAAGAGGCCTCTGCTCACTTGTCTTACGGTGGGTTACATGTACTGTGCAGGGGTGTCAGGGACTTGGGTCTTTTCTCTAAAGAGAAGAGTTGGTGGTGGTGGTGGGCTGGCAGGGGTAGGGAGTGGGCTCTTCGTTTCTTCATAAAGGCAGGGTAGAGAGAAGGATGTGTGTCCTAAAGGGGGAAACACACATAAATCTGCTTTTATGATTCGAAATGTAGAAGATATAAAAGGGTGTAGAGTAAAAAGTGTCTCCCTCCTACCCTGTCTCACAGTCATGTAGTTTCTCTGTTGTTGGAGGCAAACAGTGTTATCATCATCTTTCTCCTTCCAGTGATATCTCATATAATCTCATACATATAGAAGCAATGAGACTCCCTTTTTTACACAGATGGAGCAAATTAGACCTACACTTTACTACTACTTTTTTTTTTTTTTTACTTACCTACATATCTCAGAATGTATTCCATAGGTGTGGAGTGCTTTCTTTTTTTTCCCTTACTGTTGCATAGTATTGAATTCTGTGAATTACTACAGTTCCTTCGGGAGGTCTCTACTGAACCTTTAAGTCATTTCCAGTGGTTTGCTATTACAGGTAACCTTGTGTGTATATTATTTTGCCTGTGTGCAAGTGTACCTGTAGGATAAACCCCTAGAGGTGGAATTGTTGGGTCAAAGAGAATGAGGAGAAACAAGTCTGTCATTAAATAAATGACAGAGTGAAGTAGGGAGAATTTATTTAGATTTGAAGAGAAATTCCAACTCTTCTGCATTCAGGGCCTAGAAATGGAGTCCTCACTGGGAAAGTCATCAAGTCAGACTTCGAGTGAGAGCCCTGAGCTGGTGCCTCATGATTGTACAAGGGCATTAGAGAGTAAGACCTCTCCTTATGTAATGTCCTAAACGAACAGTTAGGACAGTTAGGCCCACTAGAGTGGGCCCTGGTCTGAGAGATCCCAAGGCCCGTCTGTGTCACTGTCACATGTGTCATCCCTCACCCCCATCAATAGAGGCAGCTCCTGTTTCAGATTAGAAGATGGAGCTAGTGACATCATGCTAGCCTTGGTGTCCTCCACCACCATCCTAATTCTAATCATGTTGTTATCCCACCCAAAGCAGACAGACACTCTGCTGCTTAATGTGGTATAATGTGGTTCTTGCTCATAAAATGCAACCCATAGTCTTTTTGTTTAGTTGCTAAGTCATGTCTGCCTCTTTGCAACCCCATGTTCTATAGCTCCTCTGTCCACGCGATTTCCCAGGCAAGAGTACTGGAGTGGGTTGCGATTTCCTTCTCCACGGGATCCTTCCGACTGAGGGATTGAACCTGTGTCTCCTGCATTGGCAGGTGGATTCTCTACTGCAGAGCCATCAGGGAAGCCCGTATTCTTTATTACCTAAAAGTTAATTTGATTATGTTCCACAGGAATCCTTATACTGGATTCCTAATCTTTGTCAATCATATTGCAATACATGGGCATTTGGGGGAAATGTTGCCCTGGATTTGAGAGATGTGGATAAAGAAACCCAGATCCATCCTTGTGGCAAACATTCCTAATTGCTCTCCAATATTTATTGTCTCCTTTAAATTTACTAATGCCTCCGTACCACTCCACTTTTAAGCTGGATACAGGTTCTACCTAGAAGAAACTTTCTTTGTAGCTTGGTATGTCTGTATATCCGAGTTCTGACCAATGGGATATAAGCAGAAGTGGTGTGTGCAACATCTGTGAAGTGTCCTTAGGAGAGATGTGCATGTCTTCTTTCTTTCTATCTTTCCTGTTGAGTAGGATACTGACATGATAGTTGTGAACTGGAGCATCCATCTTGGGCCATGAGGTAACCATGGCAATGTTGACCACATGCAGTGTGGCAAAAAGAGAAGGTACCTGGGACCTGAACACCTTGGATTACTTACCTCCAGATTCTTATGGAAGAGAAAAATAAATTTCTGTGTTAATTAAATCACTGTTATTTTGAGTTTTCTGTCACACGTAATTGACTCTAATCCTGACTGACATAGTCCCCCAGTTTAGGAAAAACAATTACAGACTTAGCTTCTTTCAATGGTAAATTACCGTCATCACTTTTGGAAATGAAGAAAAGTTACTTCATCAGCAACTCTCATCCTTCACAGAGAAATGAAGGCATGGCCAACAAATCTATTGGCATGGTTCTGATACCTGGGCTTCATCTTTCTTCCACTTCAAAGGCAGTGGTGAGATACTCCTTTGGAACAATCCCAATTAGGCTGTTCAGTTCTCCGACCCACCAGCCATACATACTATATTCCTGAAAAATGAAAAGAGGACGGTTTCGGTTGGAATGTAGTTATGCTTCTGTTAATCTTATGTAATCTGTTAATGATCACATGGAGAGTCTGTTGAGTAGTTTCTTTGTTGACACTATCAGTACAACTCATTAACACTCTTGATGGGATTACTAAAAGTTATCTAGGGCTTGCCTAGTGGCTCAGTGGTAAAGAATCTGCCTGCCAAAGCAGGAGACACAGGTTTGATCCCTGATCTGGGAAGATCCCACATGCTTCGGAGCAGGTAAGCCCGAGTGCCACAGTTTTTGGGCCTGTGCTCTGGAGCCTGGGAGCCCCAACTACTGAGTCCACATGCCACAATTACTGAAGCCCATGTACCCTAGAGCCTGTCTCACTGCACGTGCAACTCAGAGTAGCCCCTGCTCCCTGCAACTAGAGAAAAACCTTCACAGCAGCAAAGACCCAGCACAGCCAAAACTAAAGTAAATCAATAAAAATTATTTAAAAAGGTATCTAGAAGAAGCAAACTCTACTTTCCTTTCGCCATCTTTCTATCTACATTGTACATTTAGCACATTTGGTGCCATGGCTGAACCTAAAGAGCATGTCTTTTACCAAGCAGAGTGGAACGGCTTCTTTGGGGAAAGCCAGGCACACCCAAAAATGCCAGAGCACTGAAGTATGCAGGGAATCGGGTCATAGTTCAAATCAATAATATTTCCCAAGCTTCTTCCATGTGCAAAGTGCTGTTTGAGTTCCCATGAGATGGATGAGAGTCAGAACACTGCCTGCTCCCTGGGAGTTCACAGCATAGAGTAATGGGCTTTGGAGTCAGACAGACTGGGATCTCGTCCCTACTTGGTCATTTAGTAGCCATGTGACCGGAGGGTCTCCTGACTTTAACTTCCTCTTCTGTAAGAGTTGGGATAACATCACCCCTCCCCTCTGTGGTGGGAGACATAAGTGATGCCGCTGAAGTGAAAGTAATTCAGTGTCTGATATATAGTAGATGCTCTAAACATTAGATGCCTCCCCTGGAATAGGTGGGAGGTTGTCAAGCACATCAATAATAACAGGCAGGACATGATAGCAGGGAAGAGGGCAAACAAGAAGGGGACTGAGAAGGTTTAAAAGAAGGGCAGTGCAGGGTTGAGAACAGAGCCCCTGGAGTACAGAAGAGCTTCTCAAAAGCACAGCGGATGAGGGGCATTCCAGAACTACTCCTGTAAGCACTAGGACATGCTTTCCTTCTTTTGAAGTAAGATATTTAGGAATACATGGGAAGTACAGGTATTCCACTTCAACTGGATCTATCTTTTGCACAGCTGACTGCTGAGATCTAGGGTAAAAAGAAAGAAAAACGAGTTTTTGACACAATAAAATTCTGGGTCAACTGATTATCTTTTTCTTTTAGTGGATCTCCCCTCTTCCAACTCTGCTTCTCCCCTCTCAGCAGCTGACCTCTTTTCTACCTTCAAAGAGAAAAGAGAAGCTATCAGATCCGTGAAACTTCAGCCACCAAAACAGGAACTTACCTGTATTGACAATCACTCTTCTTTTCAATTAAAGTGGAGGAAGCGTCCCACCCCTGGTTATGCACTTGTAACTCTCTGCTTTGTTTCTTAGAGACCAGGTTCTGAGAAGTCTGATGTCTGCCTCTAATGTAAATGGCCCCTTCCATCAGCACTGAAGTGTAATCAGATTTCTTTTGTCTTTGAAAACAATTATTAAATAGTTCCTACCACAGTCTGACTTCCCTGGTGGCTCAGTGGTAAAGTATCCGCCTGCCAATGCAAGAGATGTGAGTTTGGGTCGGGAAGATGCCTTGGAGAAGGAAATGGCAATCTACTCGAATATTCTTGCCTGGGAAATGCCATGGACAGAGGAGCTTGGTGGGCTGTAGTCCACCGGGTTGTAAAAGAGTTGGATACAACTTAGCGACTAAAACACCACCACATGTCTACTTCCTAGTTAGAGTAGCCTATCAATGTAAACTGCCAATTCACAGTCAAATTTATTGGAAGAATTTATTTCATTTACTGCCCCAACTTCTTGCTTTCTATTCACCCTTTGAGCCACTGTAATGTAAATGCTTCTGCCTTCATCGCTCCACTTAACACTTCCTATAGCCTCCTTATTGCTCAAATTCTGTGGGTATTTTTCAATCCTTAACTTGATCTCTAGCAGTCCTGGCACTATGGATGTTTCTTGAGGTATTTTCTTCTCTTAATTTCTATAATTGTACTCTCCTGGTTTCCCTCCTCTCTCTCTGATTGCTTCTTTTCATTCTCATCTTCCTTTATGCTTCTTTTCATTCTCATCTTCCTTTATCCCTCCTTTTCATGTGATTTTCCAGGGTTTTGTCCTGGCCTTCTTCCAATTTGATGTGCTTTCCTTGAGCAGTCTTACACACCTCCTGTGTAAATGACACAACAATAGCTCCAGCCCAGATCTAAGGGTTGGATCCCAAAACCCAAGTGCATATTCCTCAAGCTTCTCAAACTCACTCTGTCCTAAATTTAACCGTCATGTTGCCTCTTTCTCTGTTTCCATTTCCAAAGTATCTTTACCACCTGTGTTCTCTGTCTCAGTGAGTGGTACTGCTATGCACTCAATTACTCAAGCCAGAAACCCAAGAGTCATTCCCAATTTCACCCTCTACCAATCAGTCCTCAAGTTCTGTCAATTCTCTTTCCAAAATATTACTGGACTCCATCCACTTCTCTCTATTCCCATTGGCAACGGCTTAGAGTCATGTCACTGTCCCCTCTCCTGAAGACTACAGAAGCAATGTCCAAATTGGTTTCTGTATCTCCATTCTTTTTTTTTTTTTTGTATCTTCATTCTTATTCTCCAATCTACTCTTCATTCTGTAACCAGAATCTTTCTAAAAGGCACATTGATAATATCACTGCTTTGCCTAAAACCTTTGGGTTCCTACTGCCTATTGTCAACTTCTTAAAAAGATGGACAAGACCTTGCATGAACTAGTCCCACTCATTGTCATTTATCCCCTAAATCTAGTGAACTCTTAGTAAAACAGAATTTGTCTCTGCTTCTCCCTTGGGCCTCAGGCGCTCACTGTGGAGTCTTTCCTTTGCCTGTTTAGCCTCCACTTCCCCCCTCCCTTCCAGGGGGCTCACTCCTAAGCAGCCTTCAGATTCCAACTCCTAACTCTCTCTGGCCTCTCCAGAAACCCCTTGCTACCACTCTGACTGAGTGGGGGCCCAGCACTGTGCTCTGCTTCTCTGGAAAAGGATTCAGCATGCTGCCCTGGATCTGCTGGCCTTTGTCTCAGTGCCAGTCACCAGGTGGAAAGTTCTGTGGGAGCACAGACCTTGATGGTTTGTTTGCTCTTGTATTCCCATACTCAGCATGGTGCCTGGCACAGAATGGGGCCTCCAAAAACCGGTTAAATGAGGTTATGAAGGGACTTCCCTGGTGGTTAAGATTTCCTTGCTCCCAAAGCAGAGGGCACAGGTTTGATCCCTGATTGGAGAACTAAGATCCTACCTGCCTCCCAGCCCCCCCCCCCCGCCCCCAAAAAATGAGATTATGAAGAAATGAAGGCGGGGTGGGGGGTGGTGGAGCAGTGGGAATTTACACTCTCAGTTGAGCAGATTTAGTTACAACCAACTCCAAGATACTCCCTGGTGACTGTGGCAGGAAGAGAGCAACTGCCTTTAGAGACAGTTTCCCAAATGGCTCCCTAAATACCATGAAGATGTTTTAAGAAGTGAGACTACTGAGCTGATCCTAAAAGGAACAGAGAATTAGCATGTAAAAATCAGTCCTAAATAAATGAATGTGTCTGCCTCCCTCCATCACTGTCCCCAGTGCTTCTCATTGCCCCTCCCCCAGGAGGCAGGCCAGCTTCCCCCTACAGCCCGCATTGCTGTGTGGGAAATTACCCAGAATTCCTCAGCCTATGCCTGTCAGGACGTTCTATTTTTATGATGATTATTTTTTGGCCACACCATAAGGCTTGTAGGATCTTAGTCACCAACCAGGGATTGAACCCAGGACACAGCAGTGAAAGTTGGAGTACTAACCACTGGACTACCAGGGGACTCCTGTGTTAGGACATTTTTAAGCTCCTCTTGATACAAGTTATGTTGCTATTTCCCAGCACTGAAGTTACAGCAGTTTCTGCCTTAAGTTTTCTTACAGTGTTGCCTCACATTAGCATGTTGCTGCAATGGCCATGTTGACCAGGGTCCTGCTGTGTGGAGGCGAACGCATGCGCTGTCCTAGAAATTCTAGCTTTAGCTTTTCTGCTATCTCACTGGAGATAGTGGCACCATGTTGTCTGACAGTCATTTGACCAGTCAGCTTGCTTACACAGGTGTGAGGTGTGGTCTTCTACCTGCCGGGTGCTGCCACCTTCATCACCCAGGGGCTCAGGGCGGGCATTCTCTCCCCAGGGACCATTAAAGACTTCTGGGTCTGACTCACGCTTGGTAGCATCCTCCTTTAGCTGTAATGCCCGGAGTAGAGCCTGAGCCTGGGAAGGTGCTGCCTGCCAACTCGAACAGGGCTCAAACAGGAGGCAGATGAGGCCCAGCAGGACGCCTGCAAAGGCTGGGCTCCCCGTCAGCGCGCCCTTGCTCCAGGGGAGCACTGACCCTGCCGACCACAGATGTAGTAGTCTCACCACAGCGGTGAGAACTGGGGTGAGTGGAATCAACTCTCTGCCCTTCAAAACAAAAAAGCAGGCAGAAGTGTAAGGAAGATGGCACAGTCTCGGAGACCACATGCATCTTGCTGTGGGAGCCTAGGAGTTTAATCAAAGCACCTACAGGTCTTGGGATCTGACTGTCTTTTCCAGATTTCATCCCTTGGCTGGATACCCAAAAAAGGCTGCAGGGCTGAGATGTTTAAAGCATGAATGGAAAATTTCTAGCCTTCTCTTCCCCTATCACCGCCCCCGACTCCCATGCATTGCTCCAGCCCAGTCTGAACACCACGAGGTATTTTAAAATAATTTCTACTTTGATGAATTGCTGGGGAGTCCACAATTGCTCATAATCAAAGGGAGAAAAATGCAAATGAGATCCGGCCGAGAACTATCACCACCAAACGTTTATTTCACTGCACAGTGCCAAAAAGAATTAAAACAACATTAAACTCACAGCAATCATGTTTAAGCCCTCGTTTCCGAGTGCCAAATTGCACCGCTCCGGATCATACAGATGTTCGTTAATTATGCTAATTTTTATTAAACTATTAAAATGGAGAGAGTACTGGCTCAGTCAGGCAGACCCCAGCTCTGAATGAACTCTGCTCTTGTCTAGAGGTGCTAATTTACTGCATTTTTATTAAGTTGCTGATTCTTGGATTTTAGTTTTGGGATGGCAGAGATAACTGAATTCTTGGGATCAACATTTTCAATAAAGTTTGACTTCTTTTTGCCCAGATGTTTGGAAGGATTGACTGGAAAAATGCCTGAGTTGGTCCCGGGAGACCTGAAATCTTCAATGCAGAAATATCTCTACCTTCAATCAAGGGTGGGGGAGGGGGTGGGATGCATACCTACCAGTGACAATGTTAGGGAATCAGAATTATATAGGCTCCCCGCTCCATAACTCTCTATACACTGTGTGTGGTAGAGCTAAGACATTAATTATACAAAATGGTTAATTGAAGATGCTTTGGATAAGAATATGAAAAGCTATTTAAAAAACAAACCTTTTACATCAGTGCTTGCTTCTTGCCACAAAATCTTTTAAGGAGCCACTCAATGTGGTTTGTTCTCATCATAAATATTTCTAGGCATGATTAAACATCTGTTTGCCTCAACATCAACCCTGCCCCATCTCCTTGAGCCTCTCAAATGAAGGAGTCTTAAAAACAAAGTCAGTTATTTGGACTCTGTTAATCTGGTTGGAGAGGCTCTTGGCCTGGATGAGCAAATTATTGGGGGAACCTGAAATAGGCACAGCCTTCACCATCAGCAACAATCAAAAGTGTTTATGGAGGCTTGCACACCACAATAAAAGGATTTATGCTGCTAATCTCCATCAACAAGGAAAAAAAAGCCCTACCAAACCTGCCATGAAAAGAACAGCAAATTCTATAAACAAAAAGCAGTATGGCCACCAACCACGGGCACACTGCACAGCTTGACTCTGCCTCCAGTGGTTTCCTATTGCTGTTTATGGTTTCAAGACGAACACGGCCTCCTCAGTGCTCCTCCTGTCGCAGGGCCCTGAGTCCCTGTGTGGTGCTGCAAATACCCTGTCAGTAGGTGTCAGGGGATGTCAGGGGGAAAACCAGCAGGCGCCTATCATAAGCCTTAAAAGAGATTAAATACCCCTACTCCATGATTGCTACATTTTAATTTCTCTCCTCCCTGCTGGTTCCTATTTGTATACGCTCTTCCATGGCTTCCCTGGAGTAGCACAGATATGACCTGGAATGACCATCCTGTCTTGGGATGAGAATTCAATTTCTAGGCTCAGTGAATCCTAGGCTGTTCCAGCAAAAGGAAATCACCATCCTCCAGGGCACAGATTCTTATACTGGAGTCTGTGAACCCCTGGCATGTCTGGATGGACGTGAAGGGATCTTTGAATTCCTTGAAATTGGTGTAAAATTTGTGTGCATGTGTACATGTGTCTTGTCCCTTGGGTGAGGTCCCAGACCTTTCATCACATTCTCAAAGGGTTATACACCCTCTACTGTTTTATCAATCAGCATCTTTTCGGCCTGGCTCGGCACTTGGGCCCAGTGTGGTCATCTTCCTGCTACCTTCCTCTTTTAAAACACAGAAGGAAAGAAAATCAAGAATCTTGCCATGCTGGGTTTCCAAGGCTCCAGCCTTCCAGTTGCCAAGTCTATTCCTGCTTCAAAGGCTGACCAAGCTTGCTTATCCTTTCTAAGGCCCCATCTCTTTAAGTGACTTAAAAGTTGTGGTGTCTTCTCATAGCTTCCATTCAAATCCACATGATGGCTTTTGGAGCAAGCTGCTTGACACCCTCTGTTCCCCTGAGAATGTTCCTAATGGAAACATTCTCTTTTCACATTGAATTGAGCTTCAATAAACCTCTGTGGAACAAGATTCCCAGAAAATGTCTTATACTTTTGTTCTTTTAACCATCCAAGTTCACTATATCAGTGCTTGTAAACAAGAGAATTCCTCTTCAAGAGAACAATCAATCAACCCCTAACATGAAAGATCAATAAATGCTTGATATATGTCTAAGAAAGACCAATCAATCACAGAATTATTGGTTTATGATTGCTTATTTCTCTTATTAGTGCTTGTGCATCATACATTATCATTAGTAAAGATGGGAAATTTGAATTCCTAAGCAGAGTAGATAGTAATATTCCAAGGTCAGCCAAAAATATCGTATTTTTACTCCGGGTTGGACTGCAATCTCTCTACTGAAATTCAGCTTTGGAAATTTAATGCTTTCTGAGGCTATCAAAAATTGTTAAATAAATTGAGGCCTCTAACTCAGCACCCTTCCAATTGCTGAGAAAAACAATTGTTCACCACAGGCAAACAGGTGCCCGTATTTCAGGACAAATGGTTTTATGAAGAGCTTTTGCTGAAGGAGAAAGGAAGTGGTCAGTTGGGTCGACAGTGGATTAGTGCTGTTGGAACCTGTGAAAGGATCTGAGCCCAACGCTTGGCTGAAACCTTGGGTAGCCTGGCGGCCTCTCCAGGCTGTTTGTTTCACACCGTGTTTTAAGTTCTTGGCAATTGTTTTCTCTTTTTTCTATTATTCAAAGTTTTGGTCTATAAATCATAATAAAAATGAATCATTAAATTTGCCTCAATTGAACTAGTTTTATTTATTGCCATATTTCAGGGAACCTGCTAACCTGGACATTGGTGAGCCTGGATCCTGGGCTGGGGATGGGGGCTTTGAGTATAAGAAAGGGGACATGGAAAGGTGGATGGCCAGCGACGGCAGCTGGGAAGGGAGCACATGGCAACTCCACAAAGCTCACTGTGGCTAAAAGCTGAGAGTTCTGAGAAGTGGAATGTGCCAGCTGGACAGAGGGTCTGAGAGCCCTGAGTCCAGGGGACTATTCAGCTTCAAGTCTGAACTGATGTCCTGAACTGGGTGTGAGTGGATACTGCAAAGTCAGAGCCAGGCAAGGATGCAGGACTTGTGCACAAAGCGGACACAGTGGACAGTCGTGGTCATGGGAGTGTGTACAAACAGAGTGTGCATGACAGGAAAACCGCAAGTGAAGAGGGCAGGGGGTACAGGGCTGTGTGGAAGAGAGAAGTGAGAAAGAAACACACAACTTGAACTTTGCCTAAAAGAGACAGGAAGGATAAAGGGAAGGTAAACACTTTGCAGACAGGAGGAAGCAAGGTGCCAAGTGCAGAATTCAGAAACAATAGAGACAGCACCATTGCCGAGCTGATAGAATTGTGATACCATGTGAGACCGGCGTATTAATATGTATTCCATAAACTGTGCAGCTCGCAGCCCCGCACCGCTCTGTTTTGCTCTGACCGCAGTACCAGCCTCAGGCACCACAACACAATTTGGAAACAATGTGACGGAAATGTTTAATCTGCTCAGCCCATCTGTGCTGCGTATTTCTCCAGATCTCCCTGAGAGAGGCGCCTTGAATCTCCACATTGCCTTTAATATTCTCCTAAATCACCTCCCCACTGCACTTCAAGGGCCATTGCTACAATATCACAGGTTCATCTAAAGTGCAATGGGGGTGGAGTGGGGGGAGGCGCAGGCCAGGATATTTTTTATTTTAAAATAATTTCCAGAGATCGTCTTTTTTGCTTCCTTTAAAAAAAGAAGAAAAGTTATTCTACTGTTGCCGTAAGGTTATTGAGGTTGTTTGGCGCAAAACAGGGTAGGATAGAGTGGAATCATTCTCCAAAGAATTATTTTTATTAATCTCGATTCTCTCAATTGGACATGTGAAGGGCTGAGCAGATGCTCGTTTTCTCTTCTACGTTTTTCTCTTATCACTGCACCTTGCTAGGACGGACGACATGTTCATTTGGGGCTGGTGCTTCTCTGCTTTTCTCACTGCATCAAGTATTGCTTTGACCCTGCCCTGCTCCAAATAAAGCCATCTTGTTCAGGACAGGTATACATTTAGTCCCTGGTCACCATGCCCTCATCAGAAAGGGACACTGTCTATATTATTAATTTTAGCTTAAAATCTTAGATTTTCTCTCTGTAAGTACAGACGTTGAGCATCAGACTTCCGCTGCCTCCTCTCCACTTAATTTTGTCAGATTTCCTGATTTGGGTCTAGAATGTAAGAAGCTGGGGTAGGTTTTGGAGAAAGAGAGGATGACAAGTCACTACGTTCCAGACCTTAGACAAATGGAAGAGTTGCACATCACCAAGAAAATTAGGATTCCTTTTGCTATGTGAATTAAAGAAATGAATAATTTAATCCACAAGATTGTTCCGGCGAGGGAAAGGCAACGTCCCAGTTGCGAAGCCTACAGCCTGTCGGTGTGTTACATCATCTGCACACATAGGCGTTTCCATGACAACCGCTTATAGCTTCATTTCCTGGATCCCTCTAGGGGGTGTCACAGCCAGATCCACCTGCTTTTCACCCTACCCTCGGTGGGGTCATGGTAAGGTCGCCAGAATAAATGAACGCGGGTACTAATGATCTGTTTACTGCTGTTTATGCTCTGTGTGTGTCAGGGGCACGCACATTTAGAGAGCTCATTATGGTTGCAATTAGAATGCACCATCGCTAGATATTTAACTCCTTTTTCTTTTAAATTAGCATTTTAATAACATTCTTTGAGCAGAGAAACAAAATGACCATTTTTCACGGACAAACTTCTAGCTGTAGGTGCAACTTTAATGGCAAAGTTGTGAAGGGGAAAGAAGGGAGAAAAAAAAGACCATTTTTACTACTTTCACCCTCCTCCTTACCAAAAGGATATTTTTATTTGCTTGCTAACACACTCAATTTCCTAAATTTGTTTTGAATCCAATTATTTTGGGTGGTTTAAAGTACCGCACTCTTGTTGGACGGAAATTAGCAGCTATTGAAATTAACTTTCTATGTGACCTGTGAAAGGGGCTAAAATAATTACAAGTGTGTATAAGAAACCCTTCTCTAAAAGACCCTTGCTGCAGGATCAGGCTGTGATCTGATGCTACCATTATCAAATATCTTTATACAGTAATTGCAGGGGCTATTTTCTTTAAAAAGGTGACTGCAGTTACTGTTTTCATTTCATAATTCTTAGGATTATTTTATAGAGGATAAATGATGACAAAAACTTGTCATTATAAACAGGATAAATCAGAAGCTGAAAGAATGAAAATAATAACACAGCATCATTTGCCATTTAAAAAAGGTGAGATCTTAGATCATCCAAAAACAAGACAAAATAGGAAAAAATACAGTGTAGAGACCCACTGGATCAGAATGTTCCAATAGGCACTGATTGCTTTTTAGGAATCAGTGAACACCTTTGCTAGGTGTTTACAGATGCTCTGTTTGTAGAAAGTACAGTGAAAAATAACAATTTGAATGTTTCGATTATCTTTCCCAGTCGGTTCCATTTTCATTATTTATTTCCTATAAATCGGGACCTTGCTGAACATAATTCTGCAGACAAGGAGGTGGATGGGACAGCCAATGTGAACGAAGAGATAGATGGTGGGTGCGTGTAAGATAGATGCTATGCGTTTATGAAAAGGAGCAGTATGTCTGCATGTGAACATTCATGAAGTAGAGCAAGCAAGCGTGTAAACTATAAGGGGTATTTATAGGTGGAAAAAGGCGCAAGGAAGACTGTCTGGGAACCAGCACACTGAACTGAAGATGGTTTGCTTTTCTCCTACCCTCCACGTCCAAGTTCTGCCAAGATGTCCCGAGCTCACTGTAGCTCCTGTGAAACCTCACAAGCCTTTCCATGACAACAGATGGGGGATTTCACAGCCAGAAGAAGCAGGAGGTCAATAGTTGAAAAGCAAGAGTTACAAAGAAAGATCTTTATCGACATCAAAACAATCCCACTAAAAAACACCCCTGAAAGATAGAAGGAGCAAAAATTTAAAGATGTAGCAGGAAAGAAAAGAAGCCTTTATAAAAATGCAGGTTTAAAATATTTATGCTTTTGTATTAGCCTAGTTGCACCTTAGACTCTGCCATTTCATAAATAAAATACAGATAGCATAGACTATAATTTGGTGATAGCTACCCCAGGACATATCTAGATGCACTTCTGTTATTTTAATTAAATACTGCATTATGGTTTGTGACAACTACATAGCTACAGCGTAAATGAATTTGGAATTAAAGTGTTACTTAGGCATCCAGTAATTTTTGTTTCATTCCTCAGTTTTACAAAGCAAATAGCTATAAAATCAAGATGTTTGTTCATTTACAGATGGAGCAGGATTGTTGTTGCTGTTTTTTTTTTTTTTCCTTAATCCTCATGCACAAAAAAGAAGACAGAGCTGAGTCTGGCTCCCAACACTCTTAGCTATGAGCCACATCACAAAGGAAAATACATCCTCTTGACTAGAATGTGAAATACTGAATATTAATTGCTGGTATTTCGCTTATCTTTCTAGCCGGGTTCTGTCTTTTAACAATTACTCCGATGGGCTGCAATCTTGCACTGCCAGGAGATTTTTCACCTTTGTTTAAGAGTTAGAAATGCATTTTATTTTGTTAAAAAAATCTTAAAAGTTCATAATCCTCCTTGGAAGTTTTTAGTATCTGGAACCCTTGCCAAATACAGAATATTAGTGGGAAGAAGAAGATCGTCAAAGCTCTTTGCTGAAAAGATGATGCTCATTTCTGCATCTAAAAGAAAAAATATTTTTCATTCTAGCGGTATTAATATTTCCTTAATGAAACTGGAGAGGGTATTACAGTTTGATATAATCAACTGGTCAGTTTAAATGTCACTTCACTAGCGCATAATGAGAAAGGTTCAGAATATTTGTCTAACAGGCACAGATTTTCACTCAAAAAAATTTTTTTTTCACTCAAAATTTATATAGAAGAGTAAAAGGAGTTTTGTTCAAATCTGAGGATTTAATTATATCTTGATTATGTCATATGCCAAGATTAAAGTTTTTAAACAGTAAGGTTTCTGAAATTATTGTCTATTATTTCTAGTTTTAGAATCAATATAATCTTTATTAGCCTTAAATACCACACGTCTGGCAACATCTGCTAATTCCAGCTTTTCTGTGTTCTAACCGGTTACCTCAAGCCCCCCATAACTAATCGTATAATGCATAGAAGTTACTGCCCTGTGTATTTGCAAGAGGTTATAATTTGCTTCAATATTTTGCTACTTTGGTTGGAGAGCTGGATCCATACACTACCAAGAAACACTGGCAGACAGAGGTTTGGGGAGGCTGAATTCCTTTTGAGAAAATAATTACACAGAAACAAAGCTTTCGTGACTCCTTTTAAATAGAGCATCTCACCAAAATGTCATCCAACCTCTTTGGCAGATTAGTGAGGAGTTGATCACTAAATCTCTGTCTGATAAACGTGCAGCTGACTCTGGAGGAGCTGCTTGTTATACTACTGGCAGTGGGAAATGGAGGGAATGTCACAGTTAAAGACACAAATTTTCCCCATAATATATTCGAGTGGAAACCTCTGAATCCAATACTACATGGGCATATCTAATAAATTCACAATATTTCAGTCTCAACAGCCTTCACCGGTTAGTTTTAAAGATTTATGTGGTAAAAAATTACTCAGTGATGAATATGGTTTATTCTGTGCAGTATTGGAGGTATAAGGAATTAAACTACCGTCTTTAACAGTGAATTTATTATTACCTCTGTCAAAAGACGAAGCCTTTAAACAGCATTTGTTATAAATTCACTGCAAAATAAATGGCTGGAATTTTTTTTTACACTGGAGTTTGTAAAGCATCAGGCGATTCTGAGCATTAACCTAACCCTGTATGGCTTACATGGTTCTAGGTAAACATTTCTGTCTGGGTCTCACGGCTAATTATTGAATCTGGGACTTTCCACCTGACTGAAAGGGAGGTGTGTGTGTGTTTGTGTGTGTAGAAAGTGAAGGGTCTTGTCTAGGACAAAAGTTCAGGACTAAGGAGGTTAAAGTGGAAAATGCCAATTTTACTCTTTTTTTTTTTTTTTTTAAAAAGGGCTTTATAATAAATGGCCAGGGTATAGAGAATAGGGTTGATAAGTAGTCGGGCCTCTTGCTTGTAGGTTTATATGCATGCATATGCACGCGCACGCACACACACACACACACTCACTCACAAACACCCTCTCCCTTTTGTCCTCTCTTGGAATGGGTGTCCCCTCATTTATAAAAATTACCTGGAAGGAATGAGGCTGCCAGGGTTTGTTCTAGACGATTGGTTCCTGTCTGGGGGAAAGGAATGGCCTCTACTGAATTTGACCGGTGTATGACCGTTGCCTTCCAGCTGACCCCAAATCCCATTCCCATCCTCCCAACTCTATAGCCTCCCACAGGGGTTATTGATGAGAGAAAACACCATCATCATCATCATCTTCGTCATCACAGCACAGTGTCGACCTGCTTGTTAACATGAAATGGGGTGACGGGGACAGCTTCTGCTTATCTTTTTGTATCATCATAAATAAGAAAAGATATTTTCCAATGATACCCCTCCTCATTGCCCCCTTTGTTTAGGTCAGAGGTGAATGATAGCTCTTTGGTAGGCATTGATCAGTTTCATAGCTATGTCTGGGCAGTCTGTGCCCCAGGCCTGTATTCTCGTATTTTCCCCACTTCCTATCCCTGAATTACCTCCCAAATTACCCTGCCCGTCCCCTGCTCAGCCAAGCAGAGGGTAATAGTGCCTGAGGAAGTCCTAAATGGACACTAGATGTCACCAAACACCTCCTTTCCCTCAGAGCCCTGAAATTAAAAAAAAAAAAAAGCCTTCATTTAAAGCAATTGAAGGAATTAACTTATCTGTTTTTATGAGGGTTGTTGTCACATTCAACTAAGCACATTTAAAAGAGGAAGTACTGCTACATTCAGATAATTTTTACAACATACAAATCTCTTCTGGAGGAGAGGGGTCAAGGGAGGGGAAAGGTCTACATTCTTTAAGCAGGCCTTCGAGGGAGTAGGTGAAGAACACTGGGCTTTAAAAATCCCATTATAACAGACATGGTGTTACGTTAACACAGTCCAGGTGTGGTGGGGCAGGCCTGTTGCATTCAGATAACTAGGTGCTGGGTTTGGAGCCATGATCCAGCCTGAAGTTAAGTAGTTACGACCCAGTACTGGAAGCTAAATGTCACCCAGGGTGATGAAATTGGTCCATCCTCATCCACATAAGACCTATGGCCACCTGAGAGCATTGTTATGTTCAATATCAAACTTGATCTTGCTTGTAAGGCTCCCTGTTCCTATATCAACTGTACCAGCAGGGAAGACAACCAAAGCATGGTGTGTTGGGGTGGTGAGAATCTCTCTGCACCCTGTCTCAGCACCATGTAAGTATAACCTTTCTTGGCACCCAGTTTGTTGCTCCAAGGCTGCCTTCCATAGGAATAAGTAGCAGGAGAAACTCTGGAAGAGCCCAGGGCCATTTCATGAGGCACACCAACATAAGCCCAAGAGATGCAGCCTATCAACTCTGTTTACCTTAAGTGGAAGACCTCTTTCAGGGACCTCTTCTTCCTTGTCAACTGAGAAAGAGTTCCTCTTCCTCTCTCTCATTTGCCCTTATCTGCTGGACAGCTCATGTTACTACTATAAATCACTTCTGGAACAGGAGGCTTAAATTTTAAATGGGTGTTTATTTAAGTTATCTCGAATAGTAGAACAAACACCTTTATGATTTAGAAGATGGTTCTCTAGTGAGAGACCTTTAAGCCAAGAAGACAGAGTCACTTCTCTGTAAGCTGCAAACTGTGGCTTGACTCAACCAGAGACCTCTTACTGCCTTTTCTCCCGCTTACGATAAATGCCCACAGCAGTGCTGGTCCCCAGAAGGGCCTTATGATCCTCAGATAAAAGGAATCAAGCCAGGGTGTTGTGTGGCTGCCCGCAGGGTGATTCAGCACGGGCCCCGTCATGCCTGGTGCCCAAGCTGAATGGATTTTCGGAGTACACCTGTTGTTGAACCCCTGCCAAGTACTGATGGCCACTAACCCCCAAATCACTTTTCCCCGCTGTTGATGTTTGGAATGTCAGACAGGACTGAGCAGCAGCCGGTGTGTATTTCAAACACAGCAGATGGATTTTTATATTAGCTCCTATTTCATGTTCAGGCAGAGCGACCGCCACACTAAAACCACAGCTTCAGTGCTGCCGCGTTTGCTTCTGTGAGATTAATTCTGTGAAATTAATTGGGACAAGATTGAAAAGGAAATTAAAATGCAGCTGAGTGAACAGGCCTTTCAAACACCTTTTTCCTGCTCTATTCAAACTTGAATTCTGCGGTGGTCGCAGGCATCGTGGGAAGTAATTTACGGGAGGCAGGCTCTCAGGAGCCATCGGTTACGTATGAGGAGACCTGCACAAGCGCCGCAATCTGGAGCCACTGAAGAGCTTTGAACACCCCGCTGTGGCCTGAGCTGCGTCCCTGCATGGGCGGAAGTGGAGTTCGGTCCCCGCGCCATAAGAGCTGTTCAGAAATATCTGGGTCCAAAAGGAATGGATGCACAGCTCTCTGTTATTAAAATCTCCTTTTAATATATTTGCAATCCAAATTGGAACTCAGTGCATTATGTGGGCATGCAACTTTGGGTCTTAGGAATGGATAGATGTGTTGGGGGAGGCAAGAGGGGTCCTGCTGACTGTGCCTTTGGTTACTGTTTCAGAGCTGGGATACATGGCTCTGGCCTCTCCTCAAAGAAGTTTGAGCTGTTGACCAATTTTGCCAGTGATGAATTCTCTCAGACCAGGAAAGGCACAGTGCATTTCCATGTAAAGTTTCTTCACTGGATGACTTTCTATTCCCAAGTGAGGACCTTTTGAGCTTTCAAACATCTCTGTGAAGTGTTCTGGGCAGGACAGGATATCTTTTTTTCTCTCTCAATTCACTAATAATTTATTGCACTCCTAATGTGGACCCAACATTGACCTCAAAAGTTTTACTCTGTTGTTAATGGAAAAGAGGGGAATATAATCACAGTTATCATCCTAGATACCAGGCACTTCTTTACACAATTCTCTAAAGTAAGTATCACAACATCCTTTAAATAGAAATTATCCCAAGTTTTACAGACGAGGAAACTGAGGATTAGCAAGATTAAGTGACTTTGTTCAGGGTCACATAAATAAACCACCTGTTGACAACTTGCTTCTCTAAGGACAGGCGATGGGCATTTGGATACCCAACCAATCAACTTCTCTGAAAAAAAGTTTTTTAAAGGGTAAGTAGCTCTCTTTTTGGGATCATTTCTGCCCAAAGACCCTAGACCCTAACAGACTCTCTTGGCTAGAGGATTCTAGGATTCAGGGTTGGGTCATACTTGGGCAACTATTAAAAAATAGCAAGTGTGGTATATATATGTATACACACACACAAACACACACTGGGATACTAATCAGTCATAAAAAAGAATGAAATAATGCCATTTGCAGCAACATGGATGGACTAGAGACCATCAGAGAAGTAAATCAGATAAAGACAAATATTATATCATTTGTATGTGGAACCTGAAAAAATGATATATATGAAACAGAAATAGACTCAGACACAGAAAGCAAACTTATGGTTAGCAACGAGGAAAGGGAGAGGGAAGGATAAATAAGAAGTTTGGGATTAGCAGATACATACCACTATATATAAAAGAGATAAACAATAAAGTCCTACTGTACAGCACAGAGAACTAAGTTCAATATCTTACAATAAACTATACTGGAAAAGAATCTGAAGAATATATATGTGTAAAACTGAATCACTTCCCTGTACACTAGAAACTAACACGACGTTGTGAATCAACTACACTTCAAAAAAAAAAAAAAAAAAAACCAAAGGGGGGAGGGAAAAAGAGAGAGAGAAAGAAGCAGAAGGAAGCAGTAGGAGCCCAAGAATAGTTATTACTCCCCAATTTCCACCCCACTTCCTGTTCTCTACCTGCCACTCCCTACCTCTCAGAATATTTCTCTCATCACACAAAGTGAGAGGGAAAAGCCAGATGTATTTATGAGGGTCCAAAACAAAAGAACGTAGGAGTTTTTTGGTTCAATCTGAAAAAATAATGAAAGCTAAGATACATCTTTGTGTGGAATTTCTTCAGCAGATTTGCAATGTCAGCCTCACCATGTTTGTTTAGACCAGGAATGTTTGAGGTGGAAGGAACCTCAGAGGTCTAACACAACTCCCTCACTTTACAGGCAAGGAAACTGCTCCAGGTAAGTTGAGCTGCATCTTGTCTTGTCTCAGGGAAATAGACTTCTACAGGTTCCTAAGAAGCAGGCTTTTCTTGCTTGACAAAGGTTCTACTGGTCAGAGAGAAAAGTAAAATGCAGATTTCTAGATATAATTTTTCTGGACTAACCTCAATTTGAGTCAGTTCTGTTCCTACAGGTGTGAGAGGCAGGCTGCAGAGTATAACTGACTCCAATAAAGGAAGGCAACTGGGGTTGTGTGCATGCATGCTAGGTCACTTCAGTCATGTCCAATTCTTTGAGACCCTCTGAACTGTAGCCTACTGGCTCCTCTGTCCATGGGATTCTCCAGGCAAGAATGCTGGAGTGGGTTGCCATGCCCTCCTCTAGGGGAGGGGATGCCCTCTAGATCTAGGGGATCTTCCTAACCCAGGGATCGAATCAGCGTTTCTTACATCACCTGCATTGGTAGTCAGGATCTTTACCAAAAGTGCAGCTGAGGGTAAAGTGAAATAAATTTAGGATCCATATGAGAGAAAATTCCTGAGATTAGGAGTAACTGAACATCTGAATAGACAGACAGCTGATAATGGTAGTGGAATCTCCTTTTCTATCTGCCTGAATTGGCAAGGGAATGGATTGGGTGGCCTTTTAAGGTTGCTTCCTGTCCAAGGACTCTTATTGAGTTAAATAATATAATAAAGGTAAATCCAATCTGAAATGCTCCCCAAGCCAACGTTAACTGGAATGAAATTTTATGAGGGAAACTTCAGTTAAGCTTCTAGCTTCTCATTTCTTTCCCTGACATGCAGAGGTTAGCAATGTGAAGAAGGGAGGCAACCGATGTAGCTTTTAGGGTAAGAAATGTGCTACTATCAAGGTAAGAGAAGACAACAGATTCAGGACCTTACAAAAGACAGAAAGAAGACCGATAGAACCGAGGCAGCAAGGCACTGCCCCTGAATTAAACTCTGATATATTAGCTTTTAGTAACGGAGGAGGGGAAGAGGGATTGGTTTAAAAAAATCCAGATTTGGGAAGGTCCCCATGTTCTTCGGTATCTCAAAATTACAACAGCCCTGGCAACCACAGACAGCTCTGTACCGCAGGGCAAGTCACCGCACAGCCCCTTCTAAATGGAGGAAAGGGACCCCCAGTGAGAAGCCATTAACAAAGGCAAAAGACATGCAAAACAAACAAAATAATCATGGCTGAGAGAGAAGGCCAGCAGACAGTCTGGCTCTGTCCCCCCCCTCCTGCTGCAGGCACCTCAGACAATGTAAACAGTTAATTTGTTCACCTGCAGGCTCTGGGCAAACAGAGGCCTGGTCACACCTGAGTGGATAACTCGATTACCCCTGTAATGCCAGCGTGGTAATGTACACAAATTCTATTACACGGCAAACCTTGCTTTCGGGCATTTGAAATACCAATCAGGCCAATGTCCACTCCCTTCTTTGCTTTCAATTTATTCTTGGTGTATTGGAGCTGCACCGGAATGGCACTAAGGTGGGTGCTGAACTCGGAGTCTGGAAGAGATCACTAAAAGATTGTGATCTCACTCAGCAGGGATTGCGGGCCTCCCGCTGTTACAAAAAAGGCTGGATCTGAATTTGGTCCTAGTTCAAAGAGGACTTGTAACTGCTGAAAGCTATCTTTGATCAGTCCTGGTCTTTTTTCTAACAAGCTCTGGTATATTTCAGATTGAGACAAACATCTGGCCAAGGTAATGACATTCACAGAATAAAGATGAATGGCAAATGATGGGTTATTAACACAATGGGTTTTCAATTTTTCTTTATGGAGTTCACCTGAGTATGTGTGCTAAGTTGCTTCCGTCGTGTCTGACTCTCTGCGACCCTATGGACTGTGTAGCCTGCCAAACTCCTCTGTCCTTGGGATTCTCTAGGCAAGAATACTGGAGTGGGTTGCCATGCCCTCCTCTAGGGGATCTTCCCAATCCAGGGATCGAACCAGTGTCTCTTACATCTCCTGCATTGGCAGGCAGGTTCTTTACCACTAGCACCACCCTCGAAGCCCATGGAGTTCACATACTCAACAATTAAAGAGCAAATTGTGCCCCTTTCAAAGATGTATTTGTTGATATTGATTGTCTCGTAGAGGGAGAGCTTTTTAACAAGTTTTTTTTTTCAGGGACAGAAATTTATTTCCTTAGTCCACCTGTACGGAATATCAGCAGTCTTTCTTTACAAAGATGATACTACTGATCCCTCAAAGAGTAACCCATGAGTTCTAAATCTTCTTCACACTGGTGATGGATCTGAAACAATCTATCTTATTTTTTTGGCCCATTCTTTGGTATTCAACAACACCATTTGTGAGGTAGTTACCTGTGGCTGGGGCTAACTTTGTGACTGAGGAAGAGAATAAAGTTAGCCCTTGTGGGTTGGATTCACTATCTTGGCCTTACAGCACTTACTCAAATCAATTGACCTAACTAGCTCTGACTTCCCCCTGCATACGTAATTATATTACAGTTTTGTTTATCTATAAATGAAATAAGGCAGCTGACCTAGCTAGAATATTTTCAAAAGTACTTTATTGTAGTAAATTATGTATATGGTAATGATGTTTTAAGCATCACATAGACCCTTTTAAAAAGATCAAATTTTGATTGGCATGGTTTTGGTATTGTGTCTACTTTATTGTATTTTTTAAATTTGGAAATTAGTTCTTGAATCTGAATTTTCAAATAAACGTTGACAATTTTAAAACAATGGAGATTTACTCTGTGTGTGAGGGGGCCATGTAATACACACATGAAAAATATATGACATGGGATAATTCTGGATGAGTGACTACATCATCAGGAGTGAGAAAATCAACTTTTGATCCGAGCCCCACACTCTAACCCTTACCTTGCTCAGAATTCGGATGAGGTCACCTCGTTGGAAGGACAGTTCATCTGACTGGTCACCATGGCAATCCCATAGGCCCTGGTAATAACTGGCATAGTCCACTGATCAAAGAGAGGAGAAATCAAAGTTAAAAGGACCCTGTCTTTTTCTACGGAGCCCACATTTTTGCTGCAAATGGAAACAAGGTTCTGATATTGGCCCTAGGAAACCTAAGATTCAAGGGGTTTGGGATGAGATACAGCCAAACACTCAGCAAGACCAAATGACTGTGGGAGAAGGAGGTTATTAACTAACATTAAATGTTTACAGATCTTCCTTAGTCAGATGCTATTCAATAATATGATAAATATATTCATTTATTAATAAAAGAAAACCAGGCAGGTAATTTTTCACTTGGTTTATAAGTAAGTAGCACAAAGAGATTTTCTGTCAGACTTTCTTCATACAGGGTATCTAAACTATCCAGTGCTTCTTTTTATTATGCATTGAAGGAATGAGATGTCTCCAACTTCTGCCTGTTTACAAGAAAGGCTGAGTCAGCCAGCACAGATCAGCACTGCGGCCTCACAGGTTGGCCTCGTCTGTTACACAGGAACTTCATCCTGCACTTCCCACCCAGGTACTTACTATATGAGGTAATTACCAATAAATGTGGAAAAGAATAGCCCAGTCCTTAAGTGGAACCAAGGGGGTGTCTCATCCATTACAACTAAATTCTGGGTGGGCTGGCCCTTTTCCAGCATCTCATTTGTAGACCCTGAACATGTCTTCCAAGATTTATCAGTAAGCCCCCTGGGGAACAGAAACCAAAGTGATCTGCATTAAAAATGAAAGCAGCTGAAGACGACAACAAGCTTCAGAAACAGCTGGAGAGATTTACTGGCTCCTCAGCAAGACTAGATGGCAGTGATGCTACAGGACAGGCATTGATTCTTAACAATGAAGAATCTGTATTGATCTTCTTCTACCCGGAAAGGTTAAACACTAGAGTACAAAGTGGGAGAGGATCTGGGGATGTGAATGGCAGGAGTGCTAATGCCTCCTGGACCAGGGCTAATGTGGCAGTGCTCGCCATTTCTAGGGACCCTGTGTATGAGAACTGTATGCAGAACACCCACAAAAGGTGACATTCCTGATGACAGGAGTCGGGAGCCCTGGTTCTAATCAAACCTCAAGTGATTTGGGGGGCACCTTATTTTGCCAGTTTCCACCTTTCCCTTCATTTGTCTTGACCCTCCAGTGAGAGTGATGGTGCTAGTTGCTAAGGATGGGATAGGTGGAGAGAAGTGGGCAGTGTGGGGACAGAAGCTCTGCCTATATTTGCTTTTTTTCTCCTTGTTCCTAACTTACGAGCAATTCAAAGGATAAAGGTACAGAAGAACAAGATCCTTATATGTCTCTGGGAAAGAACTTTAGTAGGAACCTTAAAGTGTACAAAACAGAGGAGAGACAGAGCTATTTAGTTAAGATTCAGATATTGCAAATAGAAGTGAAAATGTTAACCATATAGAAACTCAACGATATTTTGTTTTCACAGAAAGTGTTTATATATTCAGTAGACAACAGAGGGCAGCAAATAAGATGACTGCACTGGAAACACTCTGCCACAGAGTTAAGAACATGTTTGGGAAAAAAACCCATTGGGAAAAAATGCTAATTACTGAAAAGACAAGGCATATTTTGGTAGGGATATCAGGGTATGAAACAACAGAAAAATATCAGTTCCTGAAAAGTGAAAGTAGTTTTCCCAGAGGATATAATGCATTTTCAGTTGTAATGGAGTAGATTATTCATACCAAGATTTGGGCTAAGTTTAGGAATGAAAAGTACATTGACATCAATATGTTTCAAGGATTTATATACGGTAAAGAAGATCATTTTATAAAAAATAGACTTTTAAAAAACATCACTTGACGTTTTCAAATTGTAAGACTTATAAAGTTATCTTGGCCTTTTCTGGCCTAGCAGATGGTCACTGTGGTGTATGCCCCCCACGTGCCTGGATGTGGACTAGCTCCTTGATATGATGGGTACCTTTTGAGTCTCTATGTAGAAAGTGATTTGATTTTGGGTATATAAGACACCTGTGGAGAACACCAGGAAAAAGAGCTATTCTAAAAGCTCAGCAGATTGTAGGGAATGCAAAAAGCTAGGAGAAAAACAAAAACCTTCCAAGAAAAACTAAAGGTGGAAGACACTTTCAGTTCTTCATAAGCTAAAGGCCCAAAGAAGATAGAACTCAGGAATCCAGGAGATCGCTTAGCCTAGTTCAAGAACTGGAATCATCAGAACCATAACAATGCTGCTTTGGAAAATAAGCAGAATGAAGGATAAAAATGGGGAGGAGGTTGGACTGGCAGTCTAAACAGAGGTATCCTGGTATTAATGAAATCAGGGTGGAGGAATGCCTTAGCTGGACAAGATTAGACTCTATTGCAGACTCCCAGTTTAAAACAGGTGACTGGCATTTATGTGTATATATGCACACAACTTCACTACATTCACTCTTCAGCCTTCAGCAAACATGCAAGATGCTGGGAATTCTGCATGGGCCATACACACGGTCCCTGCCCTTAGGGCTGCCATCCAGCAGGGGCGGCACCATGAAACAAAGTCACACAACCATTTATTTATTTATGATTGTGATGTATCTGCAAACGAGAAGCTGAGGGTCTGTGTATAACAGGGAATCTAACATAGTCTGAGGGATCAGGGAAGCCTTCCCTGAAGCTTTAAGTTGAAAAACAAAAACCTGATCAAACCTCGAAGAGGGGAAGAGGTAAGACCATGGAGGGCTTTATTCCTGAAGCTTGGTCCCAGGAAGAGCTTGAAGGCTAGGAGTCTGCTGGGCCAGGCCAGCTTCTCCCTAGGCTTGTCCAGCACTCCTATGAACAGAGGATGCGTGAGGAGACTCGGATGTCTTTAGACCAGTAAGGAATTGGGAGCCTGAGAGGGAGGATTGACTCTCTGGAAGGGTCTGAGGCTCCTTTAGGTTTAGATTCCTTTGGCAGCAGTCTGAGATCAGAAATGGTGCAGCATTCTGACCATTTAATTAATTCATAACATCCTCATTCTCATTTTGAGGACATTATTCCATCTAATTATTTTTTTCCAGTCTGTCCATTTGGAATGAAAAACAAAAGAATAAAGCTTAATGCCAGCATTTCTCAATGTCTCTCCAAAAAACGTAACTCTGCACTAAATAAAGCCTGGTAATTCAAAAGCAAAGCACTAATATATTCAGCATAAAACAGACAGAGGACCTAGAGCAATAATGACACCACTAATAACTAAAACAGTTATAACAATTAACAACAATTACAATGATAGAGAAGCTAATGGGTATGATCACAGCATTTAAATTGCTAGCAGAGCTGAGGAGGACTTTTACTAGAGGGAAAAAAAAGGGGCAGCATCTTATTTTTTTTTATCCCACGTAAGAGAAGCTATGCCCCCAAGCAGACAAAATGTCCTAGGAGGAATAGAAGCAGAGCAAGTTAAAAATATGTTGTTTTCCTCTCTTTTCTAGGTATTTATTGCAAAGCATTTGTCATTCCACACCAAGTCTTTACAACCAGTGATAATGTCATTTCTCTAGTAACGGAGGCCAAGTTGGTGCTACTATTGACAGAGTCGTTATTTGAAAATGAGCCACCATGATGTGGAGAGTTCTAAGGTGAAAGGAGCGGACACGGTTCTGCCTATCCCCCTCCTTAGGGACAACAGAGCTTGACCATGCTCTTTCCAGAGTTCACACGTCACATTGGGTTTCTGTTTGAGAGATATTGGGTAGCTCCAGAATTCAAGCTGTGACCAAGGAAAAGAGGCTAAAGGCAAGCCAGCATGTTGTTTACATTTTCTTGATAAGCAAAAGGACTGTGCCAATGTGGCCCTGGGTATAATTACTTAACAGATTATGGAAAAGAGACAAAAGGAGAAGACAGATAAAGCCAGTTCTTGCATGAGAAATGGATAAAGAAGGCCAAAGCAGTGGCCCATTGGAAGGGACTTGAAATGTTCTCTAGACCAGGCCATAAAGGCCACTGTGTACATACAGTCCATTAAGCAGACTCAGTCTCATAACTTATTAGCTATTTCAGAAAGAAAGAGACATAGAAAAATTTGCCAAGCTCTACTGACTATGATACCAGAACAGGAAAAGCCACTAAACAATACCATTTGCTTGTTTTCATAGCTTTTTAGTCTTTGAGTTTTGAAATTATTGGCCTTCCCTGGTGGCTCAGATGGTAAAAAATCTGCCTGCAGTGCAGGAGACCAGGTTTGATTCCTGGTTCAGGAAGATGCCCTGGGGAATGGAATGGCAACCCACTCTAGTATTCTTGCCTGGATAATTCCATTGACAGAGCTTGGAGGGCTACAGTCCACAGGGTCACAAAGAGTCAGACACAACTGAGTGACTAAGACTTTCAGTTCTGAAATTATTATGGTTCCTAATGTTATAAGCATGATCTTGAAGTGGGGCACATTCACAGATTCTAATTTTCATCTTGTGTGTTCCTTTTATTGGGCCAAAATTATAGCTGGGTGATGATCCACTCATGTTTGGTCTTGGAAACCAGGTCTCAAAAAGTATTAGTAAGAGCTGAAAATACCTCTGTGGATTCCCTCTGTTTCTTTTATGTAATAATTTATGCCATTGGCAGCCACTAAAGTGGAAAAAATGCCTCAGAAATGGAAAGCTCATCAGCAATCATTTTTCTGCAGAAATGACTGAACATGGTCTCCTCCTTGGCTGAGTTTGCCCATAACTTCAGAGCAAAAACAACCTGTTTCAAGATCTTCTTTGGTCAGAGGTTTGACATTTCTAAGGATGATTCATGCCTCCAGCCCTGCTTTTGATCTGACATGGCATAGCCAAGCAAATGGCCAGTTGTTCTCATACAAACAGCAGAGATTGAGTTTTACTTTTGGCTACCTGGACATGCCTTCTCATGATAGAGAATGGAGATAAGCTATCATCACCAAAGACACTTAGTGTTAGACCGTTAGGCTGATGGGTTAGAATTTAGTGAAAATCTGAGGTGTTGAAGAGTCACTCATTAGAATAACCCTGTTACTAACAGTCAAGCTGTAAACCGAGCTCTTTATAGATTGAACAATCAATACTACAAGGCTGTGATAGATTTTCTAGGTAACAGAATAAAATAAAAGAAATTACATCTTACAGGGTCATTAACACCCAACCAGGATAAACTGAATTCTTTTTTTCTCTCTCTTCTGATAAGATCCTAGTTAGGCTTTAAAAATGTTAGCAATTCCATCAGGGAAAAAGCACAGCATTCCAGGGACAGGATCCCTGAAATAGTGAAGAAAAGCATGTGGATTTTAAAGGTAATCCTGGTAGCCATGGTATCATTTAGGAGAAAATACTTTTCCCCCTCAAAGGGCATGTGACACCTGACTTGCCCAAGTGAACCAAACTTGTGTAGCTTGCCTATTATAGAAGAATTTACACTGTCCTGGAGCTCTTGCCTTTTATATGTCTACCCTTCCCTCAAACCTCTATATTTTATTGTTTTAAAGCTAAGTGATGACACCTGGATGTTACATATTTCTTGCCATTTCTATAGCTCCTTTGTAGGAAAGGCATCATATAAATTCAATAAATAAAAAAGTAAATACAATAATAATAAAAATTCTTGCCTCAGATTCTTCAGAGAGAGGGAAAAGTCCTCCTTTGCTTTTTAATCCCTAAGTCACCAATCATTATAACTGGTGGGAAGTATAAACCATAGAAATGTATTTAGAGCTCACTGCTCTTTAACAACACCTATTTTGGAGGCAGAAAGCTTGAGAAACAAAGTTTTTTTTTTTTTAAGAAGTATGTGAAAAAAAAAAAAAAGAAGTATGTGAATTATAGCTGTTGGAACAATTAAGAGACAAATCTCTCCTCACTCTTCAGACTGAACCTTAGAAAGAGGAGTGGAGGGAAGAAATAAGACGGGGGAGAAGTCTGAAACTGAATTTTAGGCTTTTGCCAGAAGGCTGCTGCTTCCTGAAGGAAGTTTAATGTAAAGTAAGAAGCTTCTAGTTACTCCACCCATGCTGTCCACACAAAGTGCTTCTTTCCTGCACCAGTGAGGGAAGTTGGTTGAGAAAAGACATATGTGGGATATGGGTTGGTAAAGAAACAGACTTTTGTTGTTGTTGTTGGAATTCTGTACAGCAAGTAGAACAGTAAAAAAAAAAAAAAAAAAATTCACAGAGGACTTAATCACAAGCGCTAACAGTCATGAGGTCCTTACTTGAAACTACACTAACATTCCTGTCATACTTGCTTCACTTCTCTTTGGCTTTGGCTCGTGACTTCTAATGCTGCCTCTTTGCTGTCTTTTCTCTCATTTGGAGAAGTTGGGTCCTTCACTAAACCTGTTACATATTTACTTCCCATGGAGAATTCACCCAGGAAATGGGCTTTGCTGAATGGATTAGGAAGAGAAGAAAAGGCACGAGGAAAGGGAGAAGGAGGAGAATGGGAAAAGGTGGAGAGGCTAGAGAAACAGAAGGGGAAAAGGATGGAAAGAGGGAAAGAATCTCAAGGCTTAAGACTTCCATAGAATCACAAAGAAAAAGTCAGCCAGTATCTAAATCAGTCACTTCCAGGCTCTGCTGATGGCATAAATGTCCTTGAGGTGGCCTGTACATCATGTATTCCTTTATAGACAACGATAGACTAGGACCTTGGTCGACTTAAGGGGGCTTTAGAGGGGCATCTGACCTTAGAAAGGATGGGCTGACTAACAGACTGAAGCATGGTTAACAGTCTGGGATGAATAAGATGTAATTTTGTATTCAACAAACCTGTTACATATTCATTTCCAAATGTGCCTGGAATCAAACCAGGCCATCAGAAGTCAGCATCACCAAGCAATTCTATCCTTCACCCCCACGCTCACTTTTCAGATCTGACACATTTCCATTCCCCTCTGAACTTGCAATCTCCGGGCCTCTCAGACAGGAGACATTTCCATTCTTTCCATTCTCAATCCTCTGATCTTTTAGAGATGAGGCAATTCTATTTTCACTGTACTGATTTAAGAAATACTGATAGGGAAAAATAAATATCTGGTTCAGCTTCTCACCCTCTTTAGGATAAATCTTAGCTGTTCTGGGAACATTAATTAACGTGAATGGGTGGTTACTTTTAAGGTTAAGCTATTTCCCTGTCCAGTCATCTTATTCGGGGCTGTTGAGGTCAACACACCAGTACCCTCTTAGTGTTTGTAATCAGAGAACGGTGCTTTCTCTGGTGGGAAGCCCGAATATCCTCCCCTGCACCTGGACATTTTTGAGGCTCTCATACCTCCTTTTTGTTGGGTACCACTCTCATCCTCTTCTAGATCATGCTCTTCATCTGTGGGGATAAACATGATCCGCATTAGCAATCAGTGGTCAATAGTCTGTTATTTGCACTGACGGGTCTTCTTTCTCTGAGCTCAACACACTCTCTTCTTTAAGGCAATAATTACCGTGTTCTTTTTTAAGTTTATTTATTTTTTATTTAAGGATAATTGTTGTTTTCTGTCAAACCTCAACATGAATCTGCCATAGGTATACACATAGCCCCTCCCTTTTGAACCTCCCTCCCATCTGCCTCCCCATCCCACCCCCTAGGTTGGTATAGAGCCCCGTTGGAGTTTCCTGAGCCACACAGCAAATTCCCGTTGGCTATCCACTTTCCATATGATAATATAAGTTTCCATGTTACTCTTTCCACCCTCTACTCCCCTCTCCTCATGTCCATAACTCTATTCTCTATGTCTGTTTCTCCATTGTTGCCCTGTAAATAAATTCTTCAGTACCATTCTTCTAGATTCCATATATATGCGTAGAATACTTCACTCTATATATTAGGTTCTAGATTCATCCACCTCATTAGAACTGACTCAAAGGCATTTCTTTTTATGGTTGAGTAATATTCCATTGCATATATGTACCACAACTTCTTTATCCGTTCATCTGTTGATGGACATCTAGGTTGCTTCCATGCTCTAGATATTGTAAATAGTGCTGTAATGAACAATGGGATACATATGTCTGCCTGTTTCAATTTTTGTTCCCTCAGGGTATATGCCTCCATGTTCTTTTTTATTTTTTTATTATTTTTTCCATGTTCTTTTTTAAAAAATCATTTCTCATGTTCCAACTGGCCTTCTTTTCTTTCCCTCTCCATTCATTCATTCACAAACATTCTTAAGTGCTTACTATATGCAAGACATTGCACTAGGAGCTGGAGATGTGGTGATGGACAAGACTGGTCAGCTTCCTGCCCTTGTGAAGCTTCCAATCCACTGAATTATTTAGGTGCCTATTATTAGGATCCTAATCCTCTTTCTCAGACCCGATTTCTCCTTCCCTTTGAGAATTCTGTTATCTCCATGTAAGTATTCAGAGTTTGTATGCGTGAAGCGAAGCACATGTTTAAACCCTCTGTGATTAATTAATCCTTAATATATCAAACTTTGTTCAATTGTTACAGAAGGTGGTCATATACACAGTTCTATGTTCTTGGTACTTGGAGCTTGTACTTAGCTTTTTACCGTTGTTATTCAGCCTGCCTCTTTCATGAGTGTGAACTCCTGAGGGCAATTGGAATGAATGGCGGGTACACAGTGACTTCTAAGTCAATGCCATTGTCTCACTCCATCCAAGTGTTTACAGAGTCAAAGTCACAACATGATTTCTTACCTTCATTAACCTGTTTCATCCCAGACTTTGTACTACCTGATAGCATGAGAACTGGGTCCTTATCAAGAAAGTATGGGTATCAGAATCACATTAAGCTGTTCTATATGTGGGGCAAAATGCACAGAAATATACATGCTATTCTCCTTTTTATCACTACCACCCAACACACACACACACACAGAAGCACACACACACACACTCAGAGAATGAATGGGGCATAAAAAGCAACATTTTGAGGGTTGAATACTCAGTTTCTTCTGGCCACATGTACTTTCCTTTCTCTTTGAATCTGAAGGCACTTACCTGTCTTGATCCCCACAGTTATACCTTTAAATGGAACTTTTGAGGTGATGGCCCAGGACAACCTCCCCTTTAAATATAAGGTTTATAGGACAACATGAGTTATGGTATGTCAGACTAGGAGAAGTAAACTCTAAGCTCATAACTAGCGTAAGAGTATGTAACACACTACAGGACATTAAAGAATTACAATTAATTTCACATATAAAATGAAATAGTTCCCCTGCAAAAATTTAAATTAATATTGTTATTGGGATTGATACTTTGGGAAATAAATCACGTAACTAACATTTAAATAGGTATATAACATATATATATGATATAAGCCTGCCCTACAAGGTCGCACAGGAGAAGGACTCAACTCTCCTAATCTCTGTGTATGACCCTGCAGCAGAGAATTTCCAACTCACTGCCTGTAGGGCTCCCCCACCTCTCCATGAGGAATAAGGATGTGAGATAATGAAGGAGTGAGATCAAATATCAGAAATAGAACACACTGAAATAAATCACATTTAACATCATTCTTTGCACATTGTCTTCTTGTTATTACCTGCATTTCCTTCCTTTCTCTGCTATGATGTTTTTTCTTTTTGATGTGGGACCAATTTCGCAGGATTGAAAACATTCAAAGAAGAGTTGGTATGTCCTCCGTTTTAGAGATACCCAATAATCTGGACAGAGCACAGCTCTTTTGCTGATATCAGACAACTTAATCACAAAGACCAGTAATTTGCTGTGCTTAGGCACTTTTGCAGAGAGGGTTTATTCTACCTCTGCTGTCTGTGCGCAGATGTCTCTTCCTCCCAATTCTAATCAATGTAAATTGGGTCAGATCTCCACTGTGAATTACAAATTGGATCCGAAGTTGGAGGGTCACTGTGCCTGCTACTCCACCCCCTTCCCACCACCATTAGATGGGAAGCTACACCAAAGATCTTTTCTAAATAAATCAGACTTTATTGTAAAACTCGGCCACTGACGAGACATAACCTCATTAGCATTGATTTTAAAATAAATTATTGAAAGTGGCTTGCCTGCTCTTTGCATTTGTAAAATAGGAGAATGTAAATGTATTTGCAATGATAAAAATGAAAACTAAAACTTGAATCTTTTATCCTTTCAGGCAACATCACTTAAACCAGTCATGATACAAAAATGGAAAAAATAAAACTCTGCTTTATGCAGTTCAATTACAGAACAGATACTCTGATTTCCATTGGGCCTGTAGAGTCACCTAGAAAGAAAGCAGAATATTGGCCACAGGTCTTACATATCATTCATCACCGTTACTAAGCGCTATGGTGGTGCAAGTGAACCAGGACGCCCCAATCCCTATGTCTATCTAAGTCTGTCCTTCCCGGGTGGCTAAAAGCAGGTGTCAGAGTAGGAGCCCAGCCACTGAAGTGAGAGGTTGGGTGCTGTGTCTCTGCGGTCTTTGAAGGAGTAAGTATGGGGACCATCACCTGGTGAAGGCAAGTGCCCTCCCTCCACAGCTAGATGTGTCCTCTCAGCATCATCCCAGTTTCAGAGTAAAAAGTAAAAGTAAAGCATCAGTCGCTCAGTTGTGTCTGATTCTCTGAGACCCCATGGACTGTAGCCTGCCACCCTTGCCGGGATTGTCCAGGCAATAATACTGGAGTGGGGAGCCATTCCCTTCTCCATGGGATCTTCCTGACTGGGGTCTCCTGCATTGGCAGGCGGTTTCCTTACTGTCTGAGCCACCCAGGAAGCCCCCAGCTTCAGAAGGCACCACACAAATAGCGGAAGGCTTAGCTGCTCAGTCGTGTCTGACTCTTTACAACCCCATGGACTATAGCCCACCAGGCTCCTCTGTTCAAGGGATTTTCCAGGCAAGAATACTGGAGTGGGTTGCCATTCCCTTCTCCAGGGGATCTTCCTGACCCAGGAATCGAATCCAGGTCTTCCGCATCGCAGGCAGATTCTTTACTGTCTGAGCTACGAGGAAAGCTGAGGCGTACAATTTATCTCGGATCTGTCCGTGAAGTCAAACTGCTATCTTTCAAATTCCAAAGTCAAGAAAACTGATTATATGGCAACAAGCAAAAAAACTCTGCTCACAAAAGGGGGTTAAACAGCCAAATTTCTTTCTTTCTTTTTTTTTTTTTTCATCTGTAAGGTGAGACTTTAATTTTAAAAAGATTACTTTGAAAAAAAAACTTTTTAGGCTAAAGAACTTGTTGAATTTCTGTATAAGAATATTATTAGGCTTTTTAGCATGACATCTACTAAAATACATCTTCATTTAAGGAGGAATTAAAATTTATGTGCTGCTCAACTTTAAACAGTAATAGATTATAATGGTTCTTGCTCCTAACAGCGCATATGGGAACCCAACCTTACACAGGCTTTAAACAAATTAACCTCTAAAGATTACTGTCCACTTATTACATTAAATGCTCTACTTGATTCCCAAATATTTCATTTCAATTGGGAAAACAGTTGAGGAAGATTCTGTTAACTGTGCGAATGTGTAAGAGAACCATGGGGTATCACAAATGAGCATCAGTATCCAGAGAGTTGACTTCAATCAACACTCTTGGCACAATGTCAGGGACACCAATGAGAGGCTGAGAGGAACAGGACACTGACTCCACTGCGGGGACCCGGAGAGGAGCCAGCTTCCTATGACGCCTCGCTCCTTTCTGAAGTGCTGCTCTGACATCGGTTGAACTGGGAATAAAATTTTTAAAATGACTAGATAAGAAAGAGGGAGGTCACTTCTCTCAAGTAAAGCAAAGTGACAGAAGCTTTAAAAATGCCAAATGTATCAATGTGCAACCAGATGTCAAGGTGCTCTGGTGACAGATGTAGCAGAAATGCAGATAACCTCGAAGTGCAAAGGGAACAGGCAAAAAATGGAAATAGAAACCACTCCACAGAATGCATAGATATGTTATAAATCCATGGATGCTACAGCACCTCTTCAAACAACATGGCAAATAGGAGCATAATGCTAATAGCACATTTAATTCTCTGTTGTATAGCTGGTAATCTCAACTGTTACCTCAAAATATTTGCATACTATCTCCATGGTAGGATCTTGAGTACTACATATTAAACTCAATTTTTGCTAACTGCAACACTTGGAATACACTAAATTTCAAAAATCATAATTGAGCACCTACTAATTGGAAGAGAAAAACCTAAATACAAATCCCTGGGGTAGAGGCTGAAGCAGAGCTCGGCTGCAGCTGCGTCTCCGGGAGGCTGCCACCGAGGGGACTCAGAGGGGCCCCTGTCACAGACTGGGGGCGGGGATTCGAAGCAGAAGAAAATACACGGTTCCAGTTTTGGTGCTGGTCAGAAGTAGGTTTGTCTGGAGCCAGGGGTGCACAGGACTGAGGGGAAGAAAAGGCCAAGAAGCTCGGAAGGGGCCTGATGGTAGCTTTGATTCTTTGATGTGCCCCTCATGGAGCCCTGCTTTTCCATGAAATTGGAACTTGTTTCTTCACAAACTTCGTACTTTTGGTGTCTGCTTTTCTTCTTTCCTTAGACTTCTTGCTATCATCATTCCCCCTTTCTGTGGGTCTGGACAATTGTATGGGGGAAAAATAATTCCACAGAATGGTTTCCATTTGTCTCAAATGAAAAAAAAACCCAGTTATCTGCTTTATTATAAAGCGATCTGGTTTCTGGGTCTATAATGACCCTCCAGGGCAGTGCAGGCAGCCTCAGAATGTGCACAGACATTCCCAGGGAAGGCGCTTTGTCTCTCCATGTGCTCTCCTGAAATCTCTTTAGACAACACGGCCAGATTCTGTTGCTACTGCAGCTGCTGCAAGGCCTCAGTTACAGCTCTTCAATGGTCTCAGGTGCCTTGCTGGATTCCAGGCTCGAGGCCCCAGACAAAGAGAAACCTGATTAAAAACTGTCCTTTTATGGTATCTGGAATCATGAAACTGCGCCTGTGCTAGACTGCAAAATAATTTTGGGAAGGGGTGAAAGAGGGTTCAGAAAAGCCTTTCATTTTCCACATATTGCTTTAGTATTTCTTTGTTGGTAGTTCCCTACAGTTTAAACTACTGCAAATGAGATCTTTAAAATCAAGGGCTCCCATATTCTTAACATGGATGTTCAGAAATCCCAGTAGATAACAATCTTGAAACCATATTATCTAGGACTCACATTGTGGTCTTGGGCTGAAAACCTCGAGTGCTCTGGCTTTCCCTCAAGGGAAGGAGAGTGCTAGCCATGCAGCAAATGCTAATTATCCCACGATTAATGTGATGTAGTGCATTTAATTTGATGATCCATACACTATTTTGATTAGGAAAAAACATTTTTGTATTGACTTGGTATATGTTACAGGCACTTTTCTTTCAAAACTAGGAAGTCCATCAAAATTATATTCTGGAAGGGAGGAGATCTCACTTACACAGCCTTCCCCATAGAGACAGTGAGGCTGGTGTAGGCCCCATCCCAAAGAGGAAGGAGAAGCAGATATTCTCTACAAAGCACATTTACCTGTTACTGTGAGACATGTCTTAGAGGCCCAAGTCATTTGACTATTGATGAGTGTGCAACATTAGCACAATCCCACCTTACTGTCAATTGTCCCTCCACCCAGCACCTGTCTTCACAGTAAAAATGGGCCTGAGCAGAAGGTGCGAGCCACTTTCCATCTGCTCGGGATTTTCAGTTTCACCTGCTTCACACGTATCACTGAAAATGTCCAGCCGGACTGTCTCTGGTCTGGTTGGAGGAGATGGGGAATGAGCTGATTCCTAGGATTCTTCAAAGAGGCAACACTTTGTTTAAATGCCACCAGATGGAGAATAGCCAGCATTTCCTGAATGCTGCCTGTTTGCCAGGGCTCTCATGCTTTATGCATTCTGTTCCAGGCTTCTCATGCATCCTTTGTGACAGCTACTACTGTTATTCCCATTTTACAGCTGGCAAAACCACACCTGAGAAACAGGGCAGATAACTTGCTCAAGGCCTCACAGCTGGCAGATGGCAGAGCAGGTCCATCCTGACCCAGAGCCAGCACTGTCACTGTGACATCATGCTGTGTCTCACGTGTCACTGCTCAGGGGGTGGTCTTCTGAGATGAGTGTCAGGCTCCCTCACATCCTCTCTCAATTCCTCCAAGACAGGGAGGGTGGCACAGGCAAAACTAACTGCAATTTCAGAAGCAACAAGCTGAGTGGCACAGACAGGAAGCTGGCTGATGGAGACTCGTGTCTGAAATAATTGCATCATAACAAAATGCCAATATATCCCAACTTCAATGCAGTCTCTAAAAACTGTGATAGATAGAAGCTTTTGGGAAAGAACCTGTTGGCTGGGAACAGCCCTGTCCTTTAGAAAATAAACCAGCAAGTTGGCTGCTGTTGCCCTAATCTGGAAAGAGACCCTGGTTTTCCTGTGATGTGGCCTTCCTCACTTCTGAGGGGCCGTTGTTGTAAGCACAGGGTAAGTGGCTTTCCTCAAGAAAGTAGACCAGTCTCCATGCCCTTGGAGTCCACTCCAATATCCAAACTGGCGCGAGCTTTGGCACACTGGGCGGTGCCATGATGGCTGAGGGTAGGGTTTTAAGGGGCGTGGGAAGGATGGTTGCTAAGAAACCAGTCACACATTCAGCAACCCACTTGGGGCTAGGTTTTATTTTCTGAGACACCTTTCCCTTTACTCTCCTTTGCTCTGTGTGTCTGAGCATCAGCTCCTTTCTCCCTGCTCCTTTGAGAAGTAAACACGGGCATTAGCAACCCTTCTTTGCTCCACGGAAGGCTGAGTGGCTCTGTGAGGTTCTCCCAGAGCACTCTTACACAGCTGTGACCTCAAGTGGAGTGTTACCTGGATATCTCCCCCAACCTGGACAGCAGCAAGTGGAATGTGAGCTCATCAGAAACCTCTGGCCAAGTTGGGGAATACATCTCCTTTTAGGGGTTGTTGTGATTTAGATCCATTTCTGCACCCTGCTGTTGCAATGGAGCAGACTGTGAAAGGGAAGATTCTCAGAGGAGCTGTGTTTTAATGTAGCAATTTGATTCAATTTTCCACTCTATAAAATTACCCATCACTGCTCGTTGCTTTCTAACAGACACCTTCACTCTTAATTTAACAATCCTATCGAATTCTGCCAGGGAAATTGGAAAAATTTATCACCTGTGAAATTTTATTTTCCTTTGGTTGTATCTGTTTTTGTAAAACTTCATTAACGACGATGACTTGCTGAGGAAATTATCATTTTTTTTTTTTAACTTCAGACACAAGAAATGGCTCGACCTCAACCAAGATATCATTTGCATAATAAAACACAACAAAAAGACTGGGGAAGTCGGGGACTAGCAGAGGCTGGAAGTGCTGGGAGAAGAAGCAGGCTCTTCTTGTCATGGGTTGGTGACTGAGTGTGTGAGGTCCCAGTCAGGAGGGAAGGTGTAGCCACAGCCCTGCAACTCAGGAAGCAATGACGTGGCTTCTCCCCAAGGGAGAGATGAACGTGGTATTGACAGGGTTGAACCCTTCTCAGGAAGCCTTGAAATGTCAGTTGCTTACTAACAATATTTTTAGCAACCAGCCCTGACTTCAGGGGCCTGAGTGTTAGGTTCACTTCAGCTCCTAGGTTCATCTGGGATTGAGGTTTAAATTGCTATAAATTTAGACTTAACTTGGATTTCTCAGTAGAGCACTGAACTCCTGGCAAATTTCCACAGGAGCGATCTTTCTGAATGGACTTGAAGATTCAGCGTTCCTGTGGTCTAACTACCTCACAATTAAAAGGCTCAGGCTTCATTTTTTGCACAGTCTGACCCCCACTGTGCTCTGCACTGTTTAGCAGCTGCTGTTACCCACACAGGAAGTGGTTGGGCGGGAGCAGTGATGACTACACAATTTTTGAGATGCTGGTTATCATGCCTTCGGAAAAAAAAGAAATACGTACAGTGGACCTGGTGTAATGGTGGGCAGAGGACACATGTTAGGTCTATCAGCAAGAGATGTGATTTGATTCGTGGTATATCTGGACTAGGCAAGGGTGAGCTGTGCTCTGTCAAGGCTTTACTGTGTTACTGAAAAGGCTTGTTGGCGTTTACATTGCTGCAGTCTTTTCATATCCTTCATCATTTGAGGTGACTTTCCATTATCCTCACAATTACACAGAAAAGAAGTTCAAACTAGAGAGTTTTGATGAAACTCATGGTGAACCTATGAGAACCAGCATGAATATTCTTGACTCTCGAACCTGTTGATGTTTGTAATAAATTACTTCACATGCAGAGATAAAACACACTCCCCACCCCCATCAACCCATCTTGCCCCCAGGGCAGGGCTTCTGTGCTGGGAATCTCGGAAGCTTCCTTGCAAGTGCCTCCATCAGAGGTTTGGCTTCCTCTGGAGCTGTCCAAGTTATATTCTTCTACCAGGTCTAGAGTCTCTAAACGAGAGGAAGGTAATTAGAAGACGAAATGTCTCACCTGGTAAGATTTCATAAATATCTTCTTCTTTCTCCCCCATAGGCTCTTTGAGCCCCACGCTGCCAGGCAAGATAATGGGTCTGCTTTGGGAACCAGAATTTGAGGAGTCAAAACCATCGATATCATCGTACATCTCTTCTTCTTCCTCTTTCTCCTCTTCTCCCTCCTCCTCTTCCTCCTCTTCATATGGAATGGTTAAGGAGCTCAGGTCTGTCAGGGCAGAGATGGGAATGAATCAAGATAGGGTGAGAAGGAAAAGGACAAGGCAGGGAAAGAAAGAGGGAGGAGGAGGAGGAGGGATGAGAATAAAACATGTCAAAAGAAAATGAAACACCAGGTTAAGTGCTGTTATTTCTAGTGCGGGACTTGGTGGCAGGAAATCTACAGAAAAGGCCAGACTAGCACTGCATCAGGTTTAAACCATCAACATAAATCCTTCCTTGCAATAAAACTTGATCAGGATGAAGCAGCCCTGAAAAGTATGGGTGTGTGAGAGCACATGAGGTGAAGGGAAGAGAATAGGCCAGAAGAGGAAATGCCAGCGTGCTTCGCGCTGCTTGTCAAGTGGAAAACTGGGAGGGTGAGTGATGGCCTAGGTTCTCCGGGGCGCACGGAGCCTGGGAACTATGGTGGCTTCCACAGGATACCTGAGCTGTCACAAGCTCATTCATCTCCCCCATGGTCTCACTGCAGAATTTCGAGAGGTGTGCTTGTAAAGAGAAAAGTGGGCAAAAGTGGAAGAGGAAGAGAAAGAGAAAGTGGGATGTGGAAAAATATAACGGTAACACCGGACCAGATGGAATGGCTGAGTGATGTGGTTTCCATGTCCTTTTGCAACTGTACAGTCTGGCTGACCTTAAAATGGGTCACCACATAGAGGACGTTGAGCCATTACAGCACTGGGGGGCATAGGGCAGGAGAGGGAGATTGCTTTCTTATTTTAATGGGGAACTGGGAAGGTTCATTCTCTGAGGCGCAGTATAGCGTGCTCTCTGAAACCCTGCTGAGGGGCCTCTGCAGAATGGGCGAGAGCAAGCAGGGTGCTCTGGGGAAGAAAGAATAGAGAGACATCCGATGCTCATTTCGAAATACAGTAAAACTGTTTGGCTTGATTAGGCTTTTAATAAAGATTTTGCAACTATTTTCATCTGAATTCTGGAGCCACCTCATATGAGGAAGGGATCAAAGACACATCTGTGGCTTAAACCATATGTTATTATTTTGTTTGTTTTAAAATAAAATGGAATGAATAATTTCTTCAATGTGGGATTCTGAAAGTACCACAGGGTACAGCTCAATAAAGCTGCTTGGAGTTTTATTGAGGTTTACACACTTAGGGGTATATTACACGCATAAATCCAAGGCACCTAGATGAGAGCGTACCCTGTAGTCTCACCATCAATGTTCATGTTTGCCTAGTTCTAGTCTATTATACGTGACGCTCTTGGTAGATGCAATAGTTTGTTCCTGTGATAGTAAAGGCATAAACTGAATAAAGGAGGCAATAGTAATTAAAGCTCTGGTGCTTCCTTCTTTTTTATCCACAATAAAATCTTATAGCAGAATTTAAAAAACTAGATGAAAAGGCTTGGTGTTTTAAGTTGATGTTCTTCTCGCTAGGTCTTGGGTCACGTACGAAGTTGGTGCTTCTGCCTTTCTGCAGAGGCAGGGTCCTGCCATGAGGTATGTGTACCATCAAGAGGGTTATCAATGTCAGGTGACAGACTCTTGGCTGACTGCCCCTACCTGCTGGGCCCCTCCCAGACAAGGCTGCCTGGGCCCCTGTCACTGCTGTGCCTACAGGATGGCCAGCAGAGGGTACTCTAAGAGCAGTCATTTGACATCCTCAGGCAGGCCTCTTCCCAGTCAAAGCAAAGAACATTTGATTGTGGTTTGGGAAACAGCAATTTGTCTTTTGTGTCCAATGTTCTCAAAGGCCACCTAGATGAGTTTAGATTTCTACTTGACTAAAACTGGAAGATTTTGAACCTAAACCACATCTAGATGACTTTGGTATCATGTATTTCTTTTCCAGAATATAAGGGGTTACGAGACACTGAATTGAGCGGAGCTGGTGTTTATTTTTTTATTTTTTGGAGCTGGTGTTTAGCATATCTTTTCTGGTGATTATAAATATTACGGACTTGCCTGTAGGTAGGTGGAAGAGCTAGAATGATACTAGAGGTCACCTCCAGGTTGATGGTTTCTTTTCCTTCTGCATCACATATGGTACTATTTGTTGTTATCATGTGAAAGATAAGATAGGGAGAATGGGCAGATAGAAATATATTGAAGCCCATGGATTATAGTTATGCAATACAACTTGAATTGAAAATGGACTGAAATACTGTTTCTGTAATAACGATACTTACCCTTTAACAAGAAACCTATTTGATCCACCCAGTCTCTGGCTTCAGCTGGACTAGAAGCTGTAAACTAGAGAAAAATTAGTGAATTAGTGTATCACTTTCACTAACATTTCTGTGAATCCTTTAGGGAGGTTCAAGGGGAGGAATCTTGCGAGCTGAACTGCAGAGTCAAGTAGAAGGCTCAGAATTCTCATTAACTCTCAGATTCCTGAGAATTAACATTTAGAACAAAGATCAAAATCCCACTCAAAGTGATTTTTCTCCTTCAGTAACTTTGCATACCCAAAGTTGACAGCTGGATTTGAATCCAGATTCATGTTTATGTGCATTCATTCATTTGATTACCCATTCATTCATCAGGCATTTATTGAGAACAGTTTACAGAGAAAAAGGCAAACCCAAACTACTGACTTCAGATCAACATGTCAGTTTTGGAGATGGCACACACTCGTGACAAGGGACACTACAAAGCAATTGCGTTTGCAAACAGCTGGATGTTGAGAGAAGACAGGGAGCACTTATCATCGCCCATGGTAAGCCAGGGAGGCTCGCTGAAGTAACACTGTTTGGGTTGAATTTTTAAAGAGAGTTGGTGGAAATTGGTGGAGGGAGCTGAACATTTCAGGTAGGGAGAACCAGCCGCCAAAGATTAGAAACGAGACCATCAAGTATAGGGAAGGTAGGCAGATCAGCTTGACTGGAGAACAGTAACAGATGAATCTGGAGAACTAAGGGTCAAAGAAGAACTGATGAAAAGGCTTTGAGTATGAGGAATTCAGATTTCAAGGGCAGGCGGTACAGATGAAGCCACTGTAAATTCTAGAAAAAGGAGAGGGAGAGTCTGTCAGTTGTTGTGAGTAGGACAGACTGAAATAGGGAGAAATTAGAGACAGATCAACTAGAAGGCTACTTAACTAGTCCTCTGAATGAAGTGATAGGGACTTAACTATTGTGATGGCTGTAGAAATAAATCAGAAGGAAACGATCCAAAGGATATTGTAGAGGAAGAATCCACAGACTATAGTAATGACTTGGATTCAATGGGCCAAAGAAAAGAACTAAACAAACTCTACATCCTGATTCACAAACAGGCCAGTCAAGCATCAGGCTTTAGTAATTTCTTATTTTAAATGAATCAACTTGAAATGACTGTTCCTGAAAAACATTTTTATTATCTGGTCATTAGTGTAAGATAAAAACATGTGCTGTATAAGAAACCTAGATTCCTGCTTAAAACTTATTAATAAATATTGTCATTCTTGATTTCTTAAAAACACTTGTCTATAAAAATGACTAGGAAAATTGTTTTAGATATATACATTTTTATCTGGGCCTTGCAAATCAGAACTTGCTAATAAAAATAGACAGATCTATAAAAAATTCCATAGAAAAGTTTGGCTTAAAGTAAAAAATTTCTTTTGAAATTACATAATTAAAACCTAGGTCATTTTTACAAAATAAGGGCTAGGATACTGTAGAAACATGAAAGGATGAGTGCTGAGAAAGACTTGAAGGGTCAAAGGGTTACGTAAGTGGTTAATATTAACCTTAGCATGGCTTTTCTCTTTTTCTTAAGTTAGCTAAAGTTTTTCTAAACTATTTTCATAAAACTGTGATAAAAGTAGCCAACAAGGAGGAAACAATATGTGTATATACCCACACAATATATGTATTCAATTTAAAAGTATATTTTTCGTGAAAAATCACTATATTTCCATATTCAGACTTTTTTTGGCCTTTTTAATTTTATAATTCATTACCTATTATATTAAAATATATAAAAATGAACACAGTGAAGACTGTCTCTCTCACCCCCATTCAAGTCCTCTAGTTCCTTAGTAGTCACTATTAGTACTCATTGCTTCTAGTATCTTAGAAATCTTTCCAGAGATATGCAGTGCATCTACACACAGGAAGATTATTTTGGATATCAAGATGAATATGTGACAATGAATTATTTATTCACCCTACAGTCAGATTTCTCTTTTTCTGGATTTCATAAAAGGAAGTGAAGATAATCAGTTGAAAAAGAAAGAGAGTGGAAATTAAAGCCATGGAATTAGAGACTCTGAATAAAGAACTGGGTTGTGTGCTGCAATAGACAAGACTTTCACCTACAGAATGAGACTGAGAAGGGAAGGGATGAAGAGACAGAAGCCTGGCAAAGGCAGGATCTAGGATGAATATGGCAATAGAAGGGTGGGCACGACACAGCGAAGGTGAGGACGTGTCAAGAAAGAAGGTCTTGGTAAGAAACGACAGGTAACAAAGGATGGCATCCAGCATCACAACCACAGCTCACATGCAACATGGAACAAAACTGCAACACTAATGAGGATCTCCATCTCCTCGGCTCATCCTACCTCATAGCTGCGCCTATCCTGGGAGGTCAGCTCAAAGCAGGATTCTTTCTTGGAATCTTTTCGCAGGTAGGGGGCCATCCGTACACTGTAGCCCTTAATGAGGAAGATCCCTTTGGGCTGCTTGCCTGCAAGACAGGAAAGCTTCCTTTATCTCTAGAGAGATGCAACTGCCAAGGGAGGGCATCTTCTCTGGATGTAAAATAGAAGCACAGAAACAGCTGTTACCTCCCTGAGGAACCACAATAGTCGAGGAAGGGTTATTAGAGAAGCTTAAGAAGAGGCTACTGTGACAGCCAGGCAGAGATCACTGCCAAGCTAGGGAATGCAACGTGAAAGATTATTTTGCCAAAAGAGTACAGCAGAGACAGAGAATTTATCAGAATGTTAAGAGATCTATAATAAGAGAAAGAAGAAATTATTACAGCGGGGAGAGTATGGCTGTAAACATGAGGCTCTTGAAGGCTATTATAGAGCTGAAACATTATCATCAGGGCCAGCAGAGCACGTGCGAGGGGAGGGACAGCAACCTAAGGGGCATTATACGTCCGGGTTCTCCTCCTATGTCTTACGTAGCATGTGGGCTAGACTTCTCTTCCTCTCCTGCTGGTCAGGTGGAAGTTCATGCTAGAGGAAGAATAATTAAAACTCAGTGTTTTATCCCCCTTGCTAGCAGTCAGATTGGGAAGCAGCAGAGTACTGTTGAGTATCATTAGATGATGAGGAAGGGACTATAAAAGGAAAAGGACCCTAAGTGAGTGAAAGGAGAGACTACTCTGCCTGTCACTCTCTTAAAAAAAAATTAGAAACAGAAAAAGAGGGGGTGGTTCCCAATGATTTTGCGTCGTGGTGTGGTTCAGAACTTGTAGAAGAACAGAACCACAGTGTCTGAGTGATGCTTTCTGTCCTGTAGAACGAATTTCTTTCTTTTGGCCGCACCTCACAGCATGTGGTTCCCTGACGAGGTTTTCAACCCATGCCCCCTTGCATTGGAAGTATGGAGTCTTGACCACGGGGCCACCAGGGAAGTCCCTAGAATGAATTACTTTTTGATGACGATGATGAGAGGGATGGCAGTGGGAAGAAAATAGTTACAGAAAAGTAAAAGAATCTGTCCTCACCTGGTTGAGCTAAAAGAAATACACAAACACTCTATACTTACTAAGAAAATGTCTTGGGCACAATAAGAAGTAACTGGCAAGAAGGGAGCCATGCAACAGTGCTTTTTGACACCAGAATCTTTTTTGTTAAAGTATCTCTCCTTGTTCTAACTGGCCACTAAAATGTTTTGTTGTTCTTTGGTCACCAGATTTTATTTCACTCTGATGGCAAAATGGTCAATAAAAGTCTCCAAGCCTCTCGCTCTTGCTCTCCCTCCTCACCTTGAGTGGGAAGGATTCTGAATGAATGAACGTGATACCTGGTTTTATATCCAGATATACCAACCAAATATTTAAATGTAAGGGAAATGATAAACATTTTACTAAGGGCACACATGTTACATTAGTTTGAAGTTTCAAAATAAGAAAATAAAACCTGGCTGGCCTAGAATTCAGGGGAGAAACTTTAGTTGCTGGATTTGAGAGTGGGCTAGGGGTTGGAAGGATGCAAGGGGCTTATTATTCAGGTTTTGAGTTACGCTGCTATCATTTCCAAGTACACCTCACACTTTACCCATATATGGGAAAGGCTCTGAGGAATCGTGATGGTGAACCCAAGATGAAGGTTAGTGATAACTGTTTCAGGCAGAGAGGCAGAGTGAGGTAACTGCCTTGAAGCCCAAGATCTAATCTGTAGGATTTCATGTCACTTAGCTAAGCTGTTCTTTCTGCTACCTTTGAGCCAAAGGTGCTGGAAGTCCAAAGGCAACTGTGTAAGTATCTGACTATTCCCTTGACTAGCTATCCAGGCTTTGGGAGAGGAATAAGTCCAGGAAAGAAGGAAGAGAGGAGAAACAGAAAATTACTGAAAGGACCATAAAGGATTTACTTTGGATCAATGGCCTCTGTAAGGTGGTAGAACTCAAAGAAATCCCCGCAAGATTGCTACTTTATCTTCCTCTTGTGTTGCAGCATCACTCCTGCGGCAGTCTATCTGGCAGGAATTCCCTGTTTCAAAGTTTCCATTCACCTACAGTGATAACTTTTAGCTTGTAGTTATTTGTAGCTCCTCCGGTTTGTGCTTATATCCTCTATTCCCTCTCATGAACTAAGCAAGAGTGTTAAGCCAGGATGGGAGGTCTTTTAGGGATAGCTCATGAGTGTTGTGGTTGATTGAGTCAGTGGTGGCTCATAAGAAGCTGCTTCTGACTTGGGTCAACACTTTGCTGCTGCTGCCATCTGGCTGAAGGGTGTCTCTCGGGCACAGCAACTCTTGGGGTCTCGACACTCCATGGCTCTAGGGATGTCCATTGGATTACATCCCAGGAGCCAGTAGGATAAAGTTTGAAGCATGCTCTTAGAGAGTTCGTACTCAAAGATTATATTTCTGGGCTGTTGGTAAGCTGCTAAAATCCTTCTCAGAATTATTATTTTTCAATATTTAACCTATATTATTAATGCCTATAAAGTGTTTGAGGTTCTTTTTTAACAAATGCCAAGGCATTTGACCTCGATGATATGTTATTAGTCATAAGGTAGCCTTTTGATATGCTGACCATACTACCCTAGTGCTTAAAGGGGCTATAATTTCTAAATTGGTATCAGTTTTTGGTGATGAGCAAGGAAGGTATTATTTAGCCAAGCTTCTTTCCCAAGCATGTCTCTTTATGGGTGTTAGTTAAGGACTACTAAGTTTAGATCTAAGTGCTTGAGAATTTACGAAGTGCTTGCATCCAGGAGTGAAATGCTGCTGTGCAAATGAAGAACACTTACTTTTCTCATTAGCATAGTAGTAGAAGAGGCCTCTGCTGACAACACACCATCGCTTCTGCCACTCTGATCCAAAGAAACTATGATCTAAACAGAAGAGCAGTAAGGGACATAAATTCAGGTAACTACAATCACTGAAGAGTCCGTAAAATCCAACAACACACAGTCCAGTGTGTTATTGTTTTATCTTCCAGGTTAATGGACTGTAAAACCCTCCCTTTCACTCCCACAGGTTATCCCATATTGACTCAGAGTGCAGAGGACTCACTCAGTTAAAGGCCCAAGTTCTAAACAGGTTTTGCTTGCTCTGACCTCAGCTGTTTCTCTATATTTCCTTTATCTTTAAGGTTCTATTCTCATCCTGTAGTTATAAAATTCTCCACATCTCCAGATCTTTATGTGTTGTTGCCTTTTCAGTTCAGTTCAGTCGCTCAGTCGTGTCTGACTCTTTGCAACCCCATGAACCACAGCACGCCAGGTCTCCCTGTCCATCACCAACTCCCGCAGTCTACCCAAACTCATGTCCATGACACTCTAGGCCATGGGCATGAGCAAGGCTTTCTTTGTACTAAGCCAATTTGCCTGAGTGTTAAACCTGGTACTCCAACCCTACTATCCTAATTAAAGAGTGACAGCTGAAGATTCAGACTTGTCTGAAACTTTAAAGTGGGCTGCTTCACATATGATATAAAAATTACACTTGAGGCAACACAGTTTCACTCTTTAAGGGTGAACACTGAGAGAAGAGAACAAGAATACAGTCATTCATTTATTCATTCAACAAGTAATTACTAAGCAGGTGTACCAGGTGAGCAAGACAAAAACCAATCCCTGTCCTGATGAAGTGGAGATGTGGGGCCAGGTCTTTCCAGCCTACACACAGATACCAGACTTCTCTTTTTTTCCTTTCCTCTTGCCTTATACCTGCCTAGTATAGTAGTGGGCATAGAGAATGCATTCCCTATGATGGCCCTCTTTTTCCTCATTTCCATTCTCTTCTTGGAATATTCTGAGATCTGGGATCTAATCAGTACCTTTGCTTTTCTTCTCTAAGTATCCTTGCTTGATGATATTATCAAGCTCTTGAGCTCCTCTTTCGATGTCTTCCATTCCTAAAAGGAATAAGAGCAAAATGTTTTGTTGAAATCTGACAGAATTTTCATTGATTTGGGCTACTTGAGATAATCTACATTAATGAAGAGATACAGACGGGCTATTGCTTAAATATGATACAGAATAAAACAATTTCTAGATGACTGGAGGGGAGTAAATTTTCTTTCTTTCTAATTATATCTAATGCTGAAATTGCTTAAAATGACTTAAACATAATATTAGTCTGTACAAGGGAGGTTGTTTAAATGTGCACAGATTGGTAAGAAAAAGGACTCCAAAAAACTAAGAATTTGCTTAACTAAACACACACTCACCTTTTTCTAACAAACAGAAAGTCACCTTAGTAAACATATTTTTATTAAGTTCACACAAAGAAAGGCTATGCATAGCTGAACTTGGCAATAATTGCCAAATCCCGGTTTTGTCAGTGTCAAGGGAAAAGTCTAGGAATGGAAGAAGCCTTTACAAAGAGAAGACCTGGATCTGACATCAGCTTTTAATTGTATGCTGCTAACACTCTTGGCTTTCAATTAGCCTCGTTAGGCTAGTTTATTGAGAAGTCAAGATCCTAATTTGTCTTCCACCACTAGGGGTTATACTTATTTTACAGAAGGGAGGGGTAAAGGTCAGACAGAGACAAAGAGGAAGGAATTTAGTTCTCAAAAAAATAAACAACAACAAAAACAATAAAAAACTCTGTACTTCTTTTTTTTTTTTTGTACTTCTTAATTAGGAGAAATGAAGGGAGTGGGCTAGCATAGTCCTAATATTCATTCTTTTTAGGTTTGGGGACTAAACCTTTTGCTTCTATGCTGTTTCCAGCTTAGTTTCAAAAATGTAGATCAGAAGAGCTCTTTTTTAGCTGAGTGCCTGATTCTTTTTCCTATTTGTTCTTATTTTCAACTTCTTGTTCATGGGCTGTTTCCATTTGTGTGTTATGCAGTTAGCAAACTCTGTGGCTGCTATAAATCTCCTGGATGGGTCTCCGGGTGCACACATGAGATGAACAGCAGCAAAGGAAAGTTCATCTATCTAGGATTCTTTCATTTCTCCCGCCCTTCTGAAAATTCTAATATCTCTTTGAAAATGCTCTCCAAGAAACTAGAAACAGATCATACTGAGGGTGAGGACCTGGTGCAGCTAAGAAGGCCCTTTGAAGGAGAACCTATCCTCTCTGCCATGCTGTCAAAAAAAAATTGCTCCTAGAGGCCTAAAAATTAAATGAAAGACACAAGGGATAAGAAAAACAGGATCCTTTAAGCCTGGAGTTTCCATCTTTTCTTCCCACCATTTTTTTTTTCCCTTTTTTTAAGGTTTTGTTAAACTTAGAGACACAGTTTCTTGTTAAAGATGCCGAGAGTCTGAATCATAAAAGACATGTTAAATGTTCTATTAGAATTCAAACCTCCTTTTTTAATGCAAATCTAAATGCCATTTTATGGAACATCTATAATTATGAAAATGGGAAGACACTGCCTCGTGTGCGGGGAGAGTCTGTGAGTATGAATATTACATTAATGGGCCCACACCAGCTCACTGATCCTGCTGGCAGGAGCATAAAAAATGCTTGAGTGAAACTTTTATTTAGATGTTAAGACTCCAGGCCCCAGCGGGGTGACAGAGACAGTCCCTGTGAGTTGCCATCCGAGAGAGAGCTTGAATTGAATTACCCAGGGGGGAAGGAAGTAGTGATGAGCACTGCTTCGCTTATTTAATTTCATTTACTTTCAGTACATTATCAGCATGAGGCTTTTCTCTCCCCACCAACTGAAACCCAAGAATGCCACCACCAAGAAAACAAAGACATAATGCAGCAGAGATGTTTGAATTCAAAGTCACTAATTTTAGGAGACTAGGGACAGCACCATCACTACCTTCTCACCCTAAAAGTCACACTTGGTTTGCTAAAATTAGGCACTGAATGAGTTGCTGAATTTCCTCTCTTGGTCATCCATCAACAAGATTCTGAAGAGGAAGAGAGCTGGAAATACAGTATTTTATATGCTGTGTTTTTGTAAGATGTGTTTTGTTGCTTTCCTATCAGAGGGAATCTGTATTGATGAACTCTCTTGCCTGCATTCCCTTATGGGCAGTGGAAAAAAATGGGATTATAGGTGAAATTTGGAATGGCTAGGGAAAAAAAATCAGATCAAATCAATTTTTATTCTGTTGACTGTCTTCTATGTCTAAGGCACTCTGTGATGAGTGCAATAACAGAATTGTTCTCAATGTAAAGTTGACTCTGAGCCCAATCTTATTACCTCCACAATCTATTAGATAAACCCAGATGGGATCCAGATCAATCTCAATCCAAGGTGAGAAGCCACTGTGGCAATCAAGTTCTCTCCCCTTTCAGTGTCAGCTCAGGGTCTCACTGACCAAGAAATGGTGGTCCTGAGGATATACACATTAACTCCAGTCCTGTGTGATGAGGCTGGAAGAGCCCTGTATGCCTGAATTCACAAGTGAACCGATATGCAGAGTTACTAAACATGTAATAGAAAGTATGTAGATGTTTTACAGGATGGTAATAAAAATATCACTTTTATTATCATAAAATTGGAAGGAAGAGGCCACAAACAATTGCATGAGTTGCTATTTTAAGGCAAAACATTTAAGTATATAATTAAAAAAAAAAAAACCAAGGCTTTTTGTCCACTACCTAAAAAAAGATATCACCACCTTGATGGAAAAAAAAAAAAAGAAATGATTTAGATTTACTGGGAATAAATTGCCCTTTGGATAAACCTAGGGGTGTATCACATTATATCAGCACAAAACAGAATTGCATTAGTGTCATAATCTCTCTCTACTACTGCACTTAACTAAATCTCTCAGAATAGCCCATATAAAGAAAAGATTCACTTAGCTGAAGGATGTGGGGCTATAAAGATAAGATCAACAGAGTAGAGTGTTACCCAGAAGTGATGGCCACCCAACTTTCATGACAGATGAAGATAAAAGAAATTCTCAGACATCTTTCTTTCCCCATCCAGATTCCTTTAAACCCTGTATCCCACCCATACCTCCTCTGCAGAGTACAAGTCCATCTCTCAGCACTAAGCATGACTCCTTAGTTAGCCACGCACAGCAGCAACAATGGGGGCCCTTTGGAGTGTGATACATTTCCATAAAGTAGTCAATAAAAAAGACACGGGAGCTTATGTGAGTCACGGCCTATTTAATCAGCTGCATTCTAGCCCACTGAGAAAAGAGAATTGGAGAAATCAGTTGGCAATACAACGGCACAAGGCTAATAGCACAAGAGGCCGCACAATTTCTATTGCAAAAAGGTTGCAGCTCTTGCAGAAAAAAACAGTCCCCACAAACTTTCATTATAGGTACTGGCTTGGTCTCTTGCCCAATCAACCTGAAATGAAAATCAATTATTAAAAAAAAAAAAAAAAGAAAATCAATTATTTAAAAAATTCCATCTTTTGTTCAACATTTTCCTCTCCCTAAACTGAACTTCTATCCTCTCCTTTCCTTTTACTCCAAGTTCTTTTCAATTGTTTGAAAAAAGAGACCAAGCCAACTCCATCCTGGAGATGGATAGCTACCTGGGATGAATTTCAGGCAGGATGAAGTTTACCAGTTTCTTTCATTAAAGTACACATGATACAGGACCTAGGATTTTGGGGGATGAGTTTGGATAAAATCTAAAATTTGAAGGTTGGGAATGGTCAAGTTCCATTTGTGATTCCAGTTCACTCACAGATCACTGGTATGTGTGTGCATTTGCAAAATGACAAATATACTTCACAGTGTCTCAAATGGACAAAATCAAAGGGGATGCTGCAGGTCAGGTAGGGTGGGAGGGACAGTAGTCTCCTGTCTGGTGGTCGTTAATCTCCAGCGTCACTTTGTAGACAAAGGTCTGTATAGTCAAAACTATGGTTTTTTCAGTAGTCATGTATGGACCATACGTGAGAGTTGGACTATAAAGAAGGCTGAGCACCAAAGAATTGATGCTTTTGAACTGTGGTGTTGGAGAAGACTCTTGAGAGTCCCTTGGACTGCAAGGAGATCAAACCAGCAATCTTAAGGGAAATCAACCCTGAATATACATTGGAAGGACTGATGCTGAGGCTGAAATTCCAATACTTTGGCCACCTGAGGCGAAGAGCCAACTCATTGGGAAAGACCCTGATACTGGGAATGATTGAGGGCCAGAGGAAAAGGGGGCAACAGAGGATGAGATGGTTATCGACTCAATGGACATGAGTTTGAGCCAACTCTGGGACACAGTGAAAGACAGAGAAGCCTGGCATGCTGCAGTCCATGGGGTCGCAAAGAGTTGGACATGACTGAGCGACTGAATAATCTGTTGGTTAAATCCTCTCCTTTGTTTCTGGTTTCTGAGTCCTTCTTTAATAAGTTCATTACTATTTTTCTTAGCTTCTTGCATTTCTGGATTACTTTTTGCTTTTTTTCTCAATTTTCAGGAACCAGTCAATTAATGACAGTTTGAGGTGTTTGGCAGGAAGTATTCATCTTCTACAAATGAAACAGGGACAACGGTTTCAATGATTCTTCCTTCATTAGTCCCTTGGGACAGGCTTACATAAGTCTTGATCTGCTATGGTTCCATTCAATATCCACTTGAGTTTACATTTATTTATCACATTTTACAGTCTTTGTGCTTTGCTTATTAAGGAATATAGACTAACACATATAAGGTGAAAAATTCTAAGCCATTAATAATAATAGACTTAGGATCTAAGAGTTTCAAAGACATGGAAGCCTTTAATCTCATGGAGAAATAAATTGGATAGCAGATGAAAGGAAGGGATTGAACACAAAGTACTTAACCAAGTTCTTCAACAAACTGTGACATAAGAAACTAAGAAAATAAGTGCAACTGGAGCTAGACTGAAGGATGTCAGAGAATGGTAGAAATCTCACATATGGTTAAAACCAATGCAGGAGACAAACATTCAGGAGATCTTGATGGACCCTTGTTTCCCCTCCAGTATTTTAAGGTCTTTAAAAAAAAAATCTGTTAATCCAGGTAACAGACCAAACTGTGTAAAAATCTGTGGAAGAAATTTGTTACACTGAGGATACAGAAAATTCCCAGTAGAGTCTAGGCCAGAAGTGCTAAGAAGAAAATAGATAATTGATGTGTGAAATTATTAAAACTAATACATTTTAATAAAAATGTTTAAAAAAAACCCTAACAGGTCTTAACCTGCATTTTATCAAGCATTTTCACATTTAATTTGAGCTCCATAGCATCCCTGTGAAGTATGTATTACTACCATTTCCACTTTACAGGCTAGGAAACAGGCTTACTGAAATTACAGGACTTGCTGAAGGTTGCTCAGCTGGAAAAGCCCAAGCACTTTCCACCACCCTGAGTTTCAGCTGAAGAGACACATTCAGAAGTAGCTGAGGAAAGAAAGGGTCTTCCCATCTCACTTGCCCACAAGAGATCTCATTTAAACATGGAAAATGTGGGACTTCCCTGGTGGTCCAGTGGTTAAGACTCCAATGCAGAGGGCACAGGTTTGATCCCTGGTTGGGGAACTAAGATCTCACATGCTGTGGGGTGCAGCGAAAAAAAAAAAAATTATGGAAAAAGAAAGATACAATGTGCGGTTATCCCAATACTTTAATATCAAAAAATTACTTTAAGGTCCCGTATTTCTCATTTACTTTGTAAGGTACTAGATGACTAATCTATAGAATTGTTTTTAGGGCAAGTCTGTATGAAATTCAAGAGATCAACAGATATGTGGAACAAAAATGAAAGAAAGAGAATGCAGTAAAAGGATACACAAGGAAAAGAAAATGCAAGGGAAAGAAACCTGGAGCTCTCAAACAGTGCTGCTTGAACACCAAGATTTGAAAGGCCTCTCTGACACAAGAGAAGAGGGAAAGGGAAGCCTGGTCCACTCTGGGGCTCATGCAGGAATTTTGGACATGATTCATTTACTCTTCAAGGAAGAAATCTTGGTTTAAAAACAAGGAAGATTTTTAAGTCAAATATCCAAATTGGTTTCTTTTCATAAAACTGTCCATTAATAATGCCAAGCTTGTTTGTTGTTTAGTCGCTAAGTCATGTCTGACTCTCTTGTGACCCCATGGACTGTAGCCGGCCAGGCTCCTCTGTCCATGGTATTTCCCAGGCAAGAATACTGGAGTGGGTTGTTATTTCCTTCTTCAGGGGATATTCCCAACCAGAGATCGAACCTGTGTCTCCTGCACTGGCAGGCGGATTCATTACCACTGAGCCACCAGGGAAGCCCCAATGCCAAGCTACAAGGTAACATACAGAAGCAATTAATGTTCATGGCATATGAAGACACTTCTTGTTTCCACAAAAAGGCACTACACTAATTACCACAGACGCCTGTGGTTTTCAGGGATGCTCCTCTTCCATGTCCTTACTTTCAGTAGGATTTTACTTACAAGAAGTGAAAGTTTTGGAAAAAAGGCCTTCCAACTCTAAGTATGATAACTCCAATGCACGAGTTCTAGCATCTAAATAAATGGGAATAAACAACAGCATCCAGTAAGTAAATAGTTCATCTAATTCAATGTAATAAAACTAATTCGATATAATAATTTATTAATTCTCAATCCTGGTATTAGGACACCAGGGCGTCTTTTGATCAGTTGATGGTATTGATAGAAATGGCAGAGATTTTGAGTAATTCACTTTAAGAATAAGAATGGATTCAATGCTTTTCTATAATAATACCATCATTTACATTCAATATGCTTTCTTAAGGGAAAAGTCAATTAAAAATAACTTATAGTGTATTTTATTTATGCCACAGTCGATGGTGATTAAACACATTTGATGTAGTACTGTAATCATGGCAATCAAGAACTCCAACAGAGTTTTATTTCCTTGAAAAAAAATTTGTGTTTCTTCAAAATCGTGGGTTCTTATGGAAGTGGGTTGGACATATAAATGTTGGTGGTCATGTGCTATGGGGAAAAAGATTGAGAATTCATGTAATCACCACAGAAATGGTATAAACCCAGAAAGTCTCTTGTGTCTTCTGATTTTATTAATGACATGTATCTATAACTTGGCTCAGATGGTAAAGAATCTGTCTGCAATTCAGGAGACCTGGGTTCGATCCCTGGGTCAGGATGATCCTCTGGAGAAGGGAATGGCTATCCACCCCAGTATTCATGCCTGGAGAATTCCATGGACAGAGGGGAGCCTGGAGGGCTACAGTCCACGGGGTCACAAAAAGTTGGACATGACTGAGTGACTAATGCTTTAATTTAGTACCTTTAGCTTTATTTTCAATCCTAAGAATCCATCCTTAATACCGAGCCACAGAGATCCAAATAACCTGAATTCCTTTTAGCAGCCAAACCACAGTAAGTGGCAGCAGGATAAACTGAGAATCCTGACCCAAATCCAGACAGTGATGCTTCAAATGGCTTCAAGATTCTAAAAAGGAGGAGGAGAGGATTTCAAATGCCAAATTGTTTTTTTTTTTTTTTTAACAAATCTCGAAGGATCATTGTATTCTCATCTCATCTTGAGACAGGCCACTTTTATACATGTGTCACTTGAGAGTGTTTATCTTTAAAAATGAATGACAAAATATTATTTTCAAATATATTTACTTACTTCTCTACTGGATTATGATAAGAACAGGGAGAAAAGGAAAGAAAAAGAGCCCTCGCTGGGTTTGGGGTCACTTTTCAACTGGTTTAACTTCTACTTGTCCACCATACTGTGGCCAGAAATCATCTTCCTGAAACGTATATCTGGCCCTGTCACATTCCTGTTTACAGCCTTGAATGGTTCTCCCTAGCCTATAGGAGGAAACTCAAACTCTCCATCTCTTCAAAAACTTTAAAACTTGGTCTCACCCTATCTTCCAGTTTCATTTTGTCCTAATCCCTTATCCTTCCTAATACTCCAAACAATAAGTGACAGGCTTTGCCTTCTGGAATATGGCATGTATTTTATACTGCCAGGCCTTGGCTCATGCTGTTTTTCTTGGTTGGGAATTTCAATCTCTTATCACCATTTTCTGAGGAGGGAGTGCTCCTTTAAGACTTAATTCAAATGTCACATCCCTTCTAAATCTTTCTCTATTTCTCCAAATAGAATTATATCCTCCCTTTTCTGTGCTCTAATACCATTTTCTATAGGGTACTATTATAGCACAGTCTTGGTTCCCAGAGACCCTAAACCTTTCCCCCAACACTCTCTCTCCATTCTTGTCTCTTTGCTTAGATGTACATAAGACCTTAATTACTATGTAAAACTGCTAGAAGCCTGAATGAGGAAATAGAAAAGGGACTTCCCAGGAAAAAGAATGTAGCTGGGGATCTGGGTAGAAGGCAATAGGGAGGATGGTCTAAAAAGGGAAGGAGGGTAAAAATGTATCTTGCATTCAGAGGCAGACAGAGAGCACTTTGAAAAAAATTAAATGAACAAAATAGCATAGTGCCTGGATTGAAATGAGGGAACAAAGAAGATCCAGTATGGCTGTGCCCCAAGGAGATGCACCAGTGTTTGCACCCCAAGTGCCTAGGTAAGGAGAGTAAGAATTATTGATAGATTGAGGCAGAGCTGGAATGGCTGAGACCCATCGCAGGGCAGGGCTGTACTGTAATTGTTGAACTGATGTGGGATAAAGAATAATCCTTCCCTAAAATACACTCAGTAAATTCCAAGGAGTTTGGTGCTAATTATTTAACTTCTTGAAGCCTAAAGAAAACCTGTGGTGGGAAGTCAGGTTCCTTTCATAGAGGGCAGTTTGATTCATTAGTCATATACTCATATACCTGTTTCTCTCTGTAGCCCCAAGGGCCTTGCACACACAGTAGGTGCCCAATAAATGTTTGTTAAACTGAATTGAAACCACTTCCAGCCTTATGGGACTTGTGGTCTAAGAAGGCAATATGGGAGTGAATATTTGTTAGATAAATCACTTCCACCTAAGCCACAAACAGTAACTTTTGTTCTGCTGTATATTCACTATTTTAATCTTAGGGTTGGTACTGTGAAATAAGAAAGTAAAAAACGGAAAGAAAGGAAGCTTTAGCCAAGAAAGCCAGGAGAAAGTAGCGGGTGAAGAAGTCAAGAGGAATCACAGTGCTAAGAATGACAGGGAAATGGATAAAGAGAATTTTGGGAAAAAAATTAGGAAAAAATACCATGAACCTCAACTGGAGAGAACTAAATCTCCCAGCTGATTGCATAGCCTCATCGAGATACCAGTTCTCTTTACCTCAGAAGTTATTTATCTTCAGGAAAGCATCAAAGGATGTGTACAGAGAAAGTCATAATGGACAAAGACGGAGCCAACCACAACTTAACAAATGGATAACTGAATATACTTCAGAAAACACCTATTGATGGCAATTTCTGAGCTGCAGGCCTTGAGTGGCTAAGAACTTGGCCCTTTCTTTCCCAAGTTTTGTTCTTTTATTTCCCTGAAAATTTTATTTTCTCTTTGAACATTACAAGTGTGTTTGTTTGCATCCTATACACAAACATTCTGTGTGTGTCTGAGCACTTGACACTGCTGATGGTGAAAGCTGCATGGGGATTAGTATACTAGAATCCTGGAATCTTTATTTTAGTTATTCTCCAAACCAAAAGATTTCAGGGAGGAATCCAATAATAGTAATTTTGCCTTCTCCATGTCTCTCTAGTGAAAAATTAGAGCACTGCATTGAGAAAACTTTTAAAGCAAACAAAGCAGAAAATAAAAAAGAAGACTCAGGAACTAATTATTGTGATTCTCTGGGGGTATTTCAGGGTGGGTGATCTAATGAGAACTCTCATACCCCATCAGGAAGAACTTGATGGGAACGCAGTGATCTCAGCAACGTGGCTTTGACCTGGGATGTATCAGCTGTTGGACAAAGGGCCACTCCCAAGCCGGACCTCGCTCCCAGCCAGCTCCCTGGGTGTCTTTGTGCAACCATATGGGATTGGTGACAGAAAAATGATGGCTGCAATAAGGAACCTTGAGGGCAAAAATCACCACCTTTCCTTTTAAGTTATACATATGAGATTTAAGATCTTTTTTGTTTCTTCTGTTTCATCTGACAAAACTCAAGCAAGTTTGAAGTAAGTTGAACTTTGCAAGGAAAAAATTAGGGAGGGGAAAATGAGGGTGATGTTGCTAGACCCGAAAGTTTCCAACCAAATCACCAAGTCTGTAATTGCAAAATAAAAACACTAAATCTCAATATCTATTTGCACAGCTCATTAACTAAGGGCTCACACTCAGCAAATGGGAAAAAAAAAATAAAGGAAAAAACCTTCAGTACCAAATACATTTGGAAAGTTACTGTGGAGACCTGTCCTTCCCTAGGATCTAAATTAGGCTGTTGTCAGATGCATCTGTCTGTCTGTCTTTACTGTTTATGTGGGAAACAGCAAGTTGGGATGAGGCAACGCATCTTTTGTCAGACTGTGCTGGAGAGAAAAAGAGAACATTCCTTTCTCCACTGAGTATTCTGAACATTGCAGCAGGCGCTCGACCTGCTTTGCTACTGGGACAACATGATTTACAATGTGAAAAGGGAAAACCTAAATCACCAAGTAATGAAAACATTAAAGTTAATGCATCACAAGTGAGGAATTTATTACCATTAACTCCAATAAACAGTTATAAAACACTTGTCCTTTCCTGTCCATGTGCAGGGACACAGACACTGGACTTCATTAAGCTCAACTTTCTTTTCTTCTTCACTAGACCAGTCATGTGTGTTTGAACCAACCACCATTTATTGTTAAGTGGACTGGTTCATTTTCCAGGACTGCAGAAAGCTGAAGGCACATCCATTTTGCTTCACGGTGCTTGGTATAGACGGATGAAATAGCGAAGTTTAGAAGACATGCTGCTCGGTATGGCTATATGAGTTTATTTAAAACTCCCTAAAATGTATGTCCGATAAAAACAGAGTAACTCTTCTAAGCAGCCTTTCTCAGAGGCAGGTATATAAGTAATAATGCCTGGCAAGGAGGGTGGCATATTGGATGCCAATGCATGTCAGGTGCATTTAGCTGAATAATTTTTCCCTTGTTATTGTTTGGTATAGCACCTTAGAAACCCGAGATGGAAACCCATTTCCTTCCAACATCTTTCTTTGTCACAGGGGCATACCAGTTTATTACCTTCAGGTTGTTCATGAACAAAAGAGGGTGCACATATTGGATGGCTAAGGTAGATTGGTTCTGGAATCATTTATTTTAGAGGAAAAAAAGAACTATAGTGTCTTTTTGGAAAGCCAACTCTAATCATGGAATTGCCTGAGTGTTACAAAGCAGACGGGAGGCAGCATGAAATTCAGGCTTCCCTGACTAGTTATAATAGTAATGATGATAATACTAATACTTCACATTTGGATAGCCCTTTATTTAGTGTTTGTAAAGTGCTTTCCTTAACAACATCTCTTTGATTCTGAGACAGAAAGAATGGGCTCAATAGTCTAACCTTTAGGAGTTGAAACTGAAACTCAGAAAGGGTAGAAGACTCTCATGCAGCTGGAAGGAAAGAGAATCAATACACAAATTCAGTGTTTTTTTAAGCTCCGAATCTAGTACTTTTTTTGGTTATATTATGCTATGACAAACATTTTTATGTAATGAGTAATGCTCTAGTCATAACTACAATGTGGTCAAGATGAAGAGTGTTTAATTCTAGATTTCTCGGCCCAGATGGTTTTTAGGAACCCTCTGTTAAGTATGGCTACGTTATTGGTCCTGCAGGATGGAGCCTGGGAATTGTCCAGGATGTCCAGCTTTGAAATGAGGTCTGATTTTTGGCATTACCAGACAAAGGCAGGTACTTGGATGACTCTCCTGTTGGGTCTCCCATGGGCCAAACTGTGTAGAACATGTGAAAGAAAGGGCTAGAGAGGCTCTGATGCAGAATCTGAGCTGTGTATCCTGCATTGCCAGCACCAAGATTTCCACAAGTAAGAAAAATTGCTAAAAAGTAGTATAATTTAAGGAGGTAGTAATCACTATTTTAGCATTTCCATAAGGTACCCTAATGAAGAACTCTTAGATGAAGAGGTTACAGGTCTCATCAGAAGTGATGGAGCAAATGACCCTGCCACTCATTTTGCACATAGGGAAATGAAAGCCCAGCCAGCTGTGATGCCGTTATGTGACTCACTCAATGATGCCATTATGTGACATCATCCAAGGTAATGTGACTAATTTGTTGTAGAGTTGAGAACAGAAATGGAGTTTTCTGACTCCAATTCAGCATCATATCATTCTTTCACTCCCACAGTCAGGAAATGATCCTTCTCTAACCCTCGTTTGACACACAGTACAGCAGAAAGTGGTAAGCCATCCTAAAACAGGTGAATTAAGTAACAGTCTCTGTCCTGAACACTGAGGCTCCTAGTCTTCTTTTACTGTTCAGTTCTAAAAACCCTGGGAGTCGTGTACAAGGGTACCTCCAACAGATTCATGGATCCTTCCCTGGAAAAATGAATGGCTTCAGAGAAAAGACCTGAAGACACTGACATTTGGGAGACCCCAAGCAAAATGGCTGGGTCTTCCTGTCACTCTCAAGTTTAGGCTTTCTAAAGTGAAGTCCATCAGTGAATATGTCCCACCTTGGCACACAGAAGTTTCAATATGCCTTTTAGTGCCTCATATTTAAATATAAGCAAGGTCTAAAGATCCCTAGACATTTGCAGAAAAGCTTCCAACATGGAGGACACAGACCAAAACATACAACAGATAAAAAGGAACTCGGAGGAAACAGTTAATTTAGGGAGCAGAAAGGAAAATTAAAAACCAAAACAAACGAGCCATCATTAATGTTTCCAGAGGGATGAGAAGACGCTGAATTCATGAAATAAGATGCTTAAAAAGAAACAATCAGAGAACAAGAAAGGCTAGTCTTAGACATATGGTAGTCAACATTAAAAACAAAATCAATAGATGGGTTGAAGATGTAATTGAGGAAATATTTAAAAAATAGGGCAAAAAGATTAAGAAAACAGAAAACAGAAGATATAAAAACATTAGAACACAGAAAGTAAAGGGAAGATAATGACCAAAGAAACTTTAAATTTTCTCAAAATGTGAGATATAAATCTTCTGACTGAAAGAGATAGCTATAAACCTAGCACATGAAATTTCAGAGACCCACACCTTGATGATGACTTGAAATTTCATAACACAATGGATAACAAGAAGTTTGTAAAAGCTTCTGAGTTGGGGGAAAAATTGGTCATACACAAAGAATCAAGAATCATACTGGCATTGAACTTTATAGTGACACCAGAAGCTAAAATGAAGCAAAACTTTACAAATTCTAAGGGAAAATAATTTCCATCAGCGTTTCAACACCTAAACTATCAATCAAGTGTAAAGGTAGACTAAAGAGGTTTTCAGACATGCACAATCTCAAGAAATGTACATTCTGGGCAGCCTTTCTAGGATGCCACCAGAACACGTGCCCCACCAAAGTGAGAGCGTCCATCAAGAAAGAAGGTGATGGATTCCGGTGGGGCTCTGGCCAAGGAAAGAGACAACAGTAAGTTCCAAGGTGGGCAGCCCACAGTGGGGAGGACAGAGGTCTCCGGGAGAGCTGCTCTAAGAACAAAATGGACCTGCTGAATCATCTGATGTGGGCGACCACTTCCAATTCTGCTACAAAGTTCGGGAAGAATTGGGGATGGTGACTTAGAAAACTAATAAAATGAAAAAAGCCAAGGCATTTTCCTACTCTGGAAAAAACAAGAAATAAAATTTAATTATAGAAGTTTATAAGGGTTGGCAGTAAATAAAATTTACATAGTTAAAACATGTAAAGCCTAAAACTAAACAAACTAAAAATTACAGTATAATCATGTTGGGAAGATGAAGGGAGAAGTGAAGACTGGGATTAGAGAAGAGTGTTAAATCCTCCTCTGCCAGAATATAAAATCAACAGTTAATATCTGAAATTGAAAAAGAAAAAGAAAAACCTGTATAATAATATATTTAGAAATTTATTATTTAAAATTATTTAGAAATAATATTATTTAGAAAGAATTATTTCATGAATTTCTAAATGTACACAGCAGAATTGATGAAAGATTTAAAGGGGTTGCTTCTGGAGAGCAGTACTCAGGAATTAGAAAGGGATGAATGTAGTATTATTTGATTTTTAAAACCATATGTCTTTTATTTTGGTGGAAATAAAAAATAATCAGAAAATGGAAAAAAACAGTTTTACAACAATTTTACAACAAAGCCACATGTCTCCACATAATGATGATGTCCATTCTGAATTTTGCTAAATATACAAAATTCTTAAACTTGGTATGAAGGGTTTATGACAAAGGAATCAAGAAAAGAAATTGGTGTGGAATAAAGAGAAGCAATTTTTACTAAAAACCACTTACACAAAGCCATAGGTACCATTGAATTAGGTACCATTTTAAGAATATTTTAATCATCTGTAATCTTTGTGCAACTTAAGATTCATTTGAAATTCTAATATTGTACTTTATACCATAGGTTTAACTCTTAAGCCCTTCCTACATTGCAAGGGGACCCACAAAAACAGGAGGTCTCTTTCCACAGGAGATCTGTTTTATTTCACAAGTAACAAAGGGTATGTGATCCCTTTATGAAATCTGGGGGTCTGAATCCCTGAGTATAAACTTGCGCTGCAATTTACAGAATAGTTTTATATCACTAGGCATGACCAAAATTGTATAAAGTAGCTGCAGATAAAATTAAATCAGAAAAAATTTATATGGAACCTACCATGTGGTAGGTATTGCACCAGAGAGCAAACAATTCCCAGGATGTCCTAGAAGGCACAGAGAGCACAGATGTGATTGTAATTTATAGGATCGGAAAGGTACAAGGCCACAAAACAAGACACCTGTTGTCTGCATTTATGTTAAAGGTTTCATTTTTTAAAAAATAATCAGAAACCCATAATCATTATTCTTGACATAAATTACACATTAGATTGGGAGTGGAAATCATGTTTTAAGAATAGGAAGGGAAGGAAAAGTAAAACCAACTGCATGTAATTTTTCAAGTGGAAACAACGGCAATATGAAGATATATGGGCTTCAGACCCTCTGGTAGAGGAAGGAGGCTGTGCTCTCTTACCTCTTACAGTGTCACTCCTGTGACCTCTACCATTTGAAATGCTTTGATTCCACCTTGCCCAAGGGACCTGTGAGCAACGGAGAAAGGGATGAAGGATGCCTATGCCTGACCTCACCTTTACATTGTCCAACGACCGAAGGCATAAATCAGCTTTCCCCTTGAAGACTCGAGTGTCAGAAGCTCATGTGAAATGCTGGAAATATTAAATGATGTCCCTGAGGGTTTTACTGTTCCTCAGTTTTCTCCTGTAACTGGGAGAGCCGTTCACATGAATGATACTCTCCCCCAGGACCTCAATTTGTATACAAAATGAAGTATGAAACTCCAACAACTTCTTGCCACTTTGGAAAGAAAATAAACAATTAGTGGAGGTTGCCCTTAGCCTACTGGTCCTGCTTATATTTCAATGATCTCTGTCTATTCCCAGAGAATAATTCACACCAACAAAGGTGTGATACCCTCATTACAAATCCTTGTTTCCAGGATAATAAATCAGTGATGGTTAAAAAATCTCTGCAGACAATTCAATGCGTTTTTGTAATGAGGAAAAATAAAAATTCTTCGCTTTTTCCTAGTTAGCAGAGGAAATGTACTAATAATTAGAATAGAGGATCAACTGCCCCAGGGCCAAGGTTCCAGTGCTAGCTCATCACTGTGATCTTGGACTGTATCTAAAACTCCTTCCAAGATTCTTTCTGCAGAATTTTTAAATCCATGGACTGTTAAATCAACACACTTTGATTCATTAATCCTCACTTGTACCTCTATAATAGGCACGTGTGTTAGTCACTCAGTCATGTCCAACTCTTTGTGACCCCATGGACTGTAGCCACCAGGCTTCTTTGTCCATGGGATTCTCCAGGCCAGAATACTGGAGTGGGTTGCCATTTCCTTCTCCAGGGGATCTTCCTGACCCAGGGATTGAATCCAGGTCTCCCGCATGGCAGGCAGACTCTTTACCATCTGAGCCACGAGGGAAGCCCATAATATCACAGGCATAATTATCTGTAATAAGAAAAATGATCATTTTTCTCTTGACGGAGAAATTCAAGTGATTCACTCAAGTCTCTCAGTTAGTAAGTGGACAAAGCAGGAACAGGAATAAGGAGTCCTCATGACAATCCATACCATTAATCTCTTGGCATCTCTTTTCTCCATCAAAGATTTGAAGTACTGGCACATAAAGAATATATAGTCCCTATTATAGAAACATGACTTATATCTGTATAGTGCTTCAGAAATTTCAGAGCATGTTCAAACCTTTTATTTATTTCAATTTTTATAACAGTCCTATGAGGTAGGTATTTATAGACTCTGTAATGAAGGAATAAAAGTAAAACGAAACAGCTTAAACAGCTGAGAAGAAGAGCCAGGGAAATATTAAGGATTACTTAAGACACTGTACAATCTATAATTACATCATGTTTATAAGAGATAGCTAGATGTATGAATATATTTATTAGCCTGCCTGTTTCTGTGCTATAATAGCAGACTGATCTCTAAAAGAGCCTCTGCTCTGTGTTCTAAGATCATATTCCAGTCATGAAAGGATATTCAGAATGGTGTAATGTGCTCTTTTAACACAAGCTCTCTTGTCATCAAACCATGGCTGAATTACGGATGAATGACACTGCTTTTCTGGGAGGAAAAAGAAAGTGTGAGGGCTGAGAGGGATCCCAAACAGCATACAAGGGAAAATGAAGAAAAAAGGATCTTTTGCCTCCCAGAAGTCTGAAAAGTGAAAGTGAAAGTCGCTCAGTTGTGTCCAACTCTTTGCGACCGCATGGACTATACAGTCCACGGAATTCTCCAGGCCAGAATACTGGAATGGGTAGCTTTTCCCTTCTCCAGGGGGTCTTCCCAACCCAGGGATTGAACCCAGGTCTCCCACACTGCAGGTGGACTATTTACCAGCTGAGGCACCAGGGAAAACCCTCAGAAGTCTAATCTTTTGAAATAGGCCCAGTGACTTTTTTAAAAAAGTAGACCAAATAGAATCCATGCTGCTTAACTAGTGTGTGTTTAAGGAAACTGGAAAAGGGTCCCCCTTCCAAAATATCTTCTCAACTGACTCCCTTAATTCCTAAAATACCACCATTAGAAGTCCATTCCCTTAGATGAAAGCATTATTCTCTACTGAAATCCAAATGCCTCTGGAGAGGCATTCCCATCCACAGTGTGATAACAAAGAAGTGCATCAAGGATATTGAGAGAGGGAGGCCCAGAGGGATGGCTCTCCCAGGGACAAAGCACGGTCACTTGCAACCACGCATCGGGCCACCAAGCACAGGTAACTGATAGAAGTACGTCCAGCGCTGACTCTTATCCATGAGCTGGGTGTGGTTGATGATGCTGCATTGAGCTATTATCAGTCATTAGTACCTCAGAGCAGTGGTTCTTATCTCAGCTGCACATCACAATCACAATCACCCGTCGATCTTTCAAAAAATGGATACTCGGACAGTACCCTACATTTGTGGAATCAGGATCATGTGGGAATACGGCTGAGGCATGTTTATTTTTACAAAGCTCTATGGATTTTCAGATGTTCTTCCAGAGCTGAAAACTGCAACCTTGGAGTGAATCTGTCAACCTGATGGCTTGCTGGTGGGCCTCGGTGAGGTGGGGCCCCAGGTTGGGGGCCTGAACATTGAGTACCAGAACAAGCGGTGAGAGGCAAGGGAGGTTCCATAAACACAAAGTAACAAAAGAGGATATGGAAAAGAACCCAGATGACTTGTCTATATCACAATTTTGATAAACTACCTGGGAGTATTATTACCAAGACTTGATAAAAAACTAGTCTATGAAAGTTAGGACTTCTGCGTAACACCATTTAAGAAACACCAGGGCAATGACTGCTTACGCTCATATAACTCAGCTTTATTTCATCCTTTCAAAAGGCTGAAGAAGCCTCCTGCAATCTTTTCATTACTGTAGTATCTCTTCCCATCCCATTCTTTATAGTCCTCTAAGTCTTGCCATACTTGTCTTATCCTTGATTAGTCTCCAAAGAGAGTATTTACCAGGTAAATCTGTTAGGACTAGTTCTGTCAATGTGACAGAACCGCCCTCCCCCTCCCCGCCAAATAGAGGCCTAACAAGAAGGAAGATAATCTCTCAGGAATAAACTATGCAGGAGGGAGGTAGCCAGGCAATTGGAGGGTACTTCATGTGCTTGTCTCCTCTGTCTTGTCTTCACCACCTTTAGCAAATGATTTCTGCCACATGGTCTGAGCTGGCTCCAGCTCCAGCCAACAGGAAGGGAAAAAGGGGAAGGGCTAGAGCATCACCCTTCCTCACCTGTGTGGATCCCTCAAATTAACCCATTCCTTTCACATTCCGCTGGCCAGAACTTGAGTCGCATGGGTGAGTCTAGTTGCTAGGGAGTTAAGGAGGCAGGGAGCTGTTTCGGGCAGCTGTGAGCCCATCTAGAAGGACAGAGAAGGGGAGATGGCTAAGCCACACCAGGAACTGTGCATGCAGCAAAACAAGTACAGGCGGTCACCTTATGAACCTGGAATATCCCACCGGAAAGAGAGCAAATGAGTGTGGTAAGCAAAGGCTGCTTAATGCCAGGTGTTGAGTAATTCGTGGTGATTAGAGGAAAGTGTTTTCCACTAATGAAGAGTGAGAATTTGTTGAAAGTAGTTATCTGTGGCCCAAGCGTCATAACAGAGGCCTCAAATAAATGAAGTGCTTGGTTTGTCTTTTGAAAGCTTATGATTTCTCTTGGAATTATGTGATCCAAAAAGTCCACCTCTTGCCTAATGAAAAATCTGAATTCAGTCCTTCTTCCCAAGTCCCTGGAGTCAACTTCTGTAATCTTTCAGGAGCAGAACAGCATACCTGGTCATGGATTTCCACACTAGCCATCAATAAATGGGAGAAATACTTATTTCACATACAAATTCTGCTGGGTTGAGCTTTAAAAGATTCTGATCAATGAAAAGATGTACTTTCCCCTGACGAGGGTTCCAGGTATGTCAGTACCTCCCAGTCTGTGACAGATCTGAGAATACAAAGCAGAACTATACTGGTCTAGAAGCATGCAGTCTAACATACAAGAAATCTGTTTAACTCTGTAACTGTGTTTGGATTGGTTCTAGGATGGTTTAAAAGTAAAGTATTGCTTTGTTTTCCCATCAGATCTCCCTATATCATCTGACAGACTTGTTGCCTTTCTCTGTGTTTCTCACTTGTCTGGCTGATTGAATTGTATAGCCAGTTAGCTCAGTTAGACAGGGCATGGTGCTAATGAGACCAAGGTCACAGGTTTTATCCCAAGATAAGCAGACAGGTATCCAGAGTAAAATTCTGTCCCATGTCTACTTGGTTGCTTCTCTCTCTGGTTAGCTGTTCTGGAAGGATTTGAGAAGTCCTCCCTTCTCAAAAAGGGGACTGAGTAAGAAAGAGTTGGTGTCTTAGCAGAGATAAGCTGTGCTGTGGAAAAACTCCACAAAATCTCTATACCAAGAGGAATACAAAGTAGTTTGGTTTATGAACAGGTCCCTCCAACAGTAAGCCATCCTCCTTCCAGGACACTACGACCCACAAGCATGGAGACAGTTGTGACACGAAGGATGGAAAAAGGAAGCTAGAGAGGCAAGAACAATTGTCATATTCCTAGGCTAGGGTCCAGAGCTCTTGTTTCCTGCTTCCTGCTTGATCCAGGACATTCAGATCACATGCGATCTCCTATTTCCAACCCCACCTCAGTGTTCCCAAGTCAGTGGTGAGTTGTTGTGATGTTGTGGAGGAAAATCATGTCCAAACCAGGAATAAAATTCACAACCGCTTCTACTTGTTCTAGATAGAAATGTCATTTCTCACCACAGGAAGACTTCCCCCACCCCCTCCTTATCAAAAATCTGTCACTCTGTCCACATATCAGGGAGAACAAATGTGTTTTTGATCCCTCTGTGAACAAACCAGACTCAGCACCTGCACGGCGCTCAAGGGTGGCCGGCCCTCATCCTCACTCTGAGCCGGCTGCTGCTCTTGGGGAGAGAAAGTAAAAATGATTGATTCAACATCTTAATTAAGATAAACAAACAAAGAGGAACATCAAATAATGGACCTGACAGTTTGAAACAAACTGAAAGTACAGCTTAGTATTTCATAAAAGAAAAAGCGTTTGATGTGAGGATGGCAGTTTAATAATTTGTAAATATCACTGGCTTGGTATTATAGCTAATCCAAATATTTTCATTTCTCATCATAAGTTACCCTCTGCTGATGGCCTGTCCTCTTCAACTCACAGCTTTCACCGTGGAGCCTTTGACAGGGGTGGAGGGGAGAGGAAGAGAAAGGGTCACAGGTTCTTTGTGGAATGTGAATTACATTGTCAACTTCCTTTCTACACTCTGATTCAGATAGTCCCTGGAAAATATCACCAACAAGCCCCAACCTTTTATTGCCTTTTTCTTCAGCTCCCCTAAAAAAGTATCAAAATTTAATCATTACAGCTTTCCATTAGCTTCTGACTGTTTTACTAGTTAACTCTGAGCTTTTCCCCATTCCTAATATGTAAAGAAATGGGAAATGAAACCTCCTCACTAACTGTAATGTCCATACAATACTGTTTTTATACCATAATGAAGTGGTTAACTATATACTGAAAAGGTGTTTTATTGCCCCAACGCCTTACAGATAGGGTAGCTGGGGTAAGTTCACACTGTGTCTTCTGCCAAAACACCTTTGGGTGGATGCTGAGGATAGGCAGAAAGTTGTGATGGCAATTGTAAAAAGGTGAATGCGGGAACCTCTACGTTGGTCAGAGCACTGTGACTTAGTGCTTGTGAAAAAAAAATTCAGAGAAAGAGTAGACAATTTTACTAACTTATTTGGACCATCCAAGGGAACAAATCAGATATAGGTCAGTTAAAGCAGAGCCAAAGGAATACCATTGGGCAGCCAGAGGCTTTGGGCTTTTAAAGTATGTAAAAGGGAAAGGGTGAGTATGCAGGCCTGTCAGATCAACCTGTACTTGGATATACCTCTGGGTTAAGGACATGACCATCCTCTTGTGCTTTTCCATTCTATTCTTTTTGCTCAGGTTCTTAACAGCAGCATCTTTTGGTCTTTTTTTTTTAATTGCTCTCAGATGATACCAAGCCCACGCAGAGGCCACACTGGGCGGGTGTGACTGACTGGGTCCCTCAGAGGGAAGCTGCAGTTCTGAGAGTTCTCCACAGGGAAGCAGTATGAGATCAGGGTTGAGATGAGGTGGCCCCAGCCCCTCTAGCTTTCCCTGATTCTGATTGAGACTGTCCCTCTGTGTGCGAGATGACCAACAGGGCAAGCTCAGGCCTCAGGAGACCCCACCCCCCTCCCCAGACCTGAGCTTTACTACCATCTCCGCACGTAGCCTTCCATTCCCAGGTCTGTTTCTTTGCACTTGAGTCATCAGCTTGCAGAATACTGCTTTGGCCATTCCATCTCTGGTCTATGCTTTATTTGAGGGGTGCCAAAAAGGCTAAGGATACCCTTCTGGCCAAAATGGCCATATTTTAGCTGCTGGGTTCACGTCACTGCCACCGAGAGCAAACCTGCAGAGGGGTCCTTAGTAACGTGTCAGGCATGTGTTTTTATGGGCAGTATGAATTCTGGTAAGCTCTGAATGGTTGGATAACTCTTGACATTTCTCAGAAAAGAATTGGTTCCCATCTTTGGCACTCTGAAGAAAACGGTGCCAGCAACAACTTGATTTTGTTTGAGTTATAGAGAGTAATACACCGTTATGGTCAAAATTCCTAAATAGAGAGTTTATAACTTAGGTTCTATCTTGACAATGTCCCGTTGATATATTGTGTGATAAAAGCAAAGTCACTACTTATCTTCTTTGCTTATAAAATAGAAATTACACCTGACATATTTCTGATAAGCTGCAAGAACTATGTACTCTATGTGGACTTTATACAAAGTACCCAATACAGTGAATATTCTTAAGACAGAAAAACTTTGACCTTCCTTTTGACAAACATTCTCTAAAATACATTTACTTTAGTTGACACATTGGCAAATATTACATTCGTGAAAGTTAAAGCTTTCTGAGAATTTTAAATCTTGAAAGTTCTTCTAAAACAGTGAGCAGAAATCCCATTTCCAGCATTTCATGTGATGAAAGTGGTTTCTTAAAATATATGTCAGGTAACCTATCTCGTATCACACATTTTCTTTCTTTACCTGAACTCTAGAATTTAAATATTTCTGTCAAGCTTAAGAGAGGTATGTGGTACTGACTTTACACTGATTTCATTTTTTTCTTCTCTGTCTATCCCGAACCATTTTCAGACCCACCCCCTAAATTGGTTACCTTCTTTTCTAGGTACAGTCAACAGAAAACAAGCAAGAAGGAGAGTGAGACCTGCCTTTTCAGTGACCTTTCAGGTTACTTTGCCTCCCAGACAGGTTGATACAAAGATGAGCAAAAGAAGAGGGTTTGGACAGACCTCTAGTAAAACTCTCTCAAGAAAGGATCGGCTGCAATAGTGCTAGATAAAAATTGCAATTGCCCAGCTTCATCTCTCTGGGGTATAAATTGGATCAGAAAGGTGGGGACTGAGACACATATAAACAAAATAGAGAACACAAATAAAATATTGATTTCCCCCCCTGTATTCTACCTCCAAAAGATAACTAAACCAACTCTCAGTGGGAAGAATGCTATCCTCATAATACCAGCCATTTAAATTTTCCACAAAATGCAATCGCTGCAGTTATCAGTATAGACTTCATGCTCTCTCTTCTGACCTAATATGACTAGTAATTTTTAGAAATTTTAGGTGATGCTATGCCCAAATGAGTTTTAATGCTGAGGTTAGATGATATTGCTAGGGTCTGTGTCACCCATGATTTTGTGTGTCTGTCTAGAAAAGGTTAGGCAAAGGTAAGAGAGATACAGAGCTCATTGAAACATCTCTTATCAAAGAAAAACTTGTTAAAAAAAGATTTTAACAGCTCAAACTACCTTGGAGGCCAATAAAAGCACCAAACCTGATTATTAGACCATGATCTGAGGTTAGAAAAAGGACTCCAGTGCTGACTGATTGGAAAGCTATTGGAAATAAATAAAAAGGCTACATTATGTGAAGCGGAGGGTCACAGCAAGGGAGCATCTTGAGAAGTCATAGGTGCACTGATTACATTTGTCACATTTAATGACTGCTTTGTGTATGACTTGCTTTTTGTAGATCTTTTGTATGAGATATTTTTAGATAAACTGACTTCACAGAAGAGGAGAAAGGTAATAAGTGTCACCTTGTGTTAATATACAAACTCTCCACCTTTGGGATCAAATTTGGTGCAGGGCACAAGTGAAATGAGTTTGGTGGCCTCGAGTGAGGCCACCATCAATAGTTATCCTTAAACAAAATCACAAATCATTTGCTGGCAGCAGAGATCAGAGACCTGGAGCTGATAGCAAGAGTGTCACAGGTCAGGAGGAAGACTTGGGCGGAAAACCAGCCATTACCTCTGGGTCTCCAGCCTGACTTCAGCTCATGCAACCAAGCAACGCTTCTCATCCATAAACACTAACATTCACACTGATTTTATGACCTCTCTTTGCCTGCCAAACCCAACATCAATATTCCCAACAACATTTCATGAAACCCCCTGTTATCTACGTCCTCATCACTTAGTTCTAATAATAGCAATTTCATAGTCACTATGAAAGGGAGGCCTATTTTTAGAATGCTACTTGTCCTTAGCAAAATAATGGACCTTGTTTGTTCCAGTGAATTCTAAGTCTAAACATTGCTTGTTTTCTCTCTACTTAGTGAAGGGCTTCTGTGCTACTCTGATGAAAACATAGAGAATTAGAAAACAATGACTGTGTGAATGACATTTACAGAGATCTCATTCTGGAAAGGGCACATTTTATTGTGACTCTGTGTCAAAAGTGTAGTTTCATCAGAGGACAGGAGGCAAAAGAAACAGGCAATCAATACTTGGGCCTGTGATATCTGAACTGAGAAAGAAAATCATTATCCTGTTATTTTTATTGTGGCATGATGCTTGAAATACTGTACTTTGTTTCCATAATAATCCAGTATTTCGAGGGTTGCAGATTTAAAAAACCCTCACAGGGGCAGCCATGTGAAATCAGAACACAAAGACAAACAAGTATGCACACATATTTTATGGTGGGAATTTGGAGAAAGACAGATTGAGAAAAAGAAAACTTAACCTTTTGTAAAAGATATAATAAAAAAAAAGATATAATAATCCAATTTCCTGAATCTATGTATCTTACAGCTATGTTTAATTTCTGAGTTTTCAGAATCATCAGTAAAGGGTTCTTTGTTTCTAATTTTTGGGCAAAACATACAGATTTCCAGTAGATAAGAGCTCCCTCAATATTAACAAGGTTATTTGGACAATATTTGCACTTCTGTACTTATTGAAAATTTTGTTCCATTGTTAAGAAACTAAACAAATCCAAGGAAGAAAGCATGTGGAATTTGACATTTGATTTTAAAGTCTGGTGTTATTTACTTCTCACTGGCAAAACACTGGTCACTGAACTTGAATTTCTTGCTGAAAAAAGGAGAGGAATTATCATTCACAAACATTTTTGAAATTCTTGTGTCCAGCCTTAAGTATCTTACCAATTCTGCCTAACTGCTTCTAATATGACTGTTTACTGGTTATTATTTTCAAAACACTTCAAGATATTTAACCTTCCCTTCTCTAGATTTCAGCATCCAATATGAAACTCTATCTGAATATATATTATGGAGAGTGGGATCATACCCACTCTGCAAAACATGAATATAGCTATCCTCAACCTAACTTTCATACTTCTGTGGGTTAGTTATTTAAATTTAAATTCTATTTTTTCTCTTTGAATTATTATCGATGAGATTGGCATTATATAGTCGTGAAGTCATGACCTGCTTTTCCAGGCTGTCTGTTGCAGCCCCAGGGAGAGCTAAGTGGGTCCTTAATGAACAAGAAAAGGTTATCATGGCTGCACGTGGTGTCTCCCAGTCTGCTCTGGCTAGAATCTCTAGCCACCAGAGATAACAGTTCAAAGTCATGCAAATGAGGGCTACTGGCTACCACTTTGTCCCTGGGATCCTCTGGCAAATGCACAACAGCAGCAGGAAAAAAGGATGTTCTCAGAGACCTAATCCATCTGGGCAGCTGGTTTATTTCAAGTGAACAAACTACTACAAGCTACCCACAAGAATTGTTAAAATTAAGAAAAAATGACAATACCAAGTGCCAGTGAGAATGGGAGCAACTAGAATTTTCACACACTGTTGGTGGGAGTATAAATTGGTATAAGCCGTTTGAAAAACTGCTTGGCAGAATCTATGAAAACGGAATCCTCTGACCTCTCGTAGGTATAAACCCAACAGAAATGCCAACATAGTGTGCACCAAAAGACAGTTATAAGAATGTTCACAGCAGCTTAAAACAAGACAACTATATGCAATAATAATTAACCTTTTTATCATGTATAAGAAAATGATGTGTAATCCTACCACTTTGACAGAAATTAATATTTTGGAGTAATTCATATTGTGAAGACAGTTTGTAACTTGCTTTTTAAAATTTAACACTATATCATGAATCTTTTCTTATGCAATTAATTTTTAAAATATTTAGATTTAAAAGAAAAAAGATACATAAAAATAAACAATCAAAACAAAAACACTGAAAAAAGAATATTCGTAGCAGCATTATTCATAATATATCCAAAGTAGAAGCAACTCAAGTGTCTACTTATAATAGGATGAAATAAAATGAATAAATAAACTACTTTACAGCAATAAGAACAAAGAACTACTGCTGCATGCAAAAAGAGTGATGGTTCTCACAAATACAATGCTGAATAAAAGACTCTAGATACTCAAGAGTGTATTGTATAGCTATTCACATGAAGTTCAAATACAGGCAAAATTAACCTAGTGATAGAGGTCATGAGAGCAGTTACCTTGGGGGAGATGATATTAGGAAAGGGTAGAGAGAAGCTCCTGGGGTGCTAATAATGTTCTAAAACTTAACTGGGGTAGGGATTACATGAAAATATTCACTTTATTTAAAAAAAAAATCATTGAGTTCCATGCTTACAATTTTGGGCATTTTTCTGTATACATAATATACAATAAAAGTTAACCAAAAAACTTCAGTGTAGTTTGTTATTAATTAATGCCTTTGTCAGCTTATGAGATACTAGGAAATAAGGGAAGAATGACCAAGGTAGTTTCTCCTTGAATGAAATTTACTATAGAATTATATAAGAAATTATATAAGTATGTTATATGGTTAAAAAAATTGTGTTTCTTAGCCTGGAACTCATAAAGCTAAGTGGTGACTTGGCTTATACCTATACAGAACTTGAGTACTGAACAGTGTGTTATATCAGAGGTCTTATAAGGAGGGTGCTAAACAGCTATTCCATTTATTCAACCACTTAAATAACTTAAAATTAAAACAGGAAAAATTTCAGCTGAACATTAGGAGGAATTTCTGAGCCAGGAAGTTGAATGACTGTGGAAACATAAGTGCTGGACATTTTTAAGAAAGAAAAACATGGGCTTCTCTGGTGGTCCATTGGTTTGAATGCATCTGCCAATGCAGGGAACACAGGTGCGATCCCTGGTCTGGGAAGATCCTACATGCCTGGGAGCAACTAAGCCTATACTCCATAATAGGAGAAGCTACCACAATGAGAAGCCTGTGCACTGCAATGAAGAGTAGCCCTCACTCTTGGCAACTAGAGAAAAGCCCACGCAGCAACGAAGACCCATCACAGCCAAAAATAAATAAATTTAAAAGAAAGAAAAAGAGCTGGCAGGTGGACAGGAGCCCCTGAGATGTCTTTTAGCAACATTCTTCAGTTCATAGTGGAAAGGTGGGATGCTTAAAAAATCTATTCTAGAATAATGCCTGGTGAGAGCAAGTGTTCAAAAATATTAGCTCCACTGTGTCACTGCTAATAATACTTAGCATTTCAAGTTTTAGGTGGGGCTCTAGCCCTAAATTTACTCAGTCACAGTGAAATATCCCCAAATCAATCTTTCTTTATAATATCTGTAGCCAACTCCTCCTGATGATAAAAGAGAAAGCCCAAATTGTTAGTATCTCTAAACTGTAGTGATTTCTGAGATGAAACATGGTATGTAAATATAAAGAATTATTATTAGAACAAACCTGGCCAACAGCAACATTAATGAGGCCAGAAATGTCAATTTATTTATTTATTTTTTTTTCAGAAATGTCCATTTAAATGAAATCTTAACACTGGCTCAGGAATTAAGTAGCTACAGGTACCCATGGGCTTTGAGGAGCAAAGAGAGTCACCAATGGGCTCTGAGGAAGCTAAGCCGGGGTAAAAGGTAATAAATAGGTCTAGAGGAAACTCCCTAGCAAATGTGATAAAATGGGTTTCTGAAGCAAATGTAAGTCAATAACGGTTTAGCTATTATCGAGGGTTTTCTAGAAGTTTTCTTTCCATTCACTACTTTCCTCTGTACTTCTACACTCTTTCTGCAGCTAAGAAAAATCATATTTCAGAGATATAATTAAACTGACTTCTTTTTTGGTAAGTGAAAAATATACTTAGCTAAAATAAAGATGCATATAGATGAATATTTTTGTAATTGAAGTGAGACTGATTTACAACATGGTGTTAGTTTCAGGTGTACAGCCAAGTGATTCAGTTGTTTCTTTCAGATTATATTCCATTACGGTTTATTACAAGACATTGAGTATTCCGTGTGCTATACAGTAAATCCTGCTGCTTACTTATTTTAAGTATAGTGATTTGTTTCCATTAATCCCACACTCCTAGTTTGTCTCTTCCTTCTTCCCTTAGGTAACCAAAAGTTTGTTTTCTCTGTCCATGAGTCTGTTTCTATTTTGTATATAGGTTCATTTGTATAATTTTTAGATTCCACATATAGGTGATATCATACAGTATTTGTCTTTCTCTGACTTGCTTCACTAAGTATAATATTCTCTAGGACCATCCATGTTGCTCAAATGGCATCATTTAGCTTTTTTTAACGGCTGAGTAATATTCCATTGTATATACATACATACCGCACTAGAAAAATATTTTTAGTTCTTTTAAAATGTCCTCTTGAAAGGTATATGATTTGAAAACAAGCCCTTGAGTGTTAAAGTGCTGTCTGGTTTTAGCTCAGTTCCTATGTAGCTGTGGAGATCAGTGGCATTCTAAAACCTGCTGGAGTTCCTGCTTGGTAAATAGAAACTGAGTTATAGCAACTATAGTCTGAAGAATCAGAAACAGATTTAAACTTCATAAAGACCTATGTAAGAGAAATAACTCTGTGGAAATTTAAAGCCCTTTCAGTTTCTGATTTCCAGCAGCCCTAGAATGGCTTGCTGGTATAACCAAGGCACTTGTGCTTAATTATAAGCAACACGGCAGTTCTCCGAATTATACAATCAATTATATGACCTTATCTTCTGGATATTTCCTGAGTTACTACTAAATTTCCACATTATATGCTGCAATTACATGCTGCACAGTGTACTGTTCTTTTGGCATGCCCTCTGAGCTTCTGAAAAGTGAAGTGTGGGGCCAGTATCCCATGTGCATCTGTATCTATAAAAGTCAGGCCACGGAACCACTAAGTCTGTCCAAGAACAGACACTTCTGCAAATTTCACAAATCCAGTCTAGAAGAACTATCTCATATGTTTGAAAACAATTGGTTATTTAAAAATAAGCCAATGTAACCAGTTTTTATTAGCTCAGAGTGACCCATGGTTGATGGTTTGCTTTGAGTTATTCTTATTTACTTGAAACTCTATTGGCATATTCTTTTTTATTTTCTATTGGCATATTCTATGAGTACAAGTACTGTGCTAGGGACTGAGAAGGGCAGATGGCCTCTGGGAGCTGCCACAGAGAGCTAAGCTGACTATCTGAAATTGTAACAATGCAAGAAAATATATGATCAGGTGTCAAGATAAAAGATAAACATTTGAAGTTCAGAGATGGGGGTGCTCATGGCCTGTGGAGGAGGCTACCTGGAGCTGGACTCTGAGAGCTTCTGTTGGGTGAGCATGTGTGCCTGTGTTCTAGGGAATGCTCAGCATTTAATCTATGAGCTTGGAAAAACAAGGAGACTTCAAAGATCGTGCTAAAAAGTTCCAGTAATCTAGGTTTCCTTTCAGTTATTCAGAGTCATTTAAAGTTTTCAGTCAGAAAGTAATATGCTCAGACCAATGTTTTTCTAGCAGTGGAGATGATTTAAACATAGTTGTTCTACAACTATGCTGCTGACTGGTGAATAAAAAGCAAAATTATAGACACATACATTAATACACAACATTTTTCAAACAGAATAATAATTCTTAATAGACAAATTAGTTCTCAATTCTTGCCTTAGACTTTTTCCTGGAATAATGTGGCCTATCCAAAGGTAGTTAATGGATAAGAAATGCTATCAAATTAAAATTTTCTCCCATAATTTTCTCTTAAGTCTCAAGTTATTTTGCCACTTTTCTACAGGGAGCCAAAAAGAACTAGTAAACAAATATATAATGGGAATTATTTGGAGACCACACCCATCATGCTTAGTTCAGTGGCCCTTTTGAGAGGAGAGGGGAGTTGGCTATATTCCTAGTTGAAAGTTTATTTTGCGTAATATAATATGGTATTATTTTATGTTAGTAGAATTGTTTATATATAGGAATCAAACATATTTAATGAAGTTTTGCCATTTGTACTAGAACACATTTGAAAACCACTGCTAATTTTCTGAAAAGTCTTACTGTTTTACTTCTATTTATTCATTTATTTATTTGGCTGTGCTGGGTCTTCACCTCAGTGCATAGGCTTCTTTAGTTGTGGTGCGCAGGCTTAGGTGCCCTGTGGCACACGGGATCTTAGTTCCCCAACCAGGGACTGAACCAGGGTCCCCTGCATTGGAAGGTAGATTCTTAACCACTGGACAACCAGGGAAGTCCCAATATAGCCATACCCAAATCTATTCAATTTCAACAGATTTAGAAAGCAGAAAGAACAGCAGAGACATCACTTTGTTGACAAAGGTCTGCATAGTCAAAGCTAAGGTTTTCCCAATAGTCATTTATGGATGTGGAAGGCTGAGTGCTGAAGAGATGCTTTCAAACTGTGGTGCTGGAGAAGACTTTTGAGAGTCTCTTGGACTTCAAGGAGATCAAACCAGTCAATTCTAAAGGAGATCAACTTGAATATTAACTGGAAGGACTGATGCTGAAACGGAAACTCCAATACTTTGGCCACCTGATTCGAAGAGCTGACTCACTGGAAAAGACCCCGATGCTGGGAAAGATTGAGGGCAAGAGGAGAAGGGGTCAACAGAGGATGAGATGGTTGGATGGCATCACCGACTCAATGGACATGAGTTTAAGCAAACTCCAGGAGATAGTGAAGGATAGGGAAGTCTGGCATGCTGCAGTCCATGGGGTTGCAAAAAGCCAGACATGACTGAGTAACTGAACTGATAGGGAGCACTCTCTTTACTACACAAGAATTTACAACCTAATAGAGAAGGGAAGATTACCATGGCCTCTAGCTGAGTCATGGTAAAGTCTAATAGTAGTTGTATCTCTAATACATGCATGTAGATTCTCTAAGTAAAATAGTATATTTTCATGTGCTTCTCCCTTACTAATATTGACTTCGAGTTAGGTGGGATTGAATGAGTTAATGGTTGCCACAAAGAGGCTCTCTGTATTCTCAGTTCTTGACACACACACAGTAGGTGCTCAATAAACATTTTATAAATCAATGAGTTAAAGGTCTTAATATAGCAGGGAGTCAGAGATTTTAGGTCCTGTTATTGATTTTGTCATATATTTATTAATCAAACATATATGGGAACACATATCTGTGCTCATTTTTTTCTCTTGGTGAAATCACGATGATAAAACTTCTTTTACAGAAATATGGTGATGCTTGAGATACTGTGTGCAAAATGATTTGTACTCCTTGGAAGAGAGGGATCTTATAAATAGAAGGCATTGTTCAGGTTACCCACAGCATTCAAATTTAATTTGTACCACATGGAATATGTGGAAGGTCCATGACCTCAGTAATGAAAGCTGCTGAGCCCCTGATGCCCATGGAAAAGAGCTTTTTCTCCTTGTTTTTCTGCCTGCAAGAGAGTGGCTACTGTTTCCCCAGCCTGTCTGTTCTAACTATGATGCACTTATTTTTCTTCAGCGTTATCCCAGTTTCTCATTATGAATACTGAAATGAGCAGATCCTATACTTTGGAGTGGGCAGAAGGTGCATAATCTGAAAGAGCGGTAATAAGGGCCCTCAACTTAAGAATGAAGAGTTGAGAGAGATGGGTAAAGAACACTGACTAGGACGTGCGAGAAAAGACAGATCAATCCCAACGATTCATCATGCCAGGAGCTGTCCAAATAATCAAAGGTATCAGCCTGGGTGATGTATAGCTGATGTCACTTGGCGAGACCCTTAACAAGGCAGCTAGTACAACAGCTGCTGCTGGTCAGTGAGTATCACAGCACATGCCAGGCCAGGCCAGGGGAACACAGACCATCCATCACTGACCCAACTTAATGGCTGGGCTTATTAGTAAACATTCTCTGTGGCTGACAGCCTGTAATGGTACAGGATGTTCCCCTACTGTCCCCCAAATAAACTGACCCACCTGACAGATGTGTGAAATCTGTGGTCCCTCTTCAGATTCTCAGAATAAGTATAATTTATTCTATTTTATCGATAGAAGCAATTGTGGATCTTTAGGAAAAATAAGAGAAGCCTCCATTTAGCAAATGCATTTGTAATCAATTCTTGTCTCGAGATGGTTTTTCTCTTCTTAACGGTAAATCAGAAAAGTGACAGTGTATGTTGACACACATGCATTATTCCATAGGCACTACTGTAGGTGAATTTCATCTATATTTCTCTCTACTGTGGATCAGAAATTCCCAAAGTGGAAATAAAATCCACTCTCTGTACTAAAGATATCTAAATCTACTTTAACTACATTATGTTCTTGGAGAGGATATCTTAATGGACTAAGTATGAGGTTTGAAATATCTAGACTTCCTGGAACCACAGGTTCAGTTCCCAGCTGAATCGACTCAGTCCTCCAGTCTTCACTGGCGGATAAATTAAGATACTGAGAAGCTTACCATGCACAGATCTCTTAGATGAACTGTAGTAAACCATAATCTCATCTATTTTTTTAAGTGCACATTAAACTTGGTTCTGGTGTTTTTGACCTCACTGAAAAATTCTATATAATATGCATGATTAATCTGATGCGTGTCATTCAATAAGGACATACCATTTAGGGGAGAATGCATCCTCCCTCAAATTTAGAACTTCTTAAGCATATGGGGTTTAAAAATGGTCAGGTTATTGCAATTCCAATTACTCCTTCCTAACTCTCCACCTTTTGTTTGTCTGGACTTGAGATTTCGTGCCTCACCCTTCAGTGAATCTTCCTCTTAGCCTGACCTTGGCTTGTCTCTCTGGTTTTGGCCATTGACCTTGCTTTGAATTCTGGCACAGGCTAATACTCCATGTCTTACTTAACAGCTTGGATCTGGATTTTTCCCTACTCTGACTTCCAAGATTGGAGTGATCCTCTAAGTCTTACTTCAGTTTCTATAAATGGAGAAGGAACATGGTATAATGAAAAGAGCCTTAACTTGTAAGAAATTAAAGACAATTTCCAGCAGGTCTGTTTCCTCAACTGCTCCTATTCATTCTTGTCTTGTGTTCTAGTACCAGCTTTGCTATTAAGTAGTTCTGTAATGATGGGCAAGTCTTTTATCTGCATTTTGATCTGTAGAACTAACGGGGGGGTACCTCACAAGTACATGGCTCCTTCTCAAGTCCTTCTTGGATCCTCCTTTGAGATCCTTGTCACCCAGAGAAAGGGACTGAAAAATGTCTTAAAACTTAAATTTTATGTATCATCAACACCACTAATAAATAGGGTTGAGAATTTTATAGAATGCAGAGAGTACTGGCATTTTGGAAATTTATATCAAGAGAAAGTAGGCTCAATAACATAGCCTCAGAGGATCTTTATTTTTTAATTGTGAGGAATGGAAGAAGTGAAGTTTACTACTCAATAAACTTATTTAACTTATATGCAGAGTACATCATGAGAAACTCTGGGCTGGAGGAAGCACAAGCTGGAATCAAGATTGCTGGGAGAAATATCAATAACCTCAGATATGCAGGTGACACCACCCTTATGGCAGAAAGTGAAGAAGAACTAAAGAGTCTCTTGATGAAAGTGAAAGAGGAGAGTGAAAAAGTTCACTTAAAGCTCAACATTCAGAAAACTAAGATCATGGCATCCAGTCCCATCACTTCATGGCAAATAGAAGGGGAAACAGTGGAAACAGTGGCTGACTTTATTTTTTTGGGCTCCAAAATCACTGCAGATAGTGATTGCAGCCATGAAATTAAAAGACACTCCTTGGAAGGCAAGTTATGACTAACCCAGACAGCATATTAAAAAGCAGAGACATTACTTTGTCAACAAAGGTCTGTCTAGTCAAGGCTATGGTTTTTCCAATGGTCATGTATGGGTGTGAGAGTTGGACTATAAAGAAAGCTGAGCGCTGAAGAATTGATGCTTTTGAACTGTGGTGTTGGAGAAGACTCTTGAGAGTCCCTTGGACTGCAAGGAGATCCAACCAGTCCATCCCAAAGGAGATCAGTCCTGGGTGTTCGTTGGAAGGACTGATGTTGAAGCTGAAACTCCAATACTTTGGCCACCTGATGTGAAGAGCTGACCCATTTGAAAAGACCCTGATGCTGAGAAAGATTGAGGGCAGAGAAGAAGGGGACGACAGAGGATGAGATGGTTGGATGGCATCACTGACTCAATGGACATGGGTTTGGTTGGACTCTGGGAACTGGTGATGAACAGGGAGGCCTGGCGTGCTGCGGTTCATGGGGTCACAAAGAGTCGGACACGACTGAGCGATTGAATTGAACTGAACTGAAATAGTGGTGGTAAAGAACATGGATTCTGGAGCCAAACAGCCTGCTTTGAATCCAGGTTCTGCCATTTACTAGCTGTAAGACTTGAGCAAGTTGCTCTCTACACTTCAGTTTTCTCACCTGCAAGATGGGGGTAATGATAATATCTACCTTATATAGTTGTTATGAGGATAAAATGAATTATTATTGGAAAGGTGCTTAGAACTGTGTCTGACACACAGGTACTATATAAATGTTGGTTAAATAAAGATAAATACTGAAGCTATAAATTCCATCAGGCATTTCAAAGTATGTTCCTATGTGTATCTTGAGCATTAATGAGTAGCAGAGATATGATCCATATTTAATATCTAGAATTAAGCTGTAGGCTTATGTATACAGAAACACTGATGTGATTCAATATCGTTAAGATTGCTGGAATCACCATCATATAAATAGAGTGTGTATGTACGTGTGTTTGCATATGTGTATTTGTGTGTGTGTGCTGAGAGGGCATGGGAGGGAGAGGGAGAATGAACAGAAAGAAATCTTTCTAACCTGCCAAGGAAAAGTCTGCCTCTAAAACACTTTTAGTGTATTGTGTCTAGCTCAAGGACAGGATATAGAACATTTGTGTTGTTAATAAACCTCCCATAGAGAGCACTGACACTTAAATAGCCCTAAATGTTTTCTGACATCTGGCCAAAGCTGGTAACAGATGCTTCTATAGGTTGGTTTCTGCTTTTAGAGCATCATTCAGATATTACTGTAGGATTGTGTTAGATTCCCAAATTATACCCAATTTAAAGATAAAGGTGGGAAAAATTTAAGCTTTGAACCAGGTACTCTGCTAGAACTGGAGAAACAGCCTGGCTAACATTTATTAGATTCCACTTATGTGTCAGCTGTTATTTTAAGTGCTTTACATGTATCAACTATGCAGTTTCTATAACAACCATATGAAGTAGGTGAAAAAACTGAGGCAGAGAAAGGTTAAGTAATTTGTCTAAGTTACGCAGCTAGGGAGTGTCAGAGCTCATTGTCATGCCTTTTAAAGCTTACCAGGTGGGGTTGAAGACCAGGTTTCTGGCATCATGGGAAACCAGAGGAAGAACTAGGCACCACAGATCTGAGTTGAAGCAGAGGCAGATGTAGTAGGATTCCTAACAGACTCTTTTAGTTCCTGGCGCAGGGCCTCCTACGTGCAGGGAGGGTAAGGAAGAGGTAGGAAAGGAAAGGGAAGGGAAGACACCGTGGGTGAGCATCTGATGCTCCTTGAAGAGGATGACTGGTCACTTCTTAGCACTGTCTTCACACCTAGTGACCCACCAGAGTCGTGTTCTCACCCATGCATCCCCAAGGGAAAGGCCTAAGTCTCATGCTCTTTATCCTCAACCTAGCACAGTGCCTGGTATGTTGTAGGCACCCAATAAACATGTGGAAAGTATGAATACTCTTTTCAGCTTAGGGAATTTTGAAGTTTTCAGGTGAAATTTTAGTTTTTGTTTTTATTACATAAACTTGGAAATAAAGCAAGAGAATAATGAGCATCAGTTGTCTGAAAATATCAACTTGGTTGGCAAAAGCTTTTTTTGTTGTCATAAAACATTTCTAGATTTTCACACATAGGTTCAACTCGTCATCATTTTTTTTTCCTGCCTTAATCTTGAGTATGGGTTTTGTCTGATGCTGAATACCAGTGTTACGCTCCCCAATTAAAACACCAGGAAGACATTTTAACCTAAACACTATTCTTCAGATTAATGAAATCCAATAGCAACTCTTTCACCTCTGGGCTATTCCAAACCAAGCGCTAATGACCACAGACCATTCCTCATCTTGTGCTTGGATAGGGAGCTTGGAAAAATGAGTCTTGGCTCTGTCCATTTTTTAGTGGAGAGTACACATGTCACAAAATTTCATTTTAAAATTCACCTCCTTGCTGACAGACTGTGGGAAGGGCAGAACATGCAGGCTCAGATCTTGAACTGAAAAATCCTTCTCATTTTTCAACAATGCCCCTTTGGGTTGGGATGCAGGTCAGGCAAACTTGTCTAGCCATGGACACTACTGAACTGTCTCCTCTAGGGCTAAAAAAAGATGATGATTTCCTGGAATATCTGCCCTGTGATTTTTACAGGAACAAGGTTCATTAAATTAAAAATAATAAACCAAGCAATTTTCTTATCACAACCTATTTCTTAGAACAATCTGCACGAGAGGGAGCCTTCCAGGATGTCTCCCCAGGTCCATGCCAGGCTGAGGCATCAGCAAAGCTTTGTTTTGTGTTCAATTTGAAGGCCTTTTTTGGTAGATTCTTCCAGAACTGCTGGATGGGGACAGGGAAGATCATGCTCAGCAAAAGACTAACTTGCTGATTGACAACTTGAGACCAACACATTTACACAAATGAAATAATTATTTCTTAAATTTGTTCTCTGAATGAATAAGCAGGTATGACTACATGATCCTAAACTTTTATTAGACAAAATACATCAAAATGGAATAAAATAGAGGCATAAAAATATTCACTTGACTGAAGCTTGTATAAAAATACATTTGTATAAAAAGACATGGTGATAATCATTGTCATGATAATTATTGTCTTACATATATTATCTCATGTAATTCTGATGATGGAGGGGGTAGATGTGATATAGATAATGAAGAAAGAAGATTCTGACATTTAAGTTGCTTGCACAGCTCTCAAGCCAGTCCGGAGACTGCAGGCAGAGTTTAGGTGTCTCTGTCCCAGACTCTTTAAACCAGTCAGTGTTCCTGAGTTAGTGTGCATGTGGTTCTCAGGCCACCTGCGCTTCTGTCACCTGGCACCTTAGAGATACACTTTCCAGAGCCTCACCCCTATTTCACTGGTTGAGGTCACTGGACATTTACATTTTAAAAACAACCTTCTCCAAAAGAGTTTATCATGCAACAATGTTTGAGAGGCATCTTGCACACTAGTTCTTTCAGACCAATACTTACACCTTAATTTCAGAAACATTTAGGGCTTATTGCAGTGGCTGTTGTGAAAGCATGCCCTGCAAAAAGACATGCTGAACAAAGAGGATTGAGTGGAAAACACAAAAACTCAGGTGCAGAAAGTAAAAGCAAATTAAATCAACAACTGGCACAATCTGAGGAAGGGTACTACACAAATACTTCACGTTGGTGAGAGGATTTCAGAAAATGAGTTAACCAATGAATAGTTTAAGAAGGCAAGGAATTTTAGCCTGAGATCTGATAACTGTCTCCAAATATTTCAAGGGCTATCCCATAGAAATAGGGAATACTGGGAGAAGTAGGATCTGTGAGCAGAAGCTAATGAAGGCAGGATTAGACTCAGCATTAGAAAGATACTTCAGACTCTGGAGAGCTGTCCTAAACCCCAGCCAGCCCTGGGGAGCAATGGTGACTCTCAGGTAAGAAGAGTGCACTTCACTGCAGGAGAAACTGTGACTTCCTGTTCACAGACTCCTACGCGGACTGGGGAGTTGGCTTTATCCTCTGTGATTCTTTATTCTCTCTATATTCTCCATTCATTCTTCTCAAAATACCCATGTAGAATAAATAAAGGTAAATAACACTGATATGGATTTTACAGACAGAGAAACTGAGTCAAGAAACTAAGTTACTTAAGTGAGGTGTTTGCTAGCAAAACCGAGGACAGGTCTGTCCTTCCTGGCCTTCTTCCCTCTTGTTCCTCATGCCCCACCCTTTAAACCACTTAGGAGTCTCTTAGGAAGCCCCAGAGCACCCTGGAATACAGCTTGAAAACTGCCATATAAGGTCAGTCACCTTGAAACTTAAAATGCAGATTCCTGAGCATCACTTCAGATTAGCTGAATCACAATCTGTGGGACTGGGACCTAGGAATCTGTATGCACAGCTAGGTTGGGACACCACCATTTTAGACTTCCTTCTACCTGAAGTAGAGAACAGGAAATCTGATAACCTTGTGTTGTACATACTATTCTTTGTAACTTCTGATAGCTTTCTGTAAGTTCAAAAACATCACCCGGTGAGTACCTTTCCATATAAACATCTAATTGTCCTCGGTTTATATTTATATAGGCACATATGTAAATACATAACAATGATAACTGTATGTATTAACAGAAGTAACAGATGGCTGAAAATGTGATATGAATGTATTTGAGTCATCAGTAAGGGTTCCCTGTGTATTTACAGGCCTGGGTAAATGTCAGCTTTTACCCAAATTATAGCAGCATAGAATGTATAGATATAGGAGTAGAGCAGAGTTAGAAAAAAATTCCCTGCCCTTCCCACAAGCTCTGAGTAAGTATCCCATTGGATTAACTGGAGTCCACTTGATTGCTACAGTTTCAATAGCTTGTTCAGACATCGATCGCTGTCATGTCACTAGGAGAAAAGGATTAATAATAGGGTGCTCAGGTTGGCTCAATACTGCTGATAGTGCCTGACAAAAGACCGTTAGTAGGACTCCCATGGGGATGCTGCCTGCGTAGGAAAGCTACAAGCAACATCATTCAGGATTCGGCAGAATAATGATTAACTCCAGAACGTCAGCCTACAAAACCCAACCAAAAGTTTCTGTTATTTCCAAATAAATTCGCTCCCTGACCTTTCTTTTCTTAGGATCACAGATGATCCAGAGCCATATTTCATAGTGGATATCCCCACCTGTGACTGTATCCTTGTATAAGTCATTGTGCTTTGATTATTTCTAAGAAATGTATTTTTGCATCCTGATCTTGGGAAACAGTAAGAAATTAGAGAAGCTTGGTTTGCTTCCAAGGTAAATCTTATAGAAGAAATGCTCCACCTCCACTAGGAACTCTGCCACAGTTGTGGCCAGTAGATATCACAATCTGGGGAGGCCATCAGTTCTGGGCAGCTCATTTAAAAGAAACCCTATTTCAGCTACAGAAAATTAGATGGAGCTACTTTGCAATGAGATTCAGCATTCAACTGGAATTAAGATGAAGGAGGATATTAAGGGGAAACAGGTGTGACTCTTCACATTAAAAGAAAAGTGGAAGAACTACAATGTTAGAATGCATGGTTTTGCTGGACAGCATCGCCCCTGTTTGGCCAAGGTTTAGGGAGTGGACTAGAAAGAAGGGGAGAGACTTCTCTGCTGGTCCAGTGGTTAAGAGTTCACCTGACCTTGCAGGGGACATGGGTTTGACCCCTGGGAAGATCCCACATGCCACAGAGGAACTAAGCCCATGCACCTAGAGCCTGTGCTCTGCAACAGGAGAAGCCACTGCAGTGAGAAGCCCACGCACCACAATTACAAGTAGCCTCCTGCTTGTCGGAACTAGAGAAAGCCCTGTGCAGCAACGAAGACCCAGGGTAGCCAAAAACAAATAAATACAAAAATCAATAAAAGAAAGGGACGATTCTGACTTCTAGTAAAAATAAGAACAGTTTGTTATTTAAACAGATCAAATATAATACTAAAAAATTTAAGTGCAAAAGCTTTTCTCTCTGGCTCCCCTACCATATAGGACAAAATTTCCAAGTCATTTGGTGATTTGTTTTCAGTTGTGAAAGGTGTTAAGGGTATTTGTCTCCATAGCCAGCAGTTTAATCACTACATGATTCCTTATACAAGTGCATTTAGATAATTTTCTGGGTTTTCATAACAGCCTTATTTATTTATGCTTTAATGCCTTTCCTCTTAAGAGCTCAGGATGCTAGTTATTTAACACTATACATCCAGACACAAGGATTAAAAAGGCACTGGGTGCCATGCTGCTGTCTCCAATGATAGCTCCACTAAAAATAACACAATTAACTTGATGTCAGCACTCAGCTTGTTCTTATATATAGGCTTCTTAAAAATATCCAGACTACTTTAATTAGAGCCACAGACTATTTTAATTATTCCTAAAAGACTGAATATACTCCACTGACTACAGTAAATATATGAGAGAGAAGACAGTTCTCCAGGAACTTAGGTACACTAATGACTGTGTTCTCCAGTTACTTTCCTGGGAAGATGAGCAATTGTTCAGGATGAAATTGGCACAGACACGTGGTTACGTATGGACAATTGAGAAGACAACATGTCACCTGGCATGAGGGAAATGGCATCCTGAGCCCCAGACACCATCAGAAATGCGAAATTTCAAGGTTCAAGGTAAATCTGTTGTTCAGTTCAACTCAATTGTAATGAGACCCAATCCAATCCAGTAAGTCCTTAATTCAATGTCTATTATGTGTTAGGTAATGTTCTGAGGGCCCTAAGGGTACTAAAATATATAAGAAATAAATTTAACTTTCAATGAATTATTTTTCTGGTAGGAAAAACAGTTAAATGAATAACACCTTAAACATGGTGAATAAAAGGCAAAATTATAGACACATACATTAATACACAACAGATAAAAAGGATGAGGAGTGGCATGATAAAAAGGATGAGGAGTGGCATGATATGGTAGAACATGTCTCAGTTTTGAAATCATGTGAACCTTGACTCAAACTCTAGATCTGTCAACTGCTTGCCATAAAGCTTTAGGGAAAACATTTTAACTATTTCTATCCTGGTTTTATGGCTTCCTTTATAGCTCAGTTGGTAAAGAACCTGCCTGCAATGCAGGAGACGTGGTTCAACTTCTGCGTCGGGAAGATCCCCTGGAGAAGGGATAGGCTACTCACCCCAGTGTTCTCGGGCTTCCCTTGTGGCTCAGCTGGTAAAGAATCCGCCTGCATTGTGGGAGACCTGGGTTCAATCCCTGGGTTGGGAAGCTCCCCTGAAGAAGGGAAAGGCTACCCACTCTAGTATTCTGGCCTGGAGACTATGTAGTCCATGGGGTCACAAAGAGTGGGACACGACTGAGCGACTTTCACTTTATGTTTTGAGAATGGAGATAGCATCTATCCATGGGGTCACAAAGAGTGGGACACGACTGAGCGACTTTCACTTTATGTTTTGAGAATGGAGATAGCATCTACTTTGAAATGCTTTGTGAGGTCTAAGCAAGTAAGATTTATAAA